>NC_136743.1:17280000-17880000 GCF_936440315.1 Barbus barbus | reverse complement strand
CATATAGTAATAGGAACATATTTTCATTTTGTTTTAAAGGGTCAGATAAACCAAACCACAAAGCTATGTTCCTGAAAGCTAGGTTTGCATATTTGGTGAGTAGAGTTACGTCTTGTTGCAAAAAAATTGGATTAACGTCTGAACTTTGCAGTCAAATGTATGTGCAACATCTGAATTATCATACATTGAAAAAATAGAAATTAGCTGCCTTTGTATAGATATGAACCACCGAGACAGTTCACATTCATTAAATGCACATACTGTAGAGTATTTTAAAGTTTTGTCATGTATGCATTTCAGTTCCACTGGGTTGCATTATCAAGTTGTCTCTTTAGCACTATAACAATGTTTTTGTTTTGTTTTTTGTACATAAAGGAAAAAATGATACAAAACTACTTCATCAAAAATTATATTTCCAGTTGCAAAAGTTTTAGTAATGCACTAGCAGAGAGTTCAGATATACTCGGAGCTTGATAACTGCGAAAAAGCAGGACATCACATCGAGACTTGCGGGTATTTTAATATTCAGTACCATGCAGCAAAAGTTCACCCAATATAAAGCAGGTTTTCAGTGTTAAAGGCTGAAGACATATAGAGTCTCATGTAAATGGTTGGCCCTGGGAGAGATTATACATCAAGGTACATAACTGCTTCATTTTTAAATACGGTTGTCCTAAAAGACCAAAGAATATTCTTACCGTTGGTCAACAAAGACACTACGTAGTCGCTGTGGCAAACTGACAATTGCACAAGAGCATCTTTATATTGAAGTCATAACAGTAGCAGACCAAGCATAACTTCAATTTAAAAAAATACAAACAACAAACTTTGGCTTTTTTTTCAATGGCTTGTCAATTATAGAGAAAGAATGCATGTATAGTATACAAGCATTTATGCAAACTTTTTCTGGCCCTATGAACTGGGCATTTTGGCAAATTAATGATATGGAATTATTATTTAATTCTATGTTTAGGCCTCATCTTAAAAAAAAATAGGTGAAATAGGTTGGTAATATTTAGGTAACCTTGAATAGGTTAAAGATCATTAAAAATCTATTGGCACACTCAAAAATAAACATTTGCACAATTAAAAACCTATTCTTATTTGGGACAAAGAGAAACTATTTTCAATTTAAAGTGTTCACTGGTGCGAATTACAGAATACTCAGCATATTTAATATTCTGTTTATATAAAGCTATTAAAGAAGATATCTTCAGATTAAAATCATTTTTACTTTTTTTTTTTTTTTTTAAACATCGCTCTTTAATTGTATCCTGCAAAATAAAGATCTCTTATTTTCTGCATTATTAGGACACTTGTGAAATATTTTTGAATGCAAAGAAAACTGGCCAAGTCATATATTTGGAAATCTAGGAATGGATTGGATAAAGCAACCACCGCAAAGAAACCACAAAACTACAACACACTGCAGCAAACAGACTCTGAGCATGTGAAGACAACTTTTACAGTACTTAAACATCAAATTCCCAATGCACACGCACACAAAATAAAAGAATAGCATCCAGAAACGAATAGTTCTACTGCAAATACTACAAAACAAAGACATAAGAGAATATTATTTCACAAAGCTTCAACAAGGTTCAGTGTATACAGGCTGAAAAGCAAAACTGCATGTACATTTGCAGCAGGAATTCTTTTATGATTTGGCTAGAAGTGTGAGCACACTTGATAATGATCTGTGTGTTTTAACCATGAGTTTGAGAAAAGTGTGAAACCCCTGAACGGAGGGACAGTATAGCGTCCACTTCAAGAATTTTAAAATGTAAAAACATACAGTTCCATATTGTTCATTTAATGTTTCATATATATAGGTTTTTTTTTTTTATACATACTCCTGATATTTTATGATCTACTTATATATAGAAATATAGAAATGTATAAGTGTAGCATTTATATACATGTAGACTGTGCATACATTAGATACTAAATAAGTTATGGGTTACAATGTTGATTTGTCTTGTCTGCATGCTCTCCTTTCAGGACCAGAAATGTTCTGGATTGGTTCAGTTCATGGTAATGATACACTATTATCCACAGATGAAGCTTTATAAAAGGTAAAATGGTCTACTATGGTGAACTGAGATGCAGAAAGGTAACCTGCCTTCTTAAATGCATTTCATTAATATCGGGGAACTTTCATACTTTTCCTAACACTACATAAAAAAGTTTTTGTTTTTTTTGCGTTGACCAAGTATAAAATCATAAATAGACAACAGATACTTTTTTTCCTCTTCAAAAATACTTGTCTTAGATTAGAAGGCAAAGTCGGCCAAACAGAGGGGGAAATAGACCCAGTGCACTTAACAGTCACTCAGAGGGGTGAAAAAAAATAAAAAATGGATTAGGTATCGATTAAAGTGCCAAGTAAACGTAGGAAGTGATTTCATGTAGTAAGTTCACAAATGCAGAACACATATATAGAGATGTAAAATAAAATATCAAAGAGATAATAGTGCACAGCTTATCAATCACCAATACTTGTGATGGTCAGACATGCAAAATAAAAAAAAATAAAAAAAAAATACAAAAACCGCTCACAGCTCAATAGCTATGAGTTTCTGTACAATGCAGCCTCTTGCAAATGAAATGGAGATGCCACAACAAAGCAGAGGTCAACTATTAAACGTGGAAAGCTACACAAACGTCACAGTAACAAAAATAATGCTAGTTTCAGTAATATGTTTGGTCCTACATAAAAGTGATGAAATACATTCTGGTTTCAGCAATGCTGTTCTTTTCAATGAGGCAATCAAGTCAAATAATATAACAGTAACTGATTACCTGACACATCCTTCCCGTCAATTATTTTACATTTTGAACACATGAAGCATGATCCTCATGAAAACAGTTGTCAGAGACAAAGCACATGTAGGTCATGTTTTTTATACAGGAAATGTACACTGTGCAATCATATCCCTTACAAGAAGAATCCCTTATGGAGAATCGAAACGGTTTTCATGCATTAACTGCTTCTGTTTTTTTTCCTTTTTGCTGACAACAGACAAAGCAATCCATGTAACAAGTAAAATTCAGCTGCACGGACTCAGAACCCACAGATGCTGTAAAAGCCATACGTCTGTTTGAGCCTTTTCTTTAGTATTTTTGCGATCTAGTATGTTTGATTATGCTTTGCATAGATATTAATCCAAATCTGATTATCCCCTTCTACGTAGAGAAATTTTACATAACAAAATTTCTTTAAATTATATATATATAATATTCAGCAATTCAATAATTTAAACATTAAGATCGTATTAATGTTTTCAAATTGTAAACAAAATTCTCACACTTACAAAAGTGGTAAGAGTATAAAAGTCTGAGAAATATGAGAAAAAGATGAAAGGGACAGGATTTAAAAAGAGTAGTAAACCTCCCCGTTTGGGCATATATGATATCACAAAGCCACCAGTAGACGAATGAGAACTGTGTGCCAGGACAACCTTGTGAGTTACAGCAACTTTTACAGTACCAGAAAACACCTTCAGCTACAGAGAACAAAACGGACAAAAACTCCATCTTCAGTGTAAGGCAGAATCTGGTTATCACAGTGAATAGTTCTGATACAGATATGCAAACGATCATCATGGCCACATACTGTTTTCATGTTTCTTTCAGAGTAAACCGAGGAACTAACAAGTAAAATTTGTGGCATCATTTTGACTGTACCATGGCTGAGATTATAGGCCATACTGTAGCACTACATACTGTACATTTAATATACAAGTCTGTTGATTTAAAACACCACAGTACTGGCATGAAAAGGTTTCCTAATGCATTACAAATTGCAAGGCAGTTGTTCACTAGCTACTGCATCATTTATTCACCTGTATGAGCTTCTTTTTTTGTGAGAAACAAAAAATTCCTCTTTTTTTCCAAAACAATGAAAGTCAATGAGGTCCAAATGGTTTGCTTTGGACTCCACTGACTTTCAATGTATGGACAAAAACATTCTTAAATATATTTTTTCCACAACAGGCTTGAAACAACACGAGGGTGAGCAAATGATGACAGAACTTACATTTTTGCATGAATAATTCCATTAAATTTTGATATAAAGATTTCCAGTTGTTCACTTTTCAGCCAGATGAATTTGATCATCTTGAGCCACATTAGCACTGTACCATACTATCTGAGCACAACGTGACAAAACTAGACATCTATAAAACATTACAATCATATGTTCAGACTGCACTGAAGTACATTAGTGTTGACGTGATGCAGGTGCATGAAAGCTGCCCTTAAAATGGGGAGGATTAACACTCCTTTTTAACCATTAATGTTCTTACAAGCAAGCAATATTTGATTAGGAAAATAAATTAAAAACAGATCATAAACGATGTTTTTGGTGGCATATGCATGTAAAAAAGTGCATAACTAAATATTCGTATTTAAAGAAAAAGGAAAGTAACAGGCATGTATGGCAGGCATAAGGAGGAGGAAATGAAATGGAAGAACACATGTTCGAACGTTGAGGGATCTTATGTAGTGTCGCATTCTCTCTATAGAGCAAAAGCAACCACAATTGCTGAGGTGCGAGTGTATTATCCTAAGAAACGATGGGCTGCTTGCGCAAAAGGTTGATTCGCTAGATGTGGCAGTACTGCTTTCCCATTTTTCCCCAAGCATGCAGTGGCAGCATTCTCAGCAATCTCTTCCCAGAGGATGGGCTTTGAGGAACAGGGTCAAGTGTCCCCCAGACATGCTGCTTCTTTCCCATTTAAACACACCAATCTCAAAGAAGGACAAATTAACATCGTATACCTAAAGATTACAGCCTGTCCATCCGGAAAGCATCTTCTGTTGCAGGGTCAGCCAGAACCATGTCTGGATCGTTGAGCATGTGCAGGCCGTCCAGCGTCAGCGGATCGATTTTCAGCTCATCCAGAGGGAACTGGGAATCTGCGTCAAAGCTCACGTCACCTGTCAGAGAGTTGAACATCTCTTTGTATAGGCTCAGGGGAGATTCTCCTGGAACTAAAAGATGGGTAATATAATATGCTAAACTTTTAGAGGGACCTCTTTGATGCCTGGCTTCACGGCAGCATCGTCAGCACACGTGTAGCAAAGGTACATGCAATATTATGCAATATGTAACCGGGCAGGTACAATACCTGTGAGAATGATGTTGGGGATGTTTCCATGGCTGCTGTAGCCTAGCTGCTGCGCATCCTGCAGGTTGCCGTGGCTCCCGGTGAGGTTTAGCATCGCAGCTTGAGAGTAGTTTAGAGTGGATCCCTCAGTGTACAGACTGTTTGAGCTGATGGGATTCTCAATCATGTTAAACTGCTCCAGCTAAAGAATCAAAACAAATTCAATGACTATAAAGTAAAGGTTCACAAAAAATGGAAGAATTTTTTTTCTGTCAAGTTAAAAATTAAAATACTGTTCCTGTCATTGGATACTTATACAAATTTTGGATACAATCACACATGTAGTAGAATTTATATCTTTTTTAAAGAAATACATTTTATTTAGTCACATTGAATTGATCAAAAGTGACAGTAAAAGTCATTTATGAAGTTAATTAGATTTCTATTTCAAATAAATGCTGTTCTTTTGAACTTTCTATTCATTAAAGAATCCTCAAAAAATTATTTGTTTACACAAAAATATTAAGCAGCATGACGTTGACAATATAATAATAATAAATGTTTCTTAAGTAGCAAATCAGCATATATGAATGATTTCTGAAGGATCCTATGACACTAAAGACTGGAGTAATCGCCAGTTTTGCTTTTCTAAGATATTCAAATAGAAACGTTAGAACATTTTAAATTGTAATAATATTTCACAATCGTACTGTTTTTTCCCATATTTTTTTTATAAAATAAGTGCAGCCTTTCAAAAACACTTTCACAAACAAAGAAAATCGTACCCACCCCAGCCTTTTGAATGATAGTGTATCTATACACACCTTACCACGTATACCTTTAATACACATTTATCTTAACAGAACCTGCTTGGCTTATTGGCCTAAGTTTAAATCTTGCAAGAAGATCTTTGGGATCAAGACTGACTTTGAAGATTGGTATTGCAATATGGAAATCCTTTTCTAAATCCATAACCTTTTCTATTTGTCAGCAGCAATGGTTCTTTTGAATATATTTATTTACATTCAGTTTTTTTATTATCATGTACATTATTTTACATATTACAATATATTATAATCTATATGAAAGTATTGAGGTATTATCAGAGGATACACAGTTTTAGGAGGAATGAGGGATAATATCATAATTTAAATAAAATTAAAAGAGTTGCCATTTTAAAAACTAATTGCAGGTAAAGCATGACATTGTTGTATTACACAGAAGAGCAAGGAGAAACGTTAAGGGGGAAAGTGGGGGATTTGGGACTGGAACATGACGCAGGGCGGATTCAAATCTATGTCCCTGTACGACTCTTTTGTGTGGTAAGCATGTGCTTTTCCCACTGTGCCACTATTGAAGAATAGTTGACAGAAAACACTTCGCCTGTCATCTCAAAGCTTTCAGCTGCCCTCTAGTGGCTTGTACATGTAAGGAGCAAGGAATGAATTGTTTATAGACAGGTTCATTCTTCTTATGAACAGATAGACATGCACAAAAATGTTATATTTATGTGATCAGTGGCTTGAAACCTCCAGATGGGCTAAAGCAGTTAAGGTACAATTCTAGTAATTTATACCACGGGCATAATGAGCTCACCTGCTGAGACAAAGCGCTGGTCTGCCGAGGGGACAGCTGCTGGTCATAAAAGGCATCACCAAAGACACTTCCGAGAATCGATGAGTGCTAAAACAAGAACACATTACAAATAACCAACCACGAAGAGGCTCAAGATAATCACTACAAATCACTCACAAAGGCCCTAAAACAACATTTTTAGCTCAGACCAGGATCAAAATCCACTAAAAATTCTGCAATGATGACAACATCAATTCTGCATCACCATGTTTGACATGAAGACATTTTGGCTCATTTCAAACACAAAAATATTTTGCAAGTGTGTTCTACAGAAATGTAACACCTTGTTAAAGAAACAGATGAACAAAAACCTAAGCCTAAATATCTATATAAAAAAAAAAAAAAAAAAAAAAAAAAAAAAAAAAAAAATCACACAAAATGGGTTTTAGCGACCAAGTGGAGGGAGTAGCTCACCATTATTCCCACTCTAAAACTTTATATCTGGATTCTAATAGAATCCTAACAAAGCAAAATCGAGGGCCACTGTCCTGCAAAATTTAGCTCCAAACCTAATGAAACACATCTGAATGAGCTAATCAATGTCTTCAGACGGCCAAGTATGTTGAAGCTAAACTCTGCTGGACATTGACCTTCCATGAGAAGGATTGGACACTCCTGGCTAAAGGCAAAGTGACTAAAAAAAAATAAGACTATATAATTCTGTCTGATAATATCAACTAGGATTATCTAACCTTTTTCAGGTCCATTATTGGATAAAGACAGCAGAGATCCT
Organism: Barbus barbus; assembly: GCF_936440315.1. NCBI lineage: Eukaryota > Metazoa > Chordata > Actinopteri > Cypriniformes > Cyprinidae > Barbus > Barbus barbus. Next base: position 17,872,521 of record NC_136743.1, on the reverse strand, counting down.
CTGATACATACTGTATAAATTCAATGTTGCATTTCAGTATCCCATGTAATTACATGCATATAGTGCAATATTAATTTACAAAATGTATGTTGTTTAGATTGCAGAGCCATTATTGATCTATAAAATAATTTACTTGTACATTTAAAATTAATGAAATACTGTATTTCTACATTTTCTTTCTTTTTACACAAACACAAGGAGAGGTCTGCATTCTGAAAAAGGTCTCTTCTATGAATCATTAGGAAGGCTTTTGGCTGAAGCATTTTTTTTTTTTTTTCATTCCTGCTCCAAAATAATAATTAGAAAATACTTTTTTTCCACCTCATTATTTTTGTGAGTTTCTTGGCCTTGGCACCTGAACTGGCTGGTAGATCGTATTGAATATTTGTTTGTTTTTTTTTTCTACACAGAAGTCTAATTTTGAAATATTACTCCTCAAATCTGTAATTATTCCATGGTTCAAAGCATTTATAATACAATAATTAAACATTTTCAAAGGACAATAATTTGTGTCATACTGATGCAACCATCAATCTTGCTCAAAATGCATAATATGCACATGATCCGGTGAAAGGATGCATAACAGAAATGGCACTTTGAGTATGGCGTACATTAAAATTGGCCTATAATGCTACTCAGCATGATACACAGAACGAGTAAGTGGTGCTCAGACACACAGCAAAGCAGCCGGGATCAGAGAGACTGGGAGACACGACTGGACTTGGACACACAGAGCAGCTAAAGGGACAGGCTCCAGATCGGCTCCAAACAAAACAAACTACAGGAGGAAGCAGTGGCTGCTGGATTCGCCCTTACTTGAGGCGAGCCCCCCGGAGAGAAGCCTTGATTGGAGACCGGAGAGGTTGGAGACTGATTGGCCGAAGACCCCACCCTACAGCGGTACTGCTGGAGGGAAGCAGCCTATATGGGACAACACCAAGTTAGACCAGCGGAGCCCCTGTAGGGGACCTCTGACTCAGGGTATGTGGCCTGTGGCTCTCAACAATTTACAATGTCTCTTGTCATGTAAACTCTGCAGCCAGGACATTTTTACTAGGACATCGGCTAAATGATCTTGTTATTATAAGACCACTGATTCTTTACAAATGGAAATTGATATTCAGATTTCTTCATTCTGTCAAGACTGTGGAGGTGTTAAAAACTGAGAACTGAGAAAGAAAGAACACTGCTTGTTAAAATTCATTACTTACTCTACCAGTCAAATGTCTGACTTTGGATGTGTTTGAATTGTTTTTTTTTTATGATTTTAAAACGTTTGTTCTAAATGCCTATCCATATATGCTTGAAATTAAATTTACAGATAATATAAAGTTAATCTACATACACTACCGTTCAAAAGTTTGGGGTCGGTAAGAATTTTCAATGTTTCTGAAAGAAGTCTCTTATGCTCACCAAGGTTGCATTTATTTGATCAAAAATACTGTAAAAAATAGCAATATCGTGAAATAATATTACAATTTATATTTTTTATTAAAATATATTTTATTTATATTAAATAATATTGCAAATAGCTGTTTTCAATTTAAATATATTTTAAAACACCATTTATTCCTGTAATGGCAGAGTTCAACAGCCAATACTTCAGTCTTCACATGACCCTTCAGAAATCATTGTAATTTGCTGATTTACTGCTCAAGAAAAAAATCGTACCATTATCAATGTTGAAACCAGTTGTGCTACTTAATATTTTTGTGGAAACCATGATAGATTTTTTCAGGATTCTTTAATAAACAAAGTTCCAAGGAACTTGATTTGGAAAGAAATCTTTTGAAACATTATAAATGTCTTGAATTTAATGCATCCTTGCTGAATAAGTAAATCTTTTTATTACTTACCCCAAACTTCTGAACGGTAGTGGTATTTTTCTTTTCTTTTTTTTTTTTTTTTAAATGGCTGAAGATTGACCAGAAAATATTAAAGTCAAATTGCTGTGACTTTATATCACGTTTCTTAATTTACCCATCATTAAAAATAAACTAGTGAGTAAAACGGAAGGTGCAGAGAGAAAGGGAGCTGACTTAAAATAAGCTCAAATTTAGAACAATTTTGATTTAGCTTCTTTTCCCCACTACATACTCATTATTGCTATTTTCTGCATTTGTGTGTAATGAGTAGTATGCCCACATATTTGACTGGTACAGTATTTGTTATCATTTTAAGTTAAATTAAACCATTTAGTGCCCTGTATGATCTGATTGACAGACCGTACATGGAGGTAAGTGTTAAGATGTGATCTTACCGTGTTAATATCAATGCCCACAGAGGTTTGTGTCTGGCTGCCAGAAACAGATGGCAGCTGGGTGTTCTGCTGGAGCTGAGGAAGCCCACCGACCCCCTGTGTCTGTGTGGACGGCTGACTGAAGAACGCATACTGAGCCAACTGCTGCTCCAGCGTCATGGCGTCTATTGCCACCGCCTATTCAACACAGATCCAGATCTATTAACATCTGAGTGATTAGATTAGCATCTAATGTTTCTTCTGTAAGACCAGCTCAACACTTGAAGGAATGAGAGCAGTGTTACCTGTGCGAGAGTGAGCGGAGGAGAGAGGGTGGGCGACAGCTGCTGAAGACTCGGGTGCTGCTGGGAGTCTGTGTTGAGGATCAGGGGAACTACATTCTCATGGCGCCGCTGAACGCTAACTGTCGCTGTGGGCTGGGCTGAGGCCACACATAATGAGAGTAAAGACAGACTTTAATCCTTTAGACATACATGATAATGTTGACATAATATAAAGTCAACCCTAAAATAAAATCAACCATAAAAAAAAAAAGAAAAAAATGTACAACCTACTAACAACAGAATTCACTACAGAGTTAGTTACCATCCAGCTAGTAGTTAGTAAGCCTCTAGTGTGGATTGTACTTTCCAATTTATGTAAAAATGTATGAATGGCTGGGGCAACCCTTCTCAGATGTTGAATAAATAGCTACTAATGATTTTCAATGTGTGTGAAAATCCATTTAGATAAGATATCAAATTTGATAAAATGTTAGAAGCTAGCAGACAAGAGTTATTAGATTGTTTTAACCAGAGAGAGAATAAAGTGGCATCTAACACATATATAATACAATATTTGGGCTTATGTTGCCCACAAATGTCCAAAGTTAGCCTTCATAATCAGAGTGTTATTACAGTAACAGCACAGGATCTCTTTACACACAAATACATATCCTAAAACAGTGGTTCTCAAACAGAGGGACGGGGCCTCAAGATAACTTCAAATAATTTTAATTAACACAAACAAGCATTTAATTAAGCATGTTTGAGATAAATTAAGATTATTTCACCCCCTCAATAAGTGTATTTTTTTTTAACAAAAACAGAATTTCCACAGTCTAGAAAAACCTGGATTTATGAGGTAGCCTAATTTTAAAATTGTGATTTCTATATAACATGTACAGTAATAAAATCTTAAAACAATGTGTGCATTTTTTTTATAAGCAACATACATTTTTCTAGTTATGCCAAGCACAAATTGTTTTTACTGTGCAGAAAAGTAATATTAATTTTTTTAAATCTTTCTCCAGTAAATTACAAACATTTTATCTCAAAAGTAGCAAATGAATGCTATTGTTAGCTCAAGCTTTTATCACCTTCATCCCTAGCCAAAGGCAAACCTTTCTTATGTAGAAAAGGCTTTGAAATTGTTAACCATGCTTTTATCTCGTCATGGCTTGATTATTGTAATTGATTGTTTTATGGGTTGCCTGTCTCTTCCATTTACCATCTTCAAATAATCCAAAATAAGGCTGCTCGTTTGCTTATGGGCAATAAACAGAATAATATTACACCCATCTTACACTCTTTGCATTGGTTCAATACCGCATTGATTTTTCAAAATTTGCTATTTGTTTATAAAGACCTTAATAATTTAGCCCCCAAATACCTCTCAAACATAATCTTATTCACAATCCCACTAGACTGCTTAAACCAAACTTTAAAACTTTATTTTAAGGTGTCCTTGTTACACGTTAAATGTACGTACTATTATAATAACAAAAAAATCTTTTTATTGTGCTTTTTACTTATTTTAACTATGTTCATGTGTTATGTACAGCACTTTGGTCAACCAATGTTGTTTTAAATGTGTTACAGAAATAAATTTGAGCTTGAAAATAGAAAAGTTATGTAAATTCATAGGTTAGAAAAAGTTGTTTTCATTAAGTCCCTGAAAACCATTCAGCTTTTACAATTTCTGGAATTCTGAATCACATAAATTATAATTATTTTAGTTAGTTTTCAAAACTTGTCATAACAGCAGATGTACCAGTGAAAACCTATTAACCTACATGGGGGCCTTGGAGTCAAAAGGACTGAGACCCACTGCCCTAATGCATATGCGTGTGAGAATCACCTTGGCTGACAGACGTGAGGTCCATGTGAGTGTTGGCCAGGTTGCCAGTGCTGTTGGAGGCACTGAGAGAGAACGAGGAGTCATCAGGGTCCAGTGGTGTGGGGAGAGGAGGGGGAATCTGGATGTTGGTCAGGTCTGGCAGAGAGCCGCCCGTGTTGTATGCCGCTGGGATTAGAGATGCAGTCATTTCCTGATCTGGAGATGGAAATATGCTGGGGAAATGACATGAGGGACGTTAGAAGGAACTGGGATAAATAGATATGTCAACAGAAAGAGGCAATTGTACCGATTATGTTGTGTTAAAACATGGCTGTTATAAAGGAGTAGATATGACTAGATGGCTGTTGGGTTGGGATAATAAATTGATAATTGTTTGCTCAAATGACCTTGACTCTTCAATCTCCAAATGATAAGTGCTGCATGGCCCTTCCATTCACCTACTTTACATCACTTTACACTATCAGTGTCAGTAAGAAAATCCAATGAAACCACACTTACTTGATTCCAGGTATTTTGTTTGACTTGGGCCTTGGTGAAATAGTCTATAAAAAAATGATAAATACTTCATTGATAAAAGATTCCACGAAATTCATATTAAAGAAATCTATTTCTAAATGTACCTTTTTGTGATCCCATATCTGCTTTTGACCTTCTTTGTCCATGTCACATTCAGGTTCGCCTGTTCCTAGCATAGTGAGAAGAAGAACTAGTACAAAGAGAGGGATGAAATCATACACTGAAACAAGTGTAGTAAAAATCTGACAGTTCATTGCAACATTTAACCTTATTGATGAAAGCATTTAATAGACCATAACACAATTTACATTTACATTTATTCATTTAGCTGACGCTTTTATCCAAAGCGACTTACAATTGCTATATATGTCAGAGGTCGCACGCCTCTGGAGCAACTAGGGGTTAAGTGTCTTGCTCAGGGACACATTGGTGTCTCACAGTGGATTCGAACCCGGGTCTCTCACACCAAAGGCATGTGTCTTATCCACTGCGCCATCACCACCACCAATAAAAAATTTTGCAATAAAAAAATTATAAAATAAACATTTTATTAACCTTGTTTTGGCTGCAAATCTTGAGACCCTCCTGCAAAAGCATCTTGTGGGTTTTGGTTCAAAGTGCTCTGATGCAGGGCAGAGTCTGAGTTGGTCCTGCAAAACAAACACAAAGAAATGAAAGAATCCCATAAGGCAATGGTCTCCCTTTACTACAATTAAATGTTTAAATTTCACCACAAAGGATATAAAGATATTTTAGATAATTACTGACATTAAATATTCAAACTACAACTTAATAAGATATCTTAGAAATTGTTATGTAAACATTAGTAAATGTTAGCTATGACAAATAATTACTGACATGCAATTTCAACAGCTACCACTCCTGCACATATGTACAGTCTTCAGCACATGCAAGCAGACTGTGCGAGTATAAACTCTCACCTCCTCCAGCTGGTATCAGGTGGGGGTGACAGATACACAGAGGCATATGGACAGCTATCAATGTGAGATTCAACATTAAGGACTTCATAATGTCAGAATAAGTGAATCGCAGACATTTGAAACAAATATGCTTTCGTAGGCCACACAGACCAAAACATCTGTCTGCATTCATGAGTAGACTCATCAAGGATATTTGACGGCCATGTTTGTCCACAGAGAGAGGTCTGCGGTGTGGCGACGTGATGTGATTCCTGTCCCGGTAGACCCTGTCCACCAGCCCATGGTGACGAGTTGTTCTGCTTGTGTCCAATCCCGAATTCTGAAAAGGAGTCTGATGAAAACCAACAAACTTAAAGAAGTCAGTACACAACTTACATTCCACATATGCATTCTTAATTTCACCTGTCAAAGTGCTCCTCACCTGAAAGAGAAGGTCAATGGTGGTGTTTCCAATCTGATTAACATTTGGCAAAGAACCGCCATAGTACTGTCCTCGGTTCTGACTGAGCTGTAAATACTGAGACTTCTGTAATTGTAACTGCAAGAAAGAAAACAACCAAAAACTGTGAGACAATATATAAGTAAAATTACCCAAAGGGGCTTCTGATTATAAATCACCATTATGTCATTAAGTAAGGACACAAGAAGGGAAATCTTGTAATGATAACTATATTAGCATTCATCCACACCAAACATGATAACATTCTATTTATTATAAGTGTGTGTGCAATTATGCCAGTTTACGCTTTAAATGCTCAAACTCTTATTAACTGTCAATCTTGTTCAACGGAAAAAAAATGTGATTCCAAAAAATATGTTCCTCTGTGTCGTTATCGTTATAGCTGTCATGTGCACTTCACTTTTTTTTTTATAGAATTAGACCTAGTATTATTAAAACTGTATTGTTATCATCCTTGGTATGAACAGGAAGGAATAGGTGTAAAAATCTTCCAAAAATAAAAGTCCTAAACAAGCTGCCCAATATATTTTAGCTAATTTTTACTACAGCCCTCTCTCCAGTTGCATCTGATGTCAAAAACATACAAAGATAATTGGCTATATAATCAGTATCAATTGAAGAAAATAACCAACAATCAAAGCAGTTGGAATTTGGATTTAACAACCAGATGCCTTATATATTGTAGATGCACTAATAAACCATACTAGGCAGGCATATGTTATCATAAATATGCCACAGATTTTAAAAAATAAATAATAATAATGGTAAAAATGGATTGAAACACTGGAAAAAAAAAAAAAAAAAGAGACAAATGTTTATGGAGAGTTACAACTAAGAAATGCAATTCACTGAAAAAATCATGCAGTAATTTAACACTTTTGTCCAATGGGACTTAAAAATGAGGAATACAGCATGATGACTGATACCAAGTTCCAACATTGTAAAAGAACACACTGAAAAATCAAACAGAAAACAAAAGACAATCGTGAGCTCTGAAATGGGCAGTATTTAGCCTGGATCTTGATTGGGATATTAGTAGAGCACTGCCTGTATAATCACAACCCGGTCATCATAGTTTGCTGAAGTCCTTATTTTGGGCATACATGCACTGAGCAATAATGCTGAACTGAGCAAATACATTGCTGTGTATAGCTTAATTATTCACTGAGTGCTTGTAACATTCAGATTTAAGCCTAGGGGAACGAATGACACCTGAAATTAATATTTAGATGCTAAAATCCACTGGATAAGGCCTTGATTGCAGTCAGCTATAATGGCGAGAGACTGTACTGTGGCTGTCAAACACACATGCTCGGTCCATTCACACTCCTCCACTGCAGCTGTGAGCACGGCAACTTTTATAAGGCCTCGTCGTGATCGTCTGTTTATTATCAAATATCTCAATGGCGTTCATTGGAAGGCGACCTATAAATCAACGCTAAAGATAAAGGCGCACTGGAGAGGGGCGTTTGTTATTGTTTACGTCCAGACAGGCGGGTTCAGTGCGTGTCGTTTCAACACAAATCCTGCCCCGCAGCTCTGCTGATCAACGCTGTCAGAAGAGAGAAAACAGTCACACTTACACGCGCCGCGCGAGTAATGCTCAGGTCTTTCATCACCTCCTCGAACGCAGCTGTCTCTTCCGCTTGCTTCTGGTTGTGTAACGCGATCTTTTCACTGAATTTTCGCGGATTATTCGAGGTCGCCATGTTTCACTCCTCTTGGGCTCCGCTCTACCTTCGATGAGACGCTGCTGCGTGCGCGCGTCCGTGCGCGTGGGTGTAGTGAACACGCACATCTGGGGCGCGCGCGAGGATTATGAGCTCGAATGAAGATTAGAAATGAGAAGGAATTAGCAATTCTGATTCTTTCAATTCAACAATATGGAAAATTGGGAAATTAATATTAGGGGAAAATGCAGTTATTGCACTTTCTGTTGTAAAATAATGGGATTTATTTTACAGAATAACAAATCAATCAAAATGTTGCAAAGGCGTGACTTTTTTACAATACATTAGAGTACTTCAATCTTCACGATAGAAAATATAAAACAACAAATAAAAATGTGGAAACATCAATTTATTTATTATTTATTTTTTTATTATCAGATTTCAATTTATTTGTTTATAGATTAATTTATAAGTGTTTTGGTTCGCTTAAATATCCGTTTTATTGGATAAAATAAATTCATATAGGCCTGTTCGTTTGGGAATCTCACTGGTCGCTATATAGAAAATTGTTCATTAGGCAAAAAGTTCTCACATGAACTGCTTTAAATTACTTTTTTTCCACACATCAATCTGCACTCCATACACCATATTGACAAGGCAAAAACAGAATTGTAACAACTTCTTAAATTTATAAAAAAAATAAAAAAAAACTTTAAGTACATTGCATAAGTATTCACTAAATATGACTAAATATTTAGCAGAAGCACCTTTACAGCCTCAAGTCTTTTTTTGTTTGATGCGACAAGCTTTGCTCATCATCATTTGGCAATTATCTGCTATTCTTCTCCTCGCCTCTTCCCCTCTCAAGCTCTGTCAGCTTCTATGGGGTCAGATGCACATTTTCAAGTTTCTTCAGAAATATTTGATTGGGTTCAAGCTCAGGCTGTGGCTGGGCCACTCAATGACATTCACAGAGATGTATAAGCCACTCTTGCTGGTGGCTTAGGGTCATTGTCCTGTTGGAAGGTAAACCTTCTGCCCAGTCTGAGGTTCTGAATGCTCTGGACTGGGTTTTCATTAAGGCTATCTCAATATTTTGGTGCACTGAGCTTGTCTTCTACTCTGATGAGTCCCTCAGTCCCTACCGCTGAAAAACACCCCCACAGCTTGAGGCTGCTACCAGAACACTTTACTTTTGTGATGGTACTCTGCAGGTGATGAGCAGAGCTGGTTCTCTTCAAACATGATGCTTAGAATTGAGGTTCATCAGACCAGAGAATCTTGTTTCTCGGAGACTGAGGGTCCTTTAGATGCTTTTTTTGTAAATTCCAAGTGCGTTTTCTTTTGTCTTCACTGATGAGAGGATTGAGTTTGGCCACAAGGAGCCAGGGAACAAGGAGGAGAGGAACTTTTCAAAACATTGACTTTATTCATCCAAACTCTGGGAACGCTGGAGACACGGAAAGACAATCATAGAATGAGGATTGAGACCGGACACAGAGGCAGGGAACTTATAAATTAGATAATGACACACAGCTGGGGACTAATAAACTAAATTAACCTAAACGGGGACAGGAACAGGAACTAACGAAATATGGCCACGAGAGGAGGGGAAACACAAGACACAGGAAGACAGGACTGACATTTACTGGAGGCCATCTGTTATGTCTCCTGGTCCCTTCCAGGGGGGGGGGGGTCAGGGGACTCGGGAGGCCATGGCGGGACTGCCTCCGAGGCTGCGGCCCCAGCATCTACGGCAGGAGCCCTACTACCCCCCCCCCCAAAAAAAATTTATTTGGGGGAAGTAGGGGCTTGATCGGGCTGGGGTTCTGGAGAAGTGGGCACAAAAGTGAAAATTCTGTTATCATTTACACACCCTCCAGTTATTCCAAACCTGTATGAGTTTCTTTTTTTCTGTTGAAAAGAAGATATTTTGAAGAATATGGGTAACCAAACAGTTGATGGTCCCCACTGATGTCCATAGTATGGAGAAAAGATTTATGTATTTATTCATATTCAGTGTAGGTTATAATGTATTAATGCATTCAGTTAATGCATCACTTTGGCTATTTCCCATGTTAATAAAAAATAAAAATACCTAATTGACATGGCTTGCTGACATTTTTTTTTTTAACTGTAAAACACAAATAGATGGTACAACCCTGAAAGACAAGATTTACAGGTAGAAGAGTTAAAACCAATATTAATAAATAATATTTAGAAAATATACTATTATCTTTATAATACTATTAATGTTTTCTATAGCAATTTCAAAGCATGTCATAGATGTCATCGGACATTGAGCTTCCCGAAGGCTTTTACCCCACGCTGTCTTACTGCCATCACTGGCATCTTAGCTTCACCCTGGTTCCTTCTATCTGTAATGTCCATGGTATCTGTAACAATCATTTTTTGACGGGAGAAGGTTGTTAGCCTGCTGCCCAACCCCCTTACTAGGAGGACCAGTGGTTTTCTGTCAGGGTTTCCTTCCCTTAGACCACGTTGGTTCATGACACCTTATTCCGTATTATTCGGTGTACCCCCCACATGAGGGATCCCCTATCCACCACCCAGGGGACGCACCTCTATGCTGTATGGTCCCAGCGCAAGGAATTTTAAAGCATGGCTCTTTATAAAAGGGTTCTATTTAGCACCAAAAACGGGTTCTGCAATAGTTGCAAGCCGAAGAACGTTGATCTGCTATCTTTTAGAGTGTAATGAAGAAAATATTGCAAACTTACTGTCTGCACTGATGTTGTTAGATGTCGGGTCCACTCAGACATGTATTATGCATGCTTGTTCAAAGCATGCATAATACATAAAGCATGTAATACATAAAGCATGTTGCTTTTTTTTTAATAAATAAATAAATAGTTTCATGCAGTCATATGAAATTAAAATCTTTTAACTCTTTTGTAAAATGCTGTTAAACATAACCACAGCAAGCATGTTGCATGTAAAAAGGAAGTTTTTTATAGTAGCTTGGGAATTTTTAATAGAGATATAGTCAAGATAACACCTCACCAAAATATTACTGAGATGTTGTGCAAAATGTGCAGTGGATGTCAATGTCAGTTGCAGCCATCATTTTACTTCAATAGGCCAATGCAGTGTTTCACGATTCTTGATTAAATATTTTTTATAAGCAATCTTTCTGTATCACAGTCCTGAAAATGAAAACAGATACAAAGAAGTAAAATCCTTGCGACCTGAAGATGGAGCTTTTGTTTTCTAAGACTAACTAATAGGCTACAGTTAAGAACCCATTTAGCCTCTGTTTATCCATCTAGAGCAAAGCTAACACTGTAAAATCCTGTTTTCAAAGTTTTGTCTACTAGTTTAGGCAAAGTAGTCAAACAAAGCTGTCTGTTTTGTTTGAACTACTAACACAACATCTTTAAAAAGCTATTTCCAATGAAACCGGAATTATTTTCCCCAGATCATGGATGTAAATTGGATTGGAGTAAGGGGTTTTTCCAGCGGTTGATGCTAGTCAACATTATCCAGAACAAGAACGGGCCTCAGAGTGACACACCAAGTGATTAAACTGTGTTGTTCTTTAAATCAAGAATGATGTAGTTATTTCCAAACATAATGACCCTATTTCATCCTCACCGTTTGCCCACTAACAAAAATGAAGAATCGTAAACAAATTCGAGTTTTAGGGCAAATGCACTATTTTTATATTTTTAACACCAGGGGGTGATATATGCTCAAAAGATAAGGACATTGACCATAACTTGAGCTGTATTCTGACATTGCTTTGCCCTCTTTTTGAAGCCACAATGTATACTATGTATATTAGTCCCAGCAAAAACCTGTGAGAAAAAAAAGCATTATTGTGCTTTCTGGTCTCGCAATGTTAGAATAAACCAAGTTCCTCCTTTTCATAGAGGATGTTCAAAAGTCTGTCAGCGTTACCCAGAACATCTGAGCTACTTTTTTTTCTTTTCTTTTTTTCTTCTTTTGATCTTCAGTTTGAAGCCTTGGTCTGGTAAATCTGCTTTCATTTCTGTATATTCTAAATTGCCACATTCTTTCTGTTAATGAAACTATCCAGTGTGGCATACATTGTTAATCTATTTGCTTTTAACATGATTTAAACTTTTTATTTTTGAAGGCTTTGTGATTAGTGGTGGATGACAATAGGCTAAAATATATGCCATAATTTACAAAATACTGGTAAAGTTTGAGAGGTTATGATCAGCTATTATTTGCATATCAAGCTCCTATTAACATGAACCCACAACTCTAATTTTCAGAGCAGATGTACAACTGTTTATAGGAAGTCAGCAGGAAGAATGATTTGTGGGGGGGGTGGGGGGTGAATTTCCAGGTTGCATGACTATTGCAATGAAAGAGGAACTTTCAGGCTCTTTCTGCAAAAAAGAAACGGCAAACGGCAGCTTGACCATTTCTGTCCGCTACCGTGATACAGACATAGGTGATATAGTTTCATCTACACGATACGGTAAGGTTATTTCCATTATGAAAGATTCATTTGAGTTACATAAGTACAAATAATTGTTTCAATGTTGATTTGATGAATTTCAGTGTACATCACACAGTACTAAAATCACTTTCTCTTGTGAAATACATAGATGTTTTCTTTGAGTGTTTGCTTTCACTATAGATGTAATTATATAATTTTTCTATCTTTTTTAAGGCAATGGATGATAATAGCACACGTAATAATTCTACAGAGGATCACTTTCCTCACAGCAGCTCCCTAAAAGGACTTGCTGTTGGTTTGCCTATATGCTTTGTGGCTTTGCTGCTGGTGGGGATAGCAGTGTTTTTCTGGTTTCGACACAGAAAATCTGTGGATATTGAGATATCTAACAAACTTAAGAGCCAAGATAAGAGCCACGATGGGCATTCCAGGGAGTCTCCGTACAGTGGATATGCTGGAGGACATCAGCCCGCACCCCAGTGCCCAATCTATGAGAACCTTCATAGTGGACAGTCCAATCAGTACGAATTTCAGAGGACTGTACAAAGTGAGGACACACACAGGTAAAGTTAAATCTGTATACGTGTGTAAGCCACTGCGCTAATGTAGATCAATAGAAACTGGGTGATGAGAAGGCTGAAAAGTCTTTAGAGTAGAAAAGGATTTTCCTGTGAAGTTTTATTTGCTATCTGTTTTGCAAGATCACAGTGACATACTGAATGTGTGGCAATAACAGTCAGAGAGAGTTACATTCAAGGAATTTTTATTTTGCAGCAATATTTATTGGGTTAAAAGGATTTGATTGAGTTTCCAAGAACTGAATTTCACTTTTGCCCCCATTTAGAGACCATCAAGCATACCTGCAGTGTGATCCACATGATGCAATCTACAGCAATGATCCCGCCCTCTTCCATCCAGATCAGGCTGAAATCTCTGAGGATGTTTACATCATGCCAGATGCTTGAAAGTCTGATATGTTTAGCTGTCCAGTATTAATCCCCAAAATGTTCAGTAGAATCATTTGTACTGCCATGATGTGAAATAATTGCAAGTCTTTATTTTCATAGGGTGAAATCAAGGGTGATTCAAATGCCCTCACAAACATTACATGAGCCAATGTAGTTTATTGACTGAACTCACTGTGAGGCAGCAAAACATAATCATGACCTCACTGATCACAGTTTAACAGGTGTTTCTGCCGATTGCAAATAATCCCCACTGAAAAGACAAGTTTAGACCAGCGTGCACGTTCCATGCGGTACAGACTGCTTTGTACTGGTTTGGTGGATCAATATAACTAAGTTCTTGTTGAGATGCTGGTTCATGCTGGACTTTTCAGCAAGGATGGGTGGACATTCACACATTTTAATGTTAAAAATATTTGATTAAATTGGTCAATGTCTGTACATTATTTTTCAAAAGTTTGTGGTCAGTAAGTATTTTTTTGTTTTTAATTATTACTTTTATTTAGCAAGGGCACACTAAATTGATCGAAAGTGACAGTAAAGGCATTTATAATGTTACACATGATTTCTATTTCAAATAAATGCTGTTATTTTTAAAAAAGAATCCGGAATAAAAATGTTTTCATATTTTCCACAAAAATATTAAGCAGCACAACTGTTTGCACAACACTGATAGTAATAAGAAACAATTTTTGAGCAGCAAATCAGAATATTAGACTGATTTCTGAAGGATGAAGACTGCTGAAAATTCAGCTTTGCAATCACAGGAATATTATTAATTATACTTTAAATATATTTACATTGAAAAATATTACTTTAAATTTTATTATGTTTTATAATATTGCTGTTTTATTGTATTTTTGATCAAATAAATGCAGGCTTGGTGAGCATAAGAGACTTTCAAAGACATTACAAACTTTTGAACGGTAGTTTATGTGCCGTTAATGTCACACGCCTTTTATTTCATAACGATCATGCTCATGTTTTCACATGCAAAACTTGTTCTTCAAGCTCTCATATAAATTAGAGGATAATTATCCATCTTGACTGTGTCTTATGATCTTTTTGTCACTGTGACTCACTGAAATCTTGACTGAAAAATCTCCTCATAAAGCGATTAGTTACAAATTAGCTGAGAGTGTCTTTTCCACTTCCACAACTAAATGAAGCAAGTGGAACATTAGACAAGCAGGGGGTTTTCTCAGTGAAAGGCATACAATTCTCTCTGAAAATGTATAAAATATGTGGTTTCTTAAAATTGCTGCATATCCTGTTGACAATTAAGTGACGTTGTCAGTTATATTTCTCAACTGCAGATCTCAGATGAGATTATTGTTGATTTAAATATGCTTTCACCTCAAAGTTATAGTCAGTTGAAGGCCATTTACCAGAATTTAAACATTATATTGACCAGTCCCATTAACTTACTTTGGATGGCACTACTGCCTTCATAAGGCCTCAAAAACAGGGCTTAAGCGTGAGTCACTTGTGTTGTATCTATATATGTATTTTTTAAAGTGTACATGCATTTTATTTTTGCAAACCTAAACATTTGGTTTGTGAATTCTGCTTGTCGACTTGTCGACTTTTTAAAATTGTCAGCCAGATAAGATCATGTCATTTGTTGACATAGACGAAGTGAGAATGACTTGTGATTGTCACCCTCAGAAAAAAATGTCTTTGTATCTTATTTCCCATAACTGGTACAAATTAGTTCCTTGAAGGTACATATTAGTACTTTAAAAGTACATATTAGTAAAAGCATGTAGTACGTTATGTATATAGTACATGTACATATTAGTACCTTTAGAGAGTGTAGCTTTAGAAAGAGCAGCCTTGAAAGCACAAACTAATCATTAATGTAATGTATGCCATAATTTTTCAGTAAAAGTGGTTATGAAATTATAACTGTCTCTGTGTTTTCTGTAAACTATTATTGAAAAATGTCTTTGTCAAAAAAAAGAAAGAAAAAAGATTTGAACTCGGGAAGCCCGTAGTGCAATGGCGCATATGCTGGCGCATTGCTATCGGTGTCGACAATTTTAAATAATATTAAATAATAAAATGTGAAAAGTAGGATTAATAATGTAGATATTAAATAGCCTATCAAATTTCATATACTCAAAATAGATACCAGAGTCCTAGCTGCAGAACGTTTGTTTAGTGACTTTCTAGGGGCTTTCAGTCGTTTGAGACTGCTGACACACATTTAATCTGATCTGTGTTAGCAGACTATTGACACACCTAGATATACAGTGTTATATTTCCTTACTGCAATTCTACTGTGCCCTCATATGTAAGAAGTAGAGAGCAAATGCTTGCTTATGTCACTACATTGTTTTATCAAACATGATTCATAACACTTAAACCTATTAAAACTGTTTTATTGACATATGAGCCATTGCTTCATCTTTGACGTGAGTAAAATGATATCAGAAGTACAAGGAATGGTTTATTACTTTACGCTTCATTGTGTGATGATTGCAGTTATTATTGTTATCATTACCAACGGAATTATTACATTATGCCAAAACAATACATCAGATATGTCTCAAAATATTTATAATCAGCAAAATCCTGCAGGGTCAATAGACAACAAATATTTATGGACTACAGTGACACCAGTGACAGTATTATATAAATACTGAGTCACAAATGAACTCATGTCTCTACTGGGGTTGCTTCAGAGGACATTCACTCTCTGGTCAAGGCCAGTGACACCTATGTGTGCTTTCAAGGCTACAGTTGTTTGATCTTGCCTATCTTTATGGATAGGATAAATATGGATATTGATCAACATGCATAAATACCTTTTATGGATATTTATGGCATGAACTCACCTTGAAATATTATCTAGAACTGAGCGGATATTGAAAAATATTATTGTAAAAAGACTGTAATTTATAGGTTTACACTTAGTATGTCAAACGTAAGTGTGAATTCATTTTATAGCTCATTGTTATATGATCTGAGTGAGTCATACACAGATGATTCATTCTTATGGCCTGTTTTCCGCAATTTCATATAGGCCTATTTAAACATGGATTTAAAGCTTTTTAACAACATCCGGAGTTTTTATAGCAGCTCAACCTTGATTTGGTTTCATTAAATACTGTATGTGAGGATTTTCATCTTATATTCAAAGATGGTGACAGTTGAATTGAAATGTGATCAGTGATTCAGCCATAAATCATCCATTCTGAATAGATTGTTTGTTTGTTTGTTTATTTATATAGCACATTTAAACACAACTAAAAGTTGACCAAAGTGCTTTACATAAAGTACAACAAAACAGCAAAGCAAAATTATAAGATAATAATTAAAAATAATAATCCCAATAGATAAATACACAAAACACTTCATTTAATTTGCCACAAATCGGTCAAGAAGATGAGATTTAAGCATAACTTTAAAAATAGATAAAGAAGAAGTTGTTCGGATGGCAACCGGAAGATTATTCCAGAGTGTAGGACCAACAATTTCAAAGGCTCGATCGCCACAGTGTTTTAATCTGGACCTAGGGATTGATAAAGTTCCCAAAAATCTGGATCTGAGTGGTCTCACGGATTTGTGTGTTTGCAACAACTCCGTGAGGTAAATTGGTGCAAGATTGTGAAGTGCTTTAAAAACCAATGTTAAGATTTTATATTCCACTCTAAATTTAACTGGTAACCACTGTAATGTTTTCAGAATGGGAGTAATGTGCTGGAATTTACGCGTGCCAGTCAATAACCTGGCTGCTGCATTTTGAACCAGTTGCAATCGGTCCATGGATGACTGATTTATCCCATAATACAACGAATTGCAATAGTCTAGTCTAGATGTCACAAATGCATGAATTACTTTTTCGAATATCTGTGTTGAGAGGAAAGTTTTAACTTTTGCCAAACGTCGAAGGTGAAAAAAACATGACCTGACCACACTATTTATCTGTTTATCAAACTTAAGACTGGAATCAAATAAGACACCCAGATTCCTTACACAGGGAGTAATCCGATGGGCCAAATTACCAATATCAAGATTATGAGAATTGAAAGATAGAGCATCACTAGGTCCAAACAGAATCACCTCGGTTTTACCTTCATTAAGTGTCAAGAAATTACTTGTGAGCCATGATTTAAGTTCCTCAATACATACACCCAACTTTTTGTTAAAGCATTTTTTTCTCCAGGTTTAAAAGAGAGATATAACTGTGTCATCAGCATATAAATGAAAAGAAATATCATATTTCTTGAAAATAGAACCCAGCGGCAGCATATAAATCATGAATAAAGTTGGGGCAAGAATGGAACCCTGAGGGACACCACAAATCAGAGGAGCACTAGAAGAAGTATATTGTCCTGTACGTACAGAGAATGTTCGTTAAGAAACTCTGGAACCAATTTAAGACAGTACCTCTCAGACCAACACAATTTTTTAAACGAGAAAGTAATAAATTGTGATCAACCAAATCAAAAGCTGAGCTTAGATCTAGTAAGATCAAAGCAACAGCATTTCCGGCATCTGTTGACATTAAAATATCATTATAAACTTTTAAGAGAGCTGTTTCTGTACTGTGTAACTTCCTGAAACCAGATTGGAAAGTTTCGTAGATTTGGTTAGATCTCAAAGAATAGATAAGCAATATAATTTATTAACATTCTTTCAAAAATACAAAAGGTTTTTTGATTCATTCACAACACAGCAACAAACAAGTACAAAAACATTTCAAATAAATTACAATAAATAACTTGATATTCCAGTAAGTCAATCACATGGAAATACAGTACCCATTCAACATTTCAGTGTTATGCAGAAAAGCAGGCATCTGGTTTCCTTAAGAAGCCAAACTATTTCATAAACCAAAGGAATGTAACCAGATGAGCATGAGAACGTTGATTTGCATTTTATCAGCTAGATATTTTGCCTCCATTTCATAATCTCTTTTAAGAGTATAATGTTCAGTGGATAACCAGTGCCAGTGCCAGTGTTGTTCATGCACAGTGGCATTTACTAACTATCAAATCGTTGAAAGGCGTGAGCTTCAACTTTCCACGGCTGTCATAGTGCATGAGAACCATTGGCTCATATGCAGCTGGTACGCAGCAAGGCCCGGGTGTTGTTCCCTTGGACAAGAGATGCAGACGAGACTTCACCTGCGTATGCATACTAGCAGGTTTATAATTATGCGGGCAGGAACCATCACAGTAGTGCATAGTGTAGCCCGAGGGAGCGATAACCCAGTCTGACCAGCCGATGTCTTTGAAGGAAACATTTAATGACTTTCGCCTGCAGTGACCTTCATCCTCAACGCTTTCCTCTCTAGTAGACAGAGCTCTCTTGTTTCTTCTCCTCACTGCTTGGTCAAGTTGTAAAACAAGCTGAGGCGTGGATTGTGTGCTCACTTCTTGTTTTTTAAGGAGGCAAATTTCAACAACTAAAAGCTCAGCACTGGTGTCTTTAAGCCACTTCTTAACCGCAACGGTCAAATCCAACGTAACATCCCGAGAGCTCAAGTCTCCAGTGTGAAATACAGTTTGTGTATGAAAACCAGGAGGTTTATGCATTCTAACCACAACGTCTTTTGAGAGCCACGGCTGGCCTGGTGTAATTTTGTCCATGTGCGGTCTCTTAATTTGCAGCCTTGCATGTTTAAGGTTGACTCCAGTTTTAATGTGCAAGTTTTTGTAGAAAGCAGCTCTGAACCACTGCTGCTGGGAATCCACGGAAGAATTCAGAAGCTGTACTGTTAAAAAAGAAAAAAGAAAAATTTAGAAAATGTAAACCAGACAAGCAACATATATGTGAAAATTAGTATATCATATGATACAGTATATTACATAATATAATTACATAATATTATATACTATTATTACAAAATAATAATATATATATATATATATACACACTTTACAAAATTCATCCCAGTGAAAAAAAACCCATTAAAATTAAGCTAAAAATAAAGAAAAACTGAAATTCGACAATGCAAACCAAGTATATACATGCAGATAAATATTATATATTAACGCA
This sequence comes from Barbus barbus, assembly GCF_936440315.1. Lineage (NCBI taxonomy): Eukaryota > Metazoa > Chordata > Actinopteri > Cypriniformes > Cyprinidae > Barbus > Barbus barbus. The sequence goes on along the minus strand of NC_136743.1, from coordinate 17,853,129 downwards.
AATAAATTACATGTGAATATAAATAAATGAAATATCCTTTATTATATATAAATTGTGTGCGCATATCTATCTATCTATCTATCTATCTATCTATCTATCTATCTATCTATCTATCTATCTATCTATCTATCTATCTATCTATCTATCTATCTATCTATCTATCTATCTATCTATCTATCTATCTATCTATCTATCTATCTATCTATCTATCTATCTGTCTGTCTATCCACGTGTGAGCATTTCTATTTATCAAACTATGTGTCTGTCTATCAATAACATTAAAATTGGGTTAAAAATAAAGAAAATTATACACTGAAATTAGACAACGCAAACTAAATATAAATGTATAAAAAATTATATATTTAATTTTTTTAACTAATTAAGTCCAAGGAATATGAATAAAATCAAATATAATATATACATTTTTTTGGTCCACACAAAGTTTAGTCTTCACAATTTCACTATACTTTACATAACAACTGTATTTATAGCTTACCTGTTGTGGGAAAGAGCACCGTAGAGGCTCTTCTTGCAGGCTGAAGCACCTGTTCCTTACTGGAATTGCCCTTAAGCAAGTATCCCATTCTCCTATACTGACGGTACATCCTGACCAGGTCCTGATGAGAAGCTCTTCCACCAGGCCCGGGTGGCGCATCCATCCCGAGGTACTCCAGAATAATGCTCTTCAGAGCCTCAAGCTGCAGGCCCTTATACATTTCCTCATGCTCCTGTTGAGCTTTAGACTCTCTCAGACAAGAGCTAAAAATAACAGCCCCAACAAAAAGGAGAAAGCACTGTGCTACTGAGTTCTGCATGGCAAGTTCTTTTTGTTTGTGCTGTCTTTGTGTTGGTCAGTGCAATGAATGACATTCCAGACATGCTTTAATTTATAAAGGTACAGGCCACGCCCCACTGGAGACGATTGCTCATCTACACCCACACTGAAACTTCACGTACAAGTAACCATCCCCTGCACAATGACATCATGTCAATATGACTTTTAGGGTAATACTGTCATCCCAAAGTGAAATTTGTCTTGGACTTGGGACTTTGGAGCTGTACACACACACACACACACACAAACACACACAAATGCAGAAGGCATTCGTTTGGCATCAATATTATTTACTATAACATTTTCAAAAAATACTGGAAAATATATATAGAAATGCATAATCATGATGTAACAACAAGATATACAGGTCAAGATGGATAAGCATTTAAATTCAGTGCATTACTGTATTACGCTTCTATATTTCATCATACTACATTTCAGCAGATCTGAATTGTGTATATTCATAATTATCTTAAGACCATATACTTTGTGTGTCAAATTCATAACAACAAAGAATAATCTGTAATTATGGGACCACCATGGTGTGTGGTCTTGCCTAAACTTGGATTGTTATCTAATAAATAACATTTATATGTTCCTTTAAAAAAAATCCTTTCTGTTTTCATGTAGGACACAACATACCTGTTTAGATATTGAACGACACGGCAGTAGAACAAGAGCCACATGCAGTAGTAAACTAAAGCAAGACATATCTAAACAAAACTGAACTAAAAAAAAGGTGGAATAATTTGCATTAGTGCCAAAGCTTACACGTCACGTGTTGCGTATCACATGACTCTTCTGAGGTAAAAAGTGTGTGAAAGGTTTTTAGGTATGTTTCAAACAAACACTGCGGCATTCATGCTGTCAGAAAGCCAAGAGTACTGCATTGAGTAATTGGTCGTTTGAAGCCAAACAAAAAGACGTCTCTATTTAAAACATGAAGGGAAAGTTGTCACACGCAATCAATACACACCCACAATGAACTTTTTTGTATCAACTCACCATATGTTACACCAGACAAATTATGACCTTAATATATCATTTTTAATCATCCTCCTCACTCCATCCTGAAAATACACCAAACATTCTTGGTGTTTCACCAGCGCCACTGCAACAGGTTAAAGGGCACGTTTGAGTGTTTAGAACGTGCCCTGCTGTCAAGCTCATCCAGTTAATTTACAACTAAATTACAAAAATACACACAATGAATTCCTTAATTCTGTAAACTAAGAGCCATTGCCACATTTCACAGTGGAATTGCATAATAGGACACTAAAGTCAGAAATGAACTTTAAATTTGCACCCTGGAAGTGATTTCTAGGAAGTTTTTTCCCCCACATTTGTATACAAAGGGCAATTTTTTATAAATGTATTTATGTTTTTTTATGTCAAATTTTTACATCAATTAATTATTTAAATCAATCAATCAATCAATCAATCAGAGTACTGTATTCTTTTGCCAATAAAATTTGTTCAGCATCAACAAAAGCCATCTTTACATTGCCAAAGTGGTAGGCCTACAAAAGCCTGACATCAGACATTAAACAGACTATTAAATGCTGCTTAAAGACGGCATAAATGTAATGCTTCGGTTAGCGTTACAATATTATGACAAAATCCTCATGGTCAAGATTATTGCCCTTAATGTTGTAATAATTATTATAATGTCGATTAACAGAATACGCTGCAATCTTTTGATTGTGAATAATTTAAGTTAGCAACAAAACAGGATAAAAATCTAATTCATTCATTGCTTTTTTTACACATTAGAAACTGTAGGACTATGGCAATCCATTTTGACTTTTATTCCTTCACGGGATATGAATTCTTAATATCAACAATTGATTTTGAAGAATTCATATCCTGTGAAGGAATAAAAGTCAAAACGGCTTGCCATAATGACTTCACATTGTAGATTGAAAAACAAAACTGTTATTCAAACTGGGAATAAATTCCAGACAGTGAGCAAATAACATTCCCATCACTGCAACGGTCAGGGAGTTCATCTCATGCTCACTAGCGATCTAGCAACAACTCCCATTATAATCAATAAAGCTCTTATTTACATCGTATATGCACTTTCTTTTTTATGACTTTATTGAAAAACTGAAAAATCTTGTCGGAGCGCACACTAAACAAAATCTTCTTCATCGATGACTAATCTAAACGTCTCTTGTTTGGCAGCTGCAAAAACAACGGTAAAAGGAAATCTTTAAAGAAAGTAGTGCATAATCCAAATGTAAAGCCGCAATGGACAAGTTTATTCATTTTCACATTTCACGAATCGTGACAGCCATAATCGTTTTGGCTTAATTGTTTTGCATTGTTATGCTGAATTTGGGGGCATTTTTGCCTCAAGCCCCCATTCATTTCCATTTCTGTAGGACACCCACCTATAGAGCAGTTCTGTGTTCACCCTATAGGGTTAAGAGTTCATTCTAGCAACATTGCTACAAAGTAATGAAAATGTTTGTCCACCTGTTCCCCTGCAGTCCATACATTAGTAAAATTGTGTGTAAGCAACAGTGACACAAATCTCAGCTTCACAATAAAGAGAGGGGATGATAAAGAAAGAGCCTCTCCATTTTCTGACACCTAGTTTTTGGTGTCAGACGTTGGCCTTTATTAAAATGTATATAGAGAAATGAGTCCCTCTAGTGGTTACTGTGGAAAATAGGAAAAACTGAACATAAAAAAGCCAGACACATTATGGCAAGCCGTTTTAACATTTAATCTATAAGCCGCACTAGTATCTAATTTAATGCTACTAGTACTTATTTTTTAGATACTAGTATCTTTTCCATTAAGTACTAGTAGTTATTCATTAGCTACTAGTGCTTATTATGTAGCTACTAGTGCTTATTCTTTAGGTACTAGTGTTTATTCTTTAGTAGTCTCGTATAGCCAGACCTTCAGACTGACGGCTGAAGGTCTGGAATAGATGCCCGCTTTCATTGGCCAAGGCCCGCCCATGAGGCCGTTTGACCGACATGTTAAACAACCAATCATAGTTCGTTTCGTTTAGCGTCACGTTTCTGGGCATGGAAATGTCGCCACAATAACAAACCGGTGTGTGAAACTCTCGGATGTATTTTAAAGAATCTATGCCGCGAACTTTAAATATTTCACATACTTTTGAAAATCCAGCATTTAGTTGACCCTGATAAGCGTTCGTCGTCACATTTGTAAACAAGACGGCTTTCTTCTTTCGTGAGGGGGTTTGCCGCCACGGCATCTTTGTTTCTTGGTGGACCGAAAGTAAACACAACACTTGCGTCTCCCGGAAATCCGGTTTAATTCAACCAATCAGATGATGACTTCGACATTCCTTAAGTGTTCCCAGAAAAGTGTGCCATATGCATCAGATGTTTAGCCAACGTTCTGTGGGCGTGACGTCTGAGGCTGAGACTAATTCTTTAGGTACTACTGTCTTTTGTAAAGTTACTAGTACTTAGATACTAGTTCTTATTTATTCGATACTAGCAGCGGCGTAACTTTGCTTTGAAAAGTTGTGGGGACACCGCACAACTCGTTTTGCTATTTGTTTATTTAATAACCGAATTTACTTGGGGACTGAGTTCAGAGTTGGAAATGCACTTAATTTTCACTTTGATGTACACATGCATCACATTCACAAATATGTCTATAAACATCCGAATAAGCAAAACATAACATTCACAATGTGAATGTTACGTTTTGCTTATCACAACACATCCAGGGTAGCTAATATCAATCAAAATACGCAAGATAAATATGGTGAACTTGCCATTTCATGGTCAGCTCAGCTGCAGCGTATTCATTAATTGCACAATTGTGTGTGTGTGTGTCGCGATAGTTTCACAACGAGACTTAATATTCATCTTTGAGGACGTTGAAAAGCGTCTGACCGACGGAAAAATGTGTTAAATTAATGAATTAGATTATGAAGAGTGACGATTTGTAGATGGTGCTTTTCTTTTAATATATACCTTACGCAATCTATTTTTCAGTTACTTTTTAAAAGTGGTGGGGACTAAAGCCCCCCTAAAAATGACCTAGCAACGCCCATGACGATGACAAGCCGGAATGAAAATGAGCCGAAATGAAATAGGAGTAACGAGGCTATTTTTAAAATGTAAGGAGTAGAAAGTACAGATAATTGCGTGAAAATGTAAAGAGTAGAAGTAAAAAGTCGGCTGAAAAATAATTACTCCAGTAAAGTATAGATACCCAAAATTTCTACTTGAGTAAGGTTGAAATACGAAGTATTTGTACTTCGTTACTTGACACCTCTGGAATAAAGTATGTTTAAAATGCAAAGCTAATCGACATAGCCTTTATCACTGTATAGAATAATATAAAGTGGCCTCATTCTGTTTAATGAAACCATGTCAGATAACAAAAGGAACTTATTTCAAACCCTCAAATGATGTTATGATGTGAATTTGGAGTAAAAACATGTCAATATACTTTTGTTGGACAACCAGCTTGTAATCTTTTCTTTGTGTTTTTATGGTAACCAATTAGCAAGGTAGGCTAACAAACAAAGCCAGTTAGTCCTACTTAACAATCAAATTAATTCAGCATATTAATGTATTGTATTGCCATGTGGACTCTGATTGGACGGTTGAGAGGTACTCATGTTTATGTAATGATTTGTTTGAATTAAGATATCTCCAAATACATTCTCACTAGTTCTTTATGAGGTTGAAGATTTCTCCAAATGAACAGGTAGTGGTAGTTATTCTGTTTTTGATATCATCTTTTAATTTCTGACTAGTAATTATTGCATAGTGACTAGTATTTATTTAAATATTACTAGTAAGTAGTGTCCCCGACTAAGGATTTTCATAGTCGAATCGGAATTTTTGAATCTTATTCGACTGATAATCGAATCATATGTTTGGGGGCGGGGCAAAATACATTACCAAGAGTCAAGTCAGACACAGTCATAATTACTGACGTTAATTACAGTAGCCCCTCACTGCAGAACAAAGATCCAGGGGGCGGCATTGGATCCACATCTAGGGGGTGGAGATGGTAGGTTTAGTGGTGGAGATGGGTGGGTTTAGGGATCAGGGGGTGGAGACGGATAGGTTTAGGCAAATGTAAGGTGGGAGGAGTTGGATCTAGATCCAACCACACCCCCTGGATCTTGTGTTTTGCAGTGAGGACCATCTCCTTTTGCACCACATATCTGTGTGACAAATGGAGCAAAAGTGAATTGTGCATTTGTAGAGGCACCGACGAGCACTCTTCAGAGATCAGAGAATTTCGGCCAATCAGAAGAGCTACACTGTATTCGGTTTTTGTTATTTTTTTATAGTTCTTCATTTTTTTATGTTCAAGTTTGTGGATCTTGTTGTCTGCAACATCGATTTTGGAGCCATCATTACGGTGATTACATCAGCTGGTAAGTTAAGTTATAAGGTCAGTTTACCGAATCAATCAGGGAGGCATAACTGCCTTTTTATCACCGGTTATGTCAGACGTTACATAACAGCAAGCTAACGTGAAAATAGTAAAGAAAAATGAGTTAAGACACCGCTGTTGTGTACATGTTTTGTATTGTATTTTCAGGTTTTAGTCTATTGGTAATGTCACCTGCAATGGAGGTGTATTGGAGTCTTTTCTTGTGATTGAATCATAGAGGTGGTAACAACAGGTGAGTAAGTTGCCATCAACTATATTAGCCGAATTAGACACTGGCTGCTGCTCTCCACTAACCCACAGAACGGGTTGTATAGGAACGGACTAGCAATATATAGGAAGTTTGGCTAACAAATATTATGAATGTTGTTTATTTTAATATAACCTGTAAGTTCTGTTATTGTATGGTAGTTTTTTCTCTGACCATAACACTAACAGGATTGTGACTCGGTTACAGGAGATTGCTCCAAGCACAAACAGGGATGCTGACTATGAGGTGCAGAATCATCAATTGGCCAGCTGTCAATTTTATTGAAATTAGGCAACTCAAAATACATTAGATTTTACATTATATTTACATTCCTGCATTTGCTTTTTTATTATTATTATTTTCTAGTTTGTAGTCTGGATAATGTCATCTGCAATAAATTCCAGTTGGAGGCTTTTTTTGTGATTGCCATCTGTAACATCTGCTTATGATCCTTGATGGTTGTTGGGACTTTTTTGTCTTAAGAGACCCCTTTTAGCCTTTTGACATATGCATATAATTCACAGACCTGGCCCCACATTCAACCTTTATATGGGTGCTAAATTGCCAATGGTTGTCCACTGCCAAAAAGATGCTAAACAGACTATTATCTTTTCTCTCCATTGGACTTCAAACACATTCCAGAGGACTAAATGCCCCTCGATACCAGACACCAACCTGACCAGTGGACTATCTCCACGATTACAACACACATAACACACACGCTTAGAGACATTTCCTTTATTTAGACCATAATTAATCACTTACAAGGGTATCTGGTATATGCATGTGTTGTTTGTATGTTTCCTTATCACTCGTTATTTGTATTAGTAAGCTCTAAACACTCATATTCAGGTGAATGCATCTCTGGTTTAATACCTTTTAGATGTCTCTTTCTTGATATCAAAATGATCTGCTCTTTCTTTCTCAAACAATGATGTACACCAGGGTTCATCAGATCTTTCCCTGGAGGTCCAATCTGCTGCAGAGTTTAGCTCCAACCCTGATCAAACTCACCTACCTGTGATTCTCTAATGATCTTGAAGACTCAGCAGCTCAGGTGTGTTTGATTAGGGTTAGAGCTAAACTCTGCAGGAGTGGGCCAGATTTGAGGATGCCTGATGTACACTATGTGATCGTAAAATGCATCATGATATTTTTACTGTACTGTGGGAAGAATAGGGCTGTCGCGATTCGTCGATTTTAGTCGACTTCATTTTGCTCGCGTCGACCAACCGGCAAAATACCATAAGTGGCGCATTTCGGACGAGAATCCATAAAACACATTTTTATACTATTTTCCAAGGGCATGATCTATTAAACCCATTAAAAAAATAAATCATAATTAAGCATAATTGTAAATTCACAAACTCTATGATTCAATTAAATTATATGCGATGCAATTCACACAGTGCTTTAATTATTTCTTGTTGGTTAAGCACGTGCGTCTCACAGCGGCTCTGTTCACAGTAGCTCCACAGAAACTTATCATTTACATGTGGAGCGTCTCATACCCATCTCTGCATGTTGTTGTGAGTTTGTGTTTATTATAAAGTTCATCTGGGAACGCAACGCGTGCCATTTCATGAGATTTGTGAGGTAAACCATTTATAAATCTACACAAACACAGGAGAATACATCGCGGTTTCAAAATAAAAGCTCAACCCCTCACTCTGAGTTTACACGGTTTGATGTCCACATATTAATTTAATTACAGTGGCTATAGCCTTTCTGTCCAAAAGAAATGGACAAATATTAAAGATTAAGTGTACGTTTGAATTAAATGGTGCTTGGTTAATATTAAACAGTAATGTTTAAAAATAATCGTCAGGTCGTCGGCGCCTCCTGCAGGTCTTTGTTGTAATGCGTAATCTATATTAGCTCTATAGTGTCTATAATACATTATGTATTTTAACAGTTTTGTTCAATAAAACCATATGATTTCTTGCTTTTGATACTTTATTTGAACTAATTATTATTGCAACATTGCTATTATATATGTTACTTTAAGTCATTTTAAAAGCTATTGTTCACTTACATCTATTTTTATTACCACACACACACACACACACACACACACACACACACACACACACACACACTAAAACAAATAATAATTATATCTTTCATGAAATCTGTTTTATTTCCAAATTCAGTTTTTTTTTATTTTATTAATCAAAAAGCCTGTCTAATTAATTGAGTTTTACAGTTCTATCTGTACCAAATTCTGTTTTCCATTATTTTCTGGATTCCATTTTAATTGTTCCATTAAATTTTAATAATAAAAAGCATCTCCAATTAATTGATTTTATATAAAAAAATAGTATTTAAAATAAAAAAAAAGTATTTTTTTCAGAAATACTGCACATTTACATGTTTCACCTAAATAAATTCTGGTAAATAATATTTCTGGTAAATAGTCCTTTAAAAAAAAGTGTTTTTTGATTATACTTTTATTAGTAGTAGACTAGAACACGTGGATATGTTGTCATTCTTGCACTATAATACTGAACTTTGATTTCAGTGATTTGGACACTTGCTTCTTGCACTCTATGTTGCACTTCACTTTTGCTTTAAAAGGATTTCATAGAAATTTAGATTTCATTTGGTTTAATAAAATATTTAAGTAAAATTGTTGATTTTTTGTGTGGGAAATTAATCGTTTAGATTAATCGGAAAATTAGTCGATAGATTAATCAAAATAAAAATAGTTGTTAGTGGCAGCCCTAGGGAAGAATTACACTGATTGAGAAGAACAGTCATAAAACATTCAAATGAGGTGTCGCTGAAACTATGTGTCTTGTTATTGGTCAAACTAACCAAAATGGGTGTTACAGGGAAACCAGACAAAACTTCTCCCACACCCAAAAGGCGAGGTCTTCTTCTCTTTTACTTTCGGTGCCCTGGAGACACACATATCACCTTGGAAATCTCACGACTCCCCTTTCGGGGGGAGTCCGAGGTTCTGGGAGTTTTCAGTCCAGTAACTTTGTTGATTCACTTCGGACCAATCAACCCCTTGCTGGAATGACGAAGCTTTCCTAAAGGATTTCATCAGGAATCTACGCATTATACATGCAGCAGGACACTTTAGTCAGCATCAAAAAACCAGTGCAAGTAACTGCTTGTTAACTATTTAGATGCGCTTCTAGGCTTCAACCCCTCCTAATTAAGGCGATGTGATTCTCTGATGGTTCTAACAGGTTGTGTTTAAGTGATGGGTAAATCCTGCCATTACTCTCTTGCGCGCGAGCGCTCCCTCTCCCTCTCTCTCTCTCTCTCCATGCCTTCCTTGCATTGGCATCTACAGTATGTTTAATGTGTGTATGTTTGTGTCTAGTTCGATGTTGCATATTCCCTTGGGGCCCGTTTCAGAAAGGAGGTTAAGTGAAAACTCTGAGTATGTTAACCCTGAAATCAGGGAAACTCTGGGTTTTCAGTTTCAAAATGGGAGGTTTGTCAAACCCGAGAAAGCAGGGTAAGTCAAGCCCGTTTCTGAAAGAGAGGTAACTTATATTCCGAGTCAGTTACCGTAGTAACTTACTCTGTGAACCTAACCTGGTCGGGAGCAGGTTTTCTTCGGTAAACCCAGAGTTTATTTCGGTCTCCTCCCCCTTTTTATAGTGTTAGCGAAGTTTAAATACCTTATTCATTCATTCACGCTGCAAAATAGATTTTCTTACTAAGTATTTTTGTCTTATTTCAAGTACAAATATAAAAAAAATTCTTAATATGCATCTTATATAATTGTCTATATTTAGTCTTTTTTTCCTGGGGGATTTTCCTTTTAAGTGCCTTTTACATAAAACAAGTAAAATTGTCCGCCATAGGGTAAGAAAAATAATCTTAATGCAAACGGAAACAAGAATACTTTTAATTTCTTACCCTATTGGAAGATAATTTGCAAAATAAGAAAAATGCACTTTAAAACATCGGAGATGCAGAGTACATTATAAGTCCACTGTATGCAGATTCTAAGGAAAGTGTGCATCCCTCTCACACCCATTTTGAGAATTTTTTCCTGGGCACAAATCCGTCAAAGAGGGGTTTCACAGGACTGTAAGTCAGTGGTTTAAAAATTGGTTTAAATGAGGCTGATCTGATAAATGATGTTCACTTGATAACATCATTCTGTGACGTCTGGAAGTAACCCAATAATCCGAATTTCCTTCAGGACTTCCAGTGTGGAAGCTTGGATGCACTGATGACAAGCATATCCCCACCATCGCACCTTCTGAAAATGAAACCGATTACTTTATGGAATGGAAGGATGCCAGATGGAAGGGTAGTATAAGCCATAACCACCACCACAGCTGTTAAATAAACAAATTAGTCACAATTTTTTGGTCATCTTTATTTCCTAATACAAAAGAAAAAGTTATTTTTATAAGTTACTTTTGGATTTTAGAAATCTTCCAATACTTGACCATCTCCTCTTCATGTCAGTGGTGCAGGTGCAGGTTCTCCCCCCTTTTTGGGAGCCTCTGCCTTCTTGCTGTCGACAAGTCAATAGTTAATTTTATTACTGTAATTAAGAAATGTAACAGGTTGGATTAGAGAATATTTAATTATGTGAAAAAAGCTGCAGTGCATTGAAATAGACACTGAATGATATTTAATGTCAAAAGTCATGTAGCCCACACCCATGAACCTTTCATGTTTAAAGCTTTACCTTGTTTCTTTTTTCTGTCTTTTTTTTTTTTTTTTGTGATCATGAGATACCATTAAAATGAATTTTAGTTCAATAATTTATAGTTTTCACCTCTGATATTATAAAAGTTAAGTTATTGGCAGTTATTAAGAATTAAAGTTATGCATTGACGGAAGTACGCACGCTGATGTCTTTTTGGCGGGAGCTGTTGCCATGGTGAATCGTAATTTCGGCGCTCCGCTGATCATGACTTTTCATAGTCATGGTGCACGAGCTTAACTCAGAGTCAACCTACTCAGAGTTGAGTAAACTAACTCAGTTCAGCTGTTTTGTAACCGAAAACTCAGAGTTTCCTGTCTCAGAGTAAGTCAACTCTGAGTTCATGTTTAAACTCAGAGTTGGTTGAACCTCCTTATTGAAACGGGCCCCAGTAGTGTAGTTTAATAAACATCCATATGTATTCACGCTTGGTTGTCTGTGTCTGCTGCTCACAGAACGAGGTCACTTTAACGTTCAGGTTTTGTTACGAGCAATGTACTAGTAAGGAAATTATTCTTCGGGCCAGAGAAATAATTTTCCTTAGAGTCAATAGACGATTAAAACTGTCCGTACTGCAGACTAACAAATCATTTTATTATACTATTAAATGCTACAGTTAATTCCTGAAGATAAATATATAATTGATAACCCGTTATGACTGATTATGTTCATCTCACTTGAGCAAATTTGTTACACATCGTAACGGGGATAACATCAGCTGGTAAGTTAGCCGAATTAAACTAGTTAAAGGTTTTTTGTTTGTTTTTAAATCGTTATCCATTCCCTGGGAATCAACCCCATTTTTTCAGCAATATAACAACTAAGCACAGAATGTCAAATGAAGAAATATTAATTCATGCGTTTATGACCTCAAGGTTAGATTATTGTAATGCTTTATTGGGTGGTTGCTCTGTACGTTTAATAAACAAACTTCAGTCAGTTCAAGATGCAGCAGCTAGAGTTCTTACTAGAACCAGTAAGTATGACCACATTAGCCCGGTTCTGTCAACACTGCACTGGCTCCCTATTCAACATCGTATACATTTTAAGATCTTGCTAATTACTTATAAGGCCCTGAATTGTTTGGCACCTCAGTATTTGAGTGAGCTCTTATCGCATTATAGTCCTTTACGTCCGCTCCGATCTCAAAGCTCTGGCCCTTTGATACTACCTAGAATATCAAAATCAACTGCGGGTGGGAGATCGTTTTCCTATTTAGCACCCAAACTCTGGAACAATCTACCTAACACTGTTCTGGAAGCAGACACACTCTGTCAGTTTAACCTGGCTTACACATAATACAGTATCACATTTCTATAATTCAAATCCGTTAAAGGATTGTTAGGCTGCATTAATTAGGTCAACCGGAACCGGGAACACTTCCCAAAACACCTGATGTACTTGTTACATTGTTAGAAGAATGGCATCTACGCTAATATTAGTCTGTTTCTTTCTTATTCCGAGGTCACCGTAGCCACCCAGATCCAGGCTGTATCCAGATCAGATGGTGGATCAGCACCTAGAGATGACCTCTACAGCCAGGACACCTAGATGAGCACCAGAGACTGATCCCCAGTGAAGACCCTGTCTCCAAGACGGCCATCGGGACAAGACCACAGGAACCAGATGAGTCCTTTGCACAATCGGATTCTGCTTTAGCTTAAAATGACACTATTTCGACAAACTATTTCCCCGTCTAAATACTGTAAAGCTGATATAAAGCCATCCAGCTTTATATCAAGCCAATGTAAAGCTGCTTTGACACAATTTGCATTGTTAAAAGCCCTATACAAATAATATTGACTTGACTAACCAGGGGCACAGGGACGTTGGAGAGACAGTTTTGGATACAGGTTTTACTCCATCTGAGGATCTCGCTGGTATCCCAACTGACTTCGGGGGAATGTTGAGATAGCCAGGGGCGTCCCAGGATGATATCGACGGTGGGTCCCTCCAGTACCAGAAAGGAAATGCTCTCCTTATGAAGACAGCCTACTTGCAGAGTGATCGGCGGAGACCAGAACTTGATGTGCCCACGCCGTTTTCCCTGTATGGTCTCAATCTTCAGCTCGGCTGGTCTCTGGTGGGATAAATCAAGCTGTTTTACGAGGGCGGGTACTGAAATGACGTAGGGTGAGCAGTTGTACCGTTAGCAGTGGTAGGGTAGAGATAGAAGGCTCCAATTGGAGGGTACTCACCGCTGGATGTGGGGGGCGAGAGTGGCACACCCGAATGAAGTGCCACGGTGGAGAACAGGGATAGGAACACTGGAGCAACTGGTAAGTAGACAAAAGGTAAGTGGATCAGGTTAGTCAACATGGAAAGTTTGAGACCAGACAGTGAGTGAACGGGAGGAGTGCAGGGATATAGTACTGCTGATTAGTGCTGAGAGGTGGCGGTGATCAGAAATCAGAGGATTGGGATCTGGTGAGTGTCGTTGGTGGAGACTGCGGTGACACGCTGGCACTCTAACAAGCACAAACGATTCTGTCTTTGTTCCAGGAACACAGTGCATCAGACACACACAGCAAATGGAAAGGACAATAAGCAGTGGACTGTAAAGACCACACTCCCCTTGATTTAGCATCAACAAATATCTTAAGAAGAAAATAACCAAATAAATAATGTGCAAAAAATGACTAAAGGAAACTTGGTTCATTAAAATACAACTTTAAAATGAAATTAAAAAAATAAAAATACAAAAAAGTGCACTCAGAATCATTTGGGTATTAAAAACAACCAAGAATTCACGTTGTAATGGTCATTGAAAAACCATTAAAGATTGTGTTCTGTTCATAAACGGAGAGCAGAGGGGGACAAAGAGCGACTTATGCTGTGTTGTGATGTTTCAATCAATGTTGCATTGTTACATCAAAGCATTGTGGTGCCACTTGGTGTCAGACAATACTCAATCAGCAGACAATATCTCATGACTGACAGTGCCAGACTAACTGGTCAAATTATTCCAGTATTATGAAAATGGAAAAGTTTTGCTAATGAAACATTCCCATTTATCAAAAGATATACTGCAACAAATATGAAGCTGTATGCACCAATGAAATTGAAAGGGACAACATTTAATATATTTTACATATGAAAAAGTTTTGCAAATGTCAGTTCAAAACAATTACATTGCAAAACGGATATGAAGAGATAGGCTACCATACATAAATGTTTTGCCACACCAATTTCAAGAATAGCTACCAGACAGAAAACTGTAAATGACCTCCATGGATCTTCAGAACTTGTGTAGTTAAAGTTAACCCTAACTAATCAACCAATAAACACACGCCTAAACACAGATCCATGATTAACATTACACAGTTATGGTTAATTTGACACAACAGTGCTCAGTCAAAACGCTACATTTGTTTTAAGGTTTCTTTAAGAACTACACCGTCTAGATACCCTACATTAATATGAAAGGCAGCACTCCTAGACGCTCCTCGGAACAACAACCTGATTCAGGACTCACTACCAGCTTAACTGTAGAGATTCGTGTTTTGATTGGTTCCTCGCAGACACAGTCAGGTGACAGTGTGCTCGCTGTTTCAAGGATGGACGACAGAATCTCATGAGAGAAAGACATTCATCCCTACAGTATGGGTTAAATTAGGAAAGCTACAAAATATATTTGTAATGGATGAGCCAAATATACTGAGGCGGCGCGGTCTGCAGGTAAGTGTGCATGAGGGATTCGGACAGCAGTATTATTCTTTTTGAATAATTAGAATCTATCTATATTAATTTAGCAACATAAATTAAGTGGTTCATCGCAATCAGCATGTTTTATTATGTTCTTGTAAAGCGATCGTTGCATATTTGCAGCCTAATCACACTTCTCGCTTTCGTTTGTTTGTATACATTGAATCGTATAAATGGCTTGTTTTGACGTGGGGAGTGTTGGAAATAAAGGGGTTTTGGATTACATACTTTGTAAATAAATATGCAATATATCATTAACTGAATGTGGTTTTTATATTGATGACATTACAGAAAACAACAGCTGTTGATTTTATGCGCGTTTCAATGAAGTCTACACGTTTCATCAGCAGTTGCCATGGTGATTATTGCATTTGTTATGCCCCCCATTAAATAGTGTTTATAATCTATGTCTAAATTGATTTTTTTCTTCAAAAGGTGTTTTGTGATATATTTGTCTGAAAACCAGAGTGACAGTAAAAATGTAGAGGCAGGAGAGTGAATGAATCAAAACAGTTTAATTTTGTAATTCTGTTATTTTATTAAGTTATGCATCTCAAATGTCTTTTTTGCCTGTTACAAATGAACATCCAGAACTCTTCAATTTACCCCTAAACATGTAAATGAAAGCAGTAAATATAGGCTAATTAAAAATGGTAAATATCTGTACGTTGTGTATGCGTGTCTGTGTGTGTGTGTGTGTGTGTGTGTGTACCTACTGAACCATATTTTGGGACAAATTTGTACCCAGTAGTGAGCTAAACTTGACTAAATCTCCCATCATCCTTTTTAAGGAAGTCCTCATTTTGTGAAAACTGTATAGAAATAAATAAAGTTATTTTGCAGAAAGTGTCGAAAGATTCCTGGGTTTTAAGATTATGTTAGGTTAAAGTATTTAGAACTAGCTCAATATAAAAACACAAAGTCTCTGCAATGTCCCCATTAGCTAAGTAAACGTGTGTGTCTTGCAAATCTGGGTCTAATTTTTTGTTTTTATGGGTGCAGTTGCAACCTTCCCTGTCAGCTTTGTACTTTTTATTCTTTATCATTAATGAATGAAAATAATATGAGAAGCCAGACATGTATATATTCTTTCGTCGTATATAAATCCTTTACATTTTTACACAGAATTACAACATCTACTCTCACTGCAGGAGGATGTTGGTAATGTATGATTGTAGTTCATTTCGTAAAGTGACGATGTTTCAGCTCACCCTATTTACAACACCCCCTGCAGTAAGTTATGAGTGAATGGGCTGTCTGATGTTCTGTCCACATGTCAGGTCTAACCTGTTACACAGAGGTAAACCTGAATTTCTGATTCATCATCCACAACGGCATGAACCTAAGTGTGTGATTGTGCAAAACAGATCATAGTGACACAAAGTCTATGGGTTTTGACCTATGGCAGATGGCACAGCACTTATGTTTTAGAGTTTTACTAGAGTTTCACACCTATCACCATTGTGCAATACCAGTATATATCTTATTTGTTTACTATGAAACTTGATGATTTTATTTTTTAATGAAGCCCAACTTAAGTTCAGTGCACTTCTGGGCTTCATTTTGGCAAAAATCAAGTACTGTGAAATATATAAAGAAACACAGTTTTCAGAAAGAGTAGTTTATTTCCTTATAAAGAGCATCCTTGAGGAAAAGTTAGGCGCAGTGGAGACTAAACAAGACAACCTTTGTAATTGGTCATCTACAAGACATTCATTCAAAGCGACAAAGTACACTACATTGACAGTGCCTTAGGAACACAACAGCCTAGTAAAAGCCAAAGCTGGCCCTGTTAAAATAAAATTAGCTGGCACAAACATCTCCAACTTCTGAGGGCTGGCAAATATGTCTAAATGTCGAAGGGTATTAGCAGTGTCCATAAGGCTGAGCTTCGGCTCTTAGTCATGTACTGATTAATGTGATAGTCATTCATCCATCACAAATGGTTTTATGGAAACGGTTTTGCTTTTGGCTTGAGGATTATTTGTAATGGAGCTAAAGGAGATAGCAAGGGGATGACGTGTGTCTCCACATACGCACTTAAGCATTTGTACTAAGGATTCTTTTTAGGAGTTTTAAGATTATGCACTCCAACCCTGCAACTAATGAAGTATTCATTTGGCCTCATATTTCCTGATGGATTTTTCTGATGTCCATCCAAAAATTCAGTGGCCTGAGCCCACTGACAGGGATTCTCCAGCCAAAAAGGGACAATGAGACATTGAAAAGCTTCAGTTTTCAGGACTGGCCAGGAACTTGGCCACTACACAGGATTTTTGTGAGGTTATAGCATAATTTGATTATGTTAATTATGAATTAGGACCTTAAAGCTTTATAAGCATTAAATCAAGTCAATGATAAAACTGGATCCAGAAATACAAAACCAAACTTGCTCTACTTTCATGAGCTGTGTAACATTATATACACTATATATACATTATACATTATATACATTATTTGTCTTGTATAAGACAAACCTTGCATCTTCCTCAGTATTGAGCGCTAAGTGGACTGGAAGATTTTTTTCTGGTTCAGAACTTTTAAAGAATTGAAAGCAATGTCACAAAGATAAGTAGTGTAGTCTTTAAAATTCAGTATTTGACTATTGTTGTGTGAGTATGATCATGGCCTAATTTCCCCAGCTTATTTGATTCTCTTGAAATCCAAAACCCCTCTTACTCGTTCTTTTTATTTTCATGCAATATTAAATGCACAATTTGTGGTTCCATTAAAACACACTTTGATTCGCATGACTTCAGTTATTTAAATTAACTCAGTCTTTATTACTTTCCAGAAGGAACTGAGCCTTCCACGCAGAGGAATAATGTGAGTAGGCTTCTTAATCTAATATAATATTTTGTCCAGTGTTATTTTTAGCTTCCATTTACTTTCCATTATACTTTCATGCATTAATTTCTTTCAATTTAGACAATTCTAGTATTTATGTTGTATTAATATATAAAAAAAGTGCATTAAAAAATTAAAATTCATTTAAAAAGTATGCATGCAAAGCTAATTAAATTTACGTTTGCATAACAATATAGATATCATAATATCTATAAAAACAGGTTATATCAAAAACACTTGACATTTTTAGTATTTATATTTAAATGACTATTCTATTACTATACTTCAGAATACATAAAGTAAGCATTTTTAAGTTTTAAGCATTATAAGAAATAATTTGCTAGAAAAAAACAACAGGACATGAGTTATCTGTCTGCAATATGTTCATTTTTATATTTTCAGTTTTTTGGTAATGGAAATGTATCGGTATTTATTCGATTATTTAAGAATGTATTTATAATATGTTTAATATTAATATTCGCATGCATGCAGTATTCATTGGCATTGGGGAATTAATTAATTTATTATGTCACAGTGACATATGAAAATTAGTCTTAGAGCCACGTCAGAGGAGGGTTTCTGAAAGTTTGTTTTTAAGTTTTGACATTATCCTCAACACTAATCTATTACACGCGTTTACGAGTGTGGGACACTCTTTGCATGCTAAATAAAGGAGGCGGGTTTAGTTGCCCGGCACGGTGACGTTCAAACCCCACCATGACCCCTTCTTTCAGTCAGACTCTATGACAACTTCCTCTACTCCGCGCACCCGCTTTTCTTTTATTGTTGCCCTAAACTTGTAATCGTTACAGTTATAGTGTTGATATAGTGTTTAAACCCGGGAGCAGCATCCGTTTAGCGGTGACAGGGCTTGAGTATAACCAGAAGATGGCATTTTCCAAGCCAATGTGGCAATGTGTCACTTGTGAGAAAATAACGCGATGATGGCATCCCGCTGCTGTACTTAAGGCGCTTTCGGTCTACTCCCCCGTAACGTTACTGCATGCAATGGAGTCTGTGTCGACATGGAGTTCGCCTGGGAATTACATTAGACTTCAGTGCTTTTGCATGTCGCAATGCTGCGGTGCATCATCGATGAGGATTTGTTAACCGCGGGGACGAAGACGAGCACACCGACATCATGTCTGATCGGAATTACTGGACGGTGTGTCCGAGTTATAAAAGTCAGTTCGTTTCTGGAGGTTTAGTCAAACGACCCAAGAGGTAACGACGAGTTTAAGCATGTTACTTTATGTTTTCGTTGTGATTTATTATGAATCATCAAGGTTGGTCCGCCAAACTTGCTCTAACTTGGAAAAATCCCACAGGCGCAACCGCGAGAAATGTGCTTGATAAACTAGATCGGTGTTTCAAAATCCCACATAACTGCTATAATGGTTGATAATATCTGCTTTAACGTTCTCGATCTCGTTGTGGACAGAATACACTGTTTTTCCACCCTGCCCGTTTTTGTTTCCGATAGAAAACGTGGCCCATGTAGGACTGAGCGTCTGCTGCTCATTGTCCTGTTGGCGGTGGATGATCATATTCGTCTAGTCTTTACATAATGTTTATGTACATAGCCGTCTATATGCAGGGCCTGTGATGACTGAGTCATTGTTATCTTTCGTTTTGAAGGCTTTGTCAACAAAGTTAGTGTACTCAATAGTAAGCTAATTTGTAGTCAAAAGTTATAAGGGCGTTGAAGTCATATTAGTTTTTTTATTTATTTTTAATACTTACATTTAATATAAGCAGAGCTAAATTCACTAAAAGAAAAAGTGTAAAAAAGCATGTAAATGTCGAACGGTGCAAATATCTGCTAATTTAAAAAAAAAAATATTAATATGTAAATTTTAAAAATTACATATTAAGAAATAAACAGTGCTTTAGTATGTGTATGCATCTAATTAAATTGACGAATGCTCATGTGAGAAAAAGCTGTATTATTTTGCATAGAGAGGGTCGCCCCTTCATGGGTGCTGCTTGATGTCACATGGCCAGACTTGTTTGAGTGGGTAACTAGTTATACTAATAGCATGTTTACTACCTAAACCCATCAATGACAACTTGCAGCTCCCATACGCTGACACAGAATAAACATTGTGAGTGCGCGGCCAAACTGCCTCCATTCAACAAACTGCCATTGAAAACCATAGAAGAAATAGAATGAAACAAAACCTTGAAGGGATTGTAACATAATCTAACACATTGTTAGATTATGTTCCAGTACTAGAGACATTAAGGCCCCGTTTCTACTAGTGTTTTCGTTTTAAAACGCATAACTTTTGCTATGGTTACGCCTATCGTTTACACTTCTCTGGCGTTTTCGAGGTCGAAAACGGAGACTTTTGAAAACGCTGCAGACCCCGCTTTAGTTTGAAAACTCCGGGGTTGCGTTTCAGTGTAAACGAACCAAAACATAGACTTTTGAAAAAGATGGCGTGGCTGCCCAGATTCTCTCTGAGTATCCTTGACGACCGTGTAAACAATAACATTATGCTCGTTATTGTACCCATAGATATGTATGGGTAGATTCCCCATTGGACCGCTCCAAGCGGGCAGACGTGTCCGCCATCTAAATAATAGGGAATTTGCCTATACATATCTATGATTGTACCTGCGTGGTCATGTGACATGCGTTTTCGGTTGTGTAGTGTAAGCGGAGATCGTTTCTGAAACGCAACGGAAACGCCAGTGTAAACGTTGATCGTTTTAATACTAGAACGCCGTTTTAAAACGAAAACGCATTAGTGTAAACGGGGCCTAACAGACCATCCTTATAGATGGCTTTCATAACAAAGACGGTTGTGAAAAGGCAAGTATTTTTGCCATTAACAAGAACAAGCGTTTTCTTTCCACAGTAACCGGAACAAGAGGAAGAGTTTGGCTCCCTCACCTACTCTATCAAGACCGTTGTCACCCCTTCCTTTGCCAACTGGTAGCTATAATTACTTCTTTTTGCTTCTCTCTCAATTATGATAATGATGTTTGATTTACACTGTGCTTGATGATAAATACAGGGTAGCATAACATGCTTCCACATCCAGCCCACTGTTTGAATATGCCAATGCCAGTAACACTCTGTCAACAAAGCTTGGCAAATGAGTGCCAGGCAATACAGAACCACTTTGGCATCCATTAACTCTGTAAA
Organism: Barbus barbus; assembly: GCF_936440315.1. NCBI lineage: Eukaryota > Metazoa > Chordata > Actinopteri > Cypriniformes > Cyprinidae > Barbus > Barbus barbus. Next base: position 17,832,239 of record NC_136743.1, on the reverse strand, counting down.
ACAACCATAATGTGCATGTTGATCATAGAAGGTGTGTTTCCTACAGGCTGCAGTCTGCTGGACAGTCCCAGAAATGTCTCTAGCAGCCCTTCTGCCAATTTTCCATTCATACGTAGGTAAGAGCTGACGAGACTGCGTACTACAAACATGTCCAAATGTATTCACATTAGTCATTTGTGTTATATCTTATATCTGCTCTTTAATGGCAGTATGAAAGCAAGGAATGAGTGGAAAGTTTTCTAGCTGGCCAATAAGATTCTGCATTCGCTGCAGCTGCCCTCAAGGCTATACCGTGGATGGGAAGCTCGGCATTTGTCACAGCAATTATAGTGAAGTCAGCATGTAGCCTCATTACTTCACGCTGCCATGATTATGTACTGAGGCTCCATCCACTTTTATTAATGCTTGCTTGAAATGATGGGACCCTACCAGCGTCATTGTACAGCTCAATGAAGATTGAATGAGTTGTTTTTGGTTGTGTCTTTAATGTGCCCTAAAAGCATGCATCTATTTGTTATAATATGACTGGGTAGAGGTCATATAAGTTCTTGAAAGAAGTGAAATGTGTTCAAGTTTTTATATTTTATTGAATTTTTCTGTTAGTCTAGCTAGCTACTAGTGTATTTAAAATAGCATTTTCAATGTTGCTGACAAACTTGTAAATCTGTCTGGTATATAGACAATTGTGAAAAATTTGGGGGTCAGTAAGATTTTCTTTGTTGTTGAAAGAAATTAATGTTTTTATTTAGCAAGAATGTATTAATTTGATGACAGTAAAGACACTTATAATGTAATAAAATAAATAAATGATTTTAATTTTAAACAATTGCTGTTTTTATCACTGTTTGTATCACAGTTTCCACAAAAATATTAAGCAGCACAATAGATAACATTGATGATGAGACAAGAAATGTTTCTTGAGCAGCAAATCATATTAGACTTGATTTCTGAAGGATCATGTGACACTGAAAACTGGATTAATGGCTGCTGAAAATTTCAGCTTTGCCATCATAGGATTTTTATTTTTTTTTTTAAATATATTAGAATAGTGAGCAAATATTTTAAATTGTAGTAATATTTCACTATTTTTTTTTTTTAAATCAAATGAATGCAATCTTGGTGAGCATAAGAGACTTCTTTAAAAAAAATATATATATAAATATTGTGACCCCCTAACTCTTTATGTATATGAAGAATTTTTGTGTATATGGTAGTGTATATGAATTTAATGTGGCTGATTTAAGTTTTTTTTGTTCAGTTATTAAAACAACCAGCACTTTAATAGTTTGTATAACTATCTGAATGGAGATTCCTTACCATCATGTTTTGTTGCATCTCTGTCCTATTTTAGACCAGACACACGAAGGTGGTCTGTGGCATCTGTCTCCTCTGGATATGGAACCAATCCACCCAGTTCTGCTGTTTCAGTGAGTGGGCCCCTCTCATCTCTTCTGAAAAGACCCTCTTTGTTTTCCTTTTCTTTCTTTCCATCAGTCCAGTTCATCTGCAGTGTTTTTCTTTATGTAATCAAACAATGCACAGAGCAGATATGTTTAAACCATTGTATATTAAATGTGTTATCTGTAGATTGTTTGATTTTGCTTTTGGAGTGCACTTTAACTACTAGTAGAAAAAGAGAGTAACAAGTACACAGCATGCTAGATTTCTTTATTAATATTGTATGTAGTCAGAGTCTACCGTAACATTGAAATATGAATTGTGGAAAAATGGTGATTTCCATTACTGAAAAAGTGTCATGGAAATAAAAAAAAATATAAACAAATTGTGGAAAATTATGGGGAATTTTGATCATTAATATACCTTTTTTCATTCTAGGTTGTGTTCTAAAATATAATTGGCTAGATATTGCTTTCTGTAAAATTATGATAAAATCATAATAGTAATCGGTAACCTTTATACTCTTTTAAATATGTTTAGTAATTTTATTTATGTAATTTGAACAGATTATACCATGTCCTTGCCATGAAAATAGCCTTGGAATTCATAGAATTCCTTTGGTCAGTTTCATTTGTTATTTAACTACAGGGTTGACCATTGTGGGTAATTCTCGGTGGTGGAAATTGATTAATTTCGTTGATTTATTTTCAAGGAAAGCATACAAAAAATAGCCCCTTTCTCTGTTTTGAAATGATATGTCACCATTCATGGCTCATGCGATGAGGTCAGCCTTGTTTAACAATGTCCTATTGAGCTAGTGTCAGTGAAGACTTTATTCAGAGGGAAGCTGGTAAGCTTCTCTGGTTTCCTCCTTCCAGCACTGGACCTGTCATGTGCTCTTCTGCTCATTCTCTTTTCCCGAGATTTTCAGTCTTAAATTACCATCTATACCACAGGCAACTGCCAACTGGAATGGAAAGTGTCCCGTCCTGTAGTTGTCTTGCATAATTGCACACACTAATAAGCAGCTTTAGACTGTCAGATGCTCACTACTTGTGTTTCATGCAATATGAGCATACGCGCCCTGCCTTGCTATGCAGATTTTTGTATATCCATTGCTAAACAACTGTTGCATTTTTACACATCTATAATATTAGGGTGACACAACAGGCACACATAAATGTGATTTGTTGTCTAAATCTGTCTGTTTCTGTCTCTCTCGCTCTTTCTTCTGCATTAGTCTTCCTCCTCCTCACAGGAGCTCCTGCACCAGCTGCCCTCCCAGCCCACTCCAGATGACCTCCATCGCCTCTTCAAGCATTTTAGGAGCTCAGAGAGTGTGGCAGATGAGGATGGACAGCCCTTGCCTTTCCGTCCTCGCTCAAGGAGCCTTAGGTCTCTATTTGTTGTAGAAAAAGCTAATATGTGAAATGCTGCATTTTCATAGAGATATTGCAATTCAGTTAGCTGGTGAAGAAATAAACTGGTGTAGAACTGTGAAATCTTATTTCTAACTTTTGAGTTTCACGATACCAGGTGAATAAGGATGAAAGATTAGTTTGGCTTGTACGTGCCAGGGTATTACTCACTTACTTGCTCTTATACAGTCAGGGGAAAAAGTTTGCTAATGCTGTATTTTAATTGGCTAATGCTCAATAATCGCTCTGCTTGACACATTTGGCATGGCTAATCTATACAGATTTAATGTTACAAACAGTGATTAATTTCTTTGGCAAACTGGAAAGAAATTCAAAAATATGACCCAATAAAATGATACTACTTTAGTAAGTTTACTTTAGTAGATATTTATCTTTCTTTTACTCACCTTTATGCCTTTCAAAATCTGTATCACTTTATTTCTAAATTTATAGGGGAAATTTTGGAAGACTTTGGAAGATTTTTTCATGTAATTACAAAGAATGGGGATTAAAGCTTCAAAAAGGAGGCAAAAGTATTAGCAATTTTGCTCATTTTTCTCACACAAACTTATCATAAGATCTCTGGAGATTTCAAAAATACTGCACAAGAGTGTTATTTTAGTATATTTTTCTATACTATTATTGTATTAATATTTAGAATAATTTAATAATTTTTTTTGTTTATTTTTCATTAAAAAAATGTATTAGTGCTTTTAAATATATTTAAATATAAAGACAGCATTTATAATTTTAGGTTTGTTTGTTTATATACAATATTTATATTTTATTTCAGAATTGTTTCAGTCACTGAAACCAATTTTTTTTTTTTTTTTTGTTTAAAAAAAAAAAAAAGTATATATTAAAAAATATAACAACACTGGTGTACAAGTCATACTGAGAACCTTTCTAATTGTTTTATGGTGTCTTCAGTCCCCATTCAGTGTAATAGCACTGAAAAAGCAACCTTTTATGTTTCAAAGAAGTCAGTCAGTCACGGACAGGGTATGTAATGAAATGAGGGTGAGTAAATGATGACAGAATTTTATTGTGACTATTCCTTTAATGTTATTTGTTTGTGTAAAATTATAAAAGTAGTTTTGATCAGTTTAATGTAACTGAAGTATTGTTTTGTTTTGTAGCCCTGGGCGTACATGTGGCTCTTTTGATAATGAGATTGTGATGATGAATCACGTCTACAAAGAACGGTTTCCAAAGGTAATTGAGCTCTGACATTTAAATTTTGTTTTTCATCATGGACGTTGATGCCACGTCATGTCATCACATGTTGTTTACTTTGTTTAAATTGTGGCTGTGGGAAAATTGATGGCCTGGTTGGTCCAAACAAAACAAACGTCAATTGTCACCTACGCAGTCTCACAGCGTTTTATCACTCTTGCAGGCTACGGCTCAGATGGAGGGGCGTTTGCTGGCAGTGATTGCAGACTACTCCCCAGACAACGCTCCTCCTCTTGCTGATGGAGTGCTGGGCTTCATTCAACACCAGCTGGTCGAGCTCGTCCGAGACTGTCTGGAGAAGTCCAGAAAGGGGCTCATCACATCCTGCTACTTTGTGGAACTTCAGGAAAAATTAGAAAATTTCCTACATGAGGTAGAAACATATACCATACCTGTAATGAAGTGATAAATATAGATGTATTGTTTTGTTGACATTTGCATCTGTTAAAAAAGGTTGGTTTGCATAGATCTAGTTCACAATGCTACAAAAGACCAGAATTTTATTACTCAATACTAGTATTTCATTGAAAGAAATTCACAGTTCTTGAATAATTTAGGCTAAGTACTAATGAAAATAGTTTATATTAAAACAATACTGTACACCAACGTTCAAATCTTTGCTGATGGTTATATTTATTATTTATTTATTTAAAGAAATTCGTATTTTATGCAGCAAGGACACATTACATTAAAGACATTTATAATGTTACAACAAAAATCTATTTAAAATAAATGCCTTTTTTTAACTTTCTATTTATCAAAGTTTTTACAAAAATGATAAAGCTGCACAACTATTGTCAACATTTGCAAATAATAATAAATGTTTCTTCAGCACCAAATACAATCATACTGACTCCAGACTTTTGAACAGTAGTGCATGTGTCAAGTAAATAAAGTTGGCTAAACAAGAAATTATTCAAGAACGTGTCAACAAAAAACAGTTACAATTAGTGGTCGACCGATATATTGCCCGGCCGATATTTGGCATTTTTCAGATATTTGGCATTTTTCAAATATCGGCATTAGTCGATAATTTTTTCCTGTTTGGCTGATGCGATCGAGGTGGGACGTTTATTTTGACGGTGCTGAGAATGGCAGCATTGTCTCTTGTTTGCTGTCGTCGTTAACAGTTCTGTCTAATATGGATAGAAGTCTGTCTAATAATCAGAACTGTTAAACAAAGGAATTAATGATCATTTTAATTTCACAAACCTTGCAAACTTGGTCGAATCCAGCTGTGAGATTTTTTGAAGTGTGCATTTGTATCCTGCATGATCGCGTGTGCTCTGTGTGACAGTCAATCCGTGTGAATTGAATAGAGTTCAGCTTCACTGCAAGAGAATCGGTGCAAGATCGACAAACTTTAAACTCGTGAATTCAAATTATGCTGTGCTTTATTCATTTGCCCACTGTTATATTCATGTCATTTTCATTCTGTGCTGCATGTAAAATGAGTGTTACCTTGGCTTTATTTTAAAAAATATGATTCCCAATGCACACAAAATTCCCAGAATACTGGGTGCCCTGTTGGTTACAGTGTTTACTTCCTTTTTAATTATATTTCTATTAAATGTTTATTTATTTGTGAAAAATACTTTGTCATTTAAAGTATGTTTATTTTACACATTTATTTTTTTAATCCATTTTCAAATTATTTCAAATTTCTTTAATTTTAATTAAAAAATATAAAATTATATCGGCTTTATATTGGCCATTGGCCATCCTGCTTTCCAAGATATCGGTATCGGCTGTTAAAAAACCCACATCCTGCCACTAGTTACAATCATCAGAACAAATATCTCTAAAATAAAGAAAAATATCCAGATTAAGTAAACCATGCCAAAGGTTTTTATAATATCTAATGACAGTATCAATTGTGTAATAAACTACCTAAATTAATATTGACATAGTCTTTAAAATCATGAGATGTTTTAATCATACTAACTCGATGCCGTCGGAGTTTGACTTGTGTTAATTGTGTCAATATTTGATTTTTATAGAGTTTACCGTTTACTAGAGCTACTAAAGTTATCCAGGCCAAAGCAATGAAAGGTTTTATCTTCTTTTGTTTGATCAGTGTTGTTTGAGTAATATTAGATACATAATACACCATGGCATCTGTGTTAGACTGCATTTAAACCTCAAGGCACAAATCTTTGATTTTAACACAAAATATCCAGGCTTTTTTTTTTGTTGCCCTGCCTGTTTACATTACACTTAGGCCATACTGACTGCACTTACATGAATATCTTGCCAAGACTTGCCTTTTGACCAGGAAGTGCATTTGACCACTTTAGGAGCGCTCTCTTCATGGAGCGTGTGCTTAAATCATGTGTGTGTTCAAAAGCAGCTTCCTTTCAGTGCTAGTTTCAACATGGTACATTTGATATCCCTAGTTTGCTGTAGTTGACCGTGCTGTAGTTCATACTGGGTGGTTTAATGCTCTCTTTCCAACTCTCAGCTGAATCCACTAATACTGCCACAGCCCGTCTTCTTTATAAAAGCATTTTTACTGAATGATTACTGACTGAGAGCCTTTTGGCTCCAGACATAAGACCCCTGAAGTCCTGAGTGATTCTTTTAATAAGCACTTTTCCTGTCATATTCCATCTGAAAGTGACATTCAGCAAACTGCTGCACTGAATCACTGCGGTATCTTCGTTTGACAGAAATGTGTTGTATCTATACAGGCACATGTTTATCACGTGTTTGTTTTAAAATAAACTGGCAGCTTTCATTCCGCATACCAAGCTGCTGTTGTCATGTGAAGTTTTTCTGGAAAGAGGCTGAGGAGAGAGCAGCAGTATTGCACACTAGTCATCTGCAGTGTTTGTGTGCCCAGGCAGTCAAGTCGACACTGGAGGGAAGGATGTTTAATTAGGGCAAGTGAGAGACTGTTTTGTCTCCCTGAGGAGCTTTTGCTTCATTCTTCTGAAGTCATGAATAGCAAATGAAGGGAAGAGGCTGATCAAATTAAGCAAGAGAAAACAGGTCGTGGTGCAACAAATTCCTTTTACCTTTCCAAGTTGCTTGCTTATGGCATTTTAAATGAACGACGTTGTCAGGATAAACTGTTCAATGGAAAAGAGCTGCAAAATTCTTCATAGTTTTATTTTGTTCCACACAAAAAATGGTGTCATACAAGTTTGAAGTGACATGAGGGTGAATTGAAAATGACATATGTAATTTTTGGGTGAACTATTCCTTTAAATAACTTGTTGGTCTTAAATGTCATTGGGAGCTTGAGGGGGGTTTATGGTCTTGAGCCACGATTACTTCTCTCTGTCCTTTCACAGTAAATTGGGTCACTTATTTCTGTAACTTTTACCATTTGAGATCTGACTCATGGTAATGTCTACCAAACTGTATGCAAAAATGTAGGTTGTTTTGTTTTGTGCTCATAAAGTTTATTTGCATTGTCCCTGAGTGTGTGTTTTTTTTTTTTTTACCCAAAGGCATATGAGCGCTCTGAGAGTGAGGAAGTGACTGTAATTGCCAAACTCGTGAAGAAGATTCTCATCATAATTTCCAGACCAGCAAGACTACTGGAGTGTCTGGTAAAAAGATGATTAACACTGTGATTCTGTACTAAGAAGAATTTATATTTATCACATTGAAACCTTATTTTCTGTTTTGGGTCAAAGAGACCATAATAACAATTTTAATTGATGGTTCTGGAAAGAACATACAGATGTGTGTGTGTGCGCGCATATATATATATATATATATATATATATATATATATGAGCTCGCATTAACCGAAAATTCTGTCATTGACGGAATTTTTTTTTAGCAGTGACGGAAAAATTTAATGGCCGTCTGTCATTTTGACGGATTACATTACACTGAGAGTTATCTATTGTAATTTACAACTGTAATTACCACGGCTGTCCAGTTGGTGGCGAGCGAGGGATCATCAGCTTCAGTACAAGAATAAGTGTTACGAGTCTTTTGCCATGCGTATTAAGCAAGTACCCAGCTACAGCGATCTATCGGACCACATAAAGAGCGCCAAAACGGTATTTATTGCTTGAATTTCCTAATAAAATTTCACTCTCTGTACTGTTCATTCATTAACTGAAAACAGCATCGATTGGGATTTAATAATCGATATTGGTTCATAAAAATGAGAATCTATTAAAATTGAGCTGGTCCCTTGTCCCCACCCATTTCTTCAGTAGGTTGACGTGATAGAGTTGGTCTGCTTTCCGCCGCCCCGTCTGGCGGACACGGTAAGTAACGGGCCCAACCTTCTCGTTTACTGTATACGGGCCCTGCCAGTTGGCCAGGAACTTGCAGGCGGAGTTGGGGACAAGGACCATTACCCGGTCTCCAGGCTGGAACTCTCGCGGCTGGGCGGCTCGGTTGTAATGCCGTTGCTGCGCTTGTTGATGAAATGTGCTGACAGGCTGTACGGCGGCAGCAAGCAGGCGGTCAAACCCTGGCCAGTCTCTCCCAATAAGGACGGAGACCGGTAGATCATTCACTACGCCCACTTCCACCGGCCACGCACCAGAGGGAGCGGAGACGGTCACTCTCTGGGCTGGGATGTGTTGTGTGTCTCCGTGCACGCAAGTGATCGGAAGGGTAGCCTTAGTTTCTCTGCAGGGCATGAGGATGCGAGACTGTACTAGGCTGACCGCACTGCCAGAAACCAGAAGAGCTGGGAATGTGCGGCCATTGATTTTTACCTCCGCTTCCGGAACCCCCGTGGGTAGGTCCCGATGCACAATGCAGCCTGCCAGCCACGTCCGTGCGGGAGATGTGGGGCATGGGTTCGTTCTTTTGAGTGGGATCCACCGGCCTGACTACTGGTTGCAAGGTGCTCTCCGGCACGCGTCGCTCCTGGACTACCCTCCGGGGAAATGACAACACTCGCTCCCCAGGATCCCGGTATTGGGCAGCATCCGCCAGCTCTACCGCCTCGACGAGCTCGGCCACGGTGGTGGGGTTCCGCATCCCAACTGCTTGGCGGTGAGACCTCGGGAGGGCACGGAGGAACCGGTCGATGATGCGCTCCGCTACCTAGACAGCTGTGGGTTCCCTATCCAGCAGCCAATGCTGAGCGAGGCGGGATAATTCGGTGGCTTGAGCTTGGGCTGGGAGGCGGGGTTTATACTCCCAGTCGTGGAAGTACTGGGCTGCGCAGACTGAAGAAAGCCCCAGCTGGGCCAGGATTTCCTTTTTCAGCTCGCCGTATTTGCTTGAGACTTTGGACAGCAGGGCGAAGTAGGCTCGCTGAGCCTCGCCGGTGAGGATGCGCGCCACTAATCGCGCCCAGTCGTCACTCTCCCAGCCGTCCTGGGTCGCTGTGTTCTCAGACATCTGGAGAAAAGCCTCAACATCATCATCATCAACCGTCATCTTAGGCAACAATTGCGTTACTTTTGTCCGAGGATCGGGTAGTGGAACGCGTCGAGCCCCTGCTCCGTCTGCCCCTGTCGGGCAGCAAGATGTTCCGTGATCTGTTGCTGGCGGACGCTGACATCCGCTAGCCGCTAGAGGATTTCGTCCATGTCAGGGGGAGGAGCAGAGGGGAAACAGGAGAGAAAAAAAGGAAAAAATGGTGAGCTGCCAGGAGGTCGCTGGTCGGTGTTCCCTCCACTAATATGCCCGCATTCTCCACCAGTGTGGCAGGCAGAGCTCAGGTTAAGGCCCCGGGTGGGTGGATTTTATTAACAAATAGGTGAATACATGGGCGGTGGTGGCATTCTTGCTTGAGGCGGTGCTTTCGATCGTGTCCAGGTGAATCCGTGCGGTGCTGATCGGTCACACACTGCTGTCTGGAACAGGATAGAGAAAGAGGGTTAGTTTGCTGTCTCATGGAGAGGCTTCTCAAGCTTACTCTGTGAGCACGCTGCTTAAGTGCAGCCAGGCAGGTGTGGCCGATCAGCCCATGATAAGCTGTGAGCAGGTGCTCCTCGTGAATTTCCAGGGCAACGTTGATGTGGACTCGGGACGCTCGTCACAATATATATATGTATATGTTTGTGTATATACTGTGGGTACGGAAAGTATTCAGACCCCTTAAAATTTTCACTCTTTGTTATATTGCAGCCATTTGCTAAAATCATTTAAGTTCATTTTTTTCCTCATTAATGTACACACAGCACCCCATATCGACAGAAAAACACAGAATTGTTGACATTTTTGCAGATTTATTAAAAAAGAAAAACTGAAATATCACATGGTCCTAAGTATTCAGACCCTTTTGAGGTGAAAAACTGAAATATCACATGGTCCTAAGTATTCAGACCCCCATCTTGTTTTTCTGTCAAGATGGGGTGCTGTGTGATTTAAATGATTTTAGCAAATGGCTGCAATATAACAAAGAGTGAATTTTAAGGGGGTCTGAATACTTTCCGTACCCACTGTATATATATATATATATATATATATATATATATATATATGTACACAGTCGTGGTCAGAATTATTGGCACCTTTGGTAAATATGATCAAAGAAGGCTCTTCAGCAGCCATATCACCCTGTAGCCCAAGACCGGTTGCCCACTGAAGCTAAGCAGGGTTGAGCCTGGTCAGTACCTGGATGGGAGACCTCCTGGGAAAAACTAGGTTGCTGCTGGAAGAGGTGTTAGTGAGGCCAGCAGGGGGTGCTCACCTTGCGGTCTGGGTGGGTCCTAACGCCCCAGTACAGTGACGGGGACACTATACTGTAAAAAGCACCGTCCTTCGGATGAGACGTTAAACCGAGGTCCTGTCTGTCTGTGGTCATTAAAAATCCCAGGATGTCCTTCGAAAAAGAGTAGGGGTATTACCCCGGCATCCTGGCCAAATTTGCCCATTGGCCTCTGACCATCATGGCCTTCTAATCATCCCCATACACTGATTGGCTTCATCACTCTGTCTCCTCTCCACCAGTAACCTGGTGTGTGGTGGGCGTTCTGGCGCACTATGGCTGCCGTCGCATCATCCAGGTGGATGCTGCACATTGGTGGTGGTTGAGGAGATTCCCCCCTTGTATGTAAAGCGCTTTGAGTGCCTAGAAAAACGCTATATAAAATGTAACTTATTATTATTATTATTATTATTATTGAAAATAAACCTGCATTATTAATCATTTTGATCTTTTATTTAAAAAAAACTAAAAAAATCAAAGCTTTCATTGGATAATAAGAATTTAAAATGGGGGGAAATCTCATTATGAAATAAAAGTTTTTCTCAAATACACGTTGGACACAATTATTGGTACCCCTAGAAATTCTTATGAGTAAAATAAAAGTATATTCCCATTCATATTCACAATTTTGAGAACTCCAGGGTGATTATGAATATGAAATTATCCAGCCATGGCTTCCTGTTTCACAGAAATATAAATAGGAGGGAAAACAAAGCCCAAATTCCCTTAATCATCCATCACAATGAGAAAAACCAAAGAATATATTTCTGATGTGCAGCAAAAGATAATTGAGCTTCACAAATTAGTGAAGTGGCTTTAAGAAAAGAGCTAGAGCAGGGAAAATTTCCATTTCCACCATCAGGGCAATAATTAAGAATTTTCAATCAACAGAAAATGTTACGAAACTGCTTGGAAGAGGACGTGTGTCTGTATCTAAAGACTCTCCAAGGACCACAGCTGGAGAATTGCGGAAAATAGTTGAGTCTCAGGGTCAGAAAACCAAAAAAATAGTCAAACATGGTGTTTGGGAGGGTTTCAAGAAAAATTCTCCTAGCTCATCCAAAAACAAACTACAGCATATTCAGTTATCAGACATGACTGGAACTTCAAATGGGACTGGCTTCTATGGTCAGATGAAACAAAAAATAGCTTTTTAGCAGCAAACACTCAAGATGGGTTAGGTGAACACGGGGATAAAAAGTACCTCATGTGTACAATGAAATATACTGCTGTATTTTTGATGCTGTGGGCCTATATTTCTGCTGGAGGTCCTGGACATCTTGTTCAGACACATGGCATCATGGATTCTATGAAATACCAACAGATAAAAAATCAACAAGTGACTGACTCCGTTAGATGTCTTATAATGGGCCTGTTTGCATCTTCCAACCGGACAATAATCCAAACACAAGCTTCAAAAACAACACAAAAATGGATCACTGGGCACAAAACCAAGCTTCTGCTATGGCCATTCCTGTCCTTTGACCTGAACCCTGTAGAAAATGAGTGGGGTGAACTGAAGAGAAGAAGCACCGTCATGGAGCTGGGAATCTGAAGGATCTGGAGAGATTCTGGATGAAGGAATGGTCTCTGATCTCTTGTCAGGTGTTCTCTAACCTCATCAGGCATTATAGGAGAAAATTTAGAGCTGTTAAACTGGCAAATGGAGGTTTCAAAAAGTATTGAATAAAAGGGTGCCGTTAATTGTGGCCAATGTGTATTAGAGAAAAACATTTATTTCATAATGATATTTCCCCCATTTTAAATTCTTATTATACAATGAAAGGTTAGATTTTTGTGAATTTTTTTAAAATAAAAGATCAAAAGGATTAACAATGAAGATTAATTTTCACAGCCTCCTTTAATCATATTTGCCAAGGGTGCCAATAATTGACCACAACTGTATGTAAATAAATCCCCCACATAAAAGAATGTTGAGGGTTCCATAGCATTTTGAAAACCACCTGTGGCCTATTAATCTACCTTTTTTAATTAACTACAGTGTGAAGACTGGAACTCAATCTAATGCCATTTGTAGAATGCTGACATACCATGTTTCTGTTAACCATCAGGAGTTTGACCCTGAGGAGTTTTATCAGCGTCTTGAAGTTGCAGAAGACCATGCAAAAATTGGCCAGGGCATCAAGACTGATATCCCCCGATACATCATCAGCCAACTGGGTCTCACCCGAGACCCCCTGGAGGGTATAATTATGATTTATCTAGCACCTCACCCTTAAATTATACGTTTTTGTTGATGTTGTAAAGGGTAATTAAATGTTAGCCTTAGGCAAACAAGTGATTGAGTTTTCTCTTGTCTTTGGGTTCAGACATGGTGCAGCTTGAGCACAACAACTCAGGCAGTCCAAACAGAGAACTGGATGACACTGTAGAGGTAAGAAAATAAATCAAGGCTTGAAAATTGCTCACTGTTTCTCTACACTGCTGGAGGTCTCATACTTTTCTTTCCAAGAGGTTCAAGCTTAGAATTACTTTCCCAGCCAAGATGCAAGCTATTTCAGAAGTCTCCGTTTCAAAAGAATAATTTAGCATAGCTGTAAAATGAAATGGCAAATGTGCATTGCAGTAATATTGGTGCAAATTCAACCCATACGTGTGTAGTAAAGATTTAATTTTTTAATTTAAAATTAACTTTTTTCTCTCATTTTGCTTACTTTGCTCAAGTCTGCCATCGAAACAACTTCAGATTCTCACACTGACTCAGAATTGTAGTACATTATAATTGAGATTGGATGGGTCACATTAAAAGCAGTTGTAAAATCTGAATGTGCTACCATTGGGTCATGAGATGTTTTTGAAAGATGCTCATCAAGGCTGCATCTATTTGATTAAAAATGCAGTAAAAAAGCAATATTTTAAAATATTTTTTACAATTAAATATAACTGTTTTCTATTTTACTGTATTTCAAAGGGGTCATCGGATGCCCCCTCATATGATAAGTTGATATGATTCTTTATGGTCTTAATGAGAAGTCTATAACATGCTTTGATTAAAAATTCTCATTGGTAGTGTAAAAAACACCTTTTTAAACCTGTCAAAATCAGCTCTGTCTTCAGCACGCTGATGTAGTTCATGTTGCTTTAAATCCTAGTGAGCTCTGCTGACCCCTCCCCTATCTTCCATGGAGTGACAAGCAGACCATAGATGTGTAGATTCCCTATTCAACCACTCCAGATACGTTAACGCATCAGCCATCTCCCATTCACCATATAATCAATGAATATTCAAGGATATGCAAGCGTATAACTTGCTGTCGTAGATGCGCACAGTCAATGCGCTCAAAGATTCGCAGACCGTTCCAGAAATGGCGGATGACTTGCGTATCGCGGAAACAGTACCATAGAAACATCTTCTGCACCATAGAAACAGTCGATAATGAGGCGTCTGGGTATATGTATATCTATGGCGCATACTAAACTTCAGCCGCAAAACTGGCTAACTAGCACATTATTAGGAAAGGTGATTTCCAAAGATTCATAAAAACCATGATACTCACTTCTTCTGTAGATAAAGCTGGATCACGAATGATTCGCGCGAACAGACGCATTTAGCCAGATCAGGATCGGCGGATTCCCTTCAAAATGAAAGTAACGTTAATCTTCTGCGTCTTCATCGGCTCAGATGTCGGGAGTAAATGACGACTGCTATATTCATTATTACATCGAACAACTAAACACTTCAATCGCTTAATCTGAGACATCTTGTCTTCCCCTGCACCCGAGTCGATACAATGATGGACGAATGACAGCTCACTCAGGGCAGGTCTAAGGTAAGACGCTAATGTCAATAAACTATCGTGGGCAGGGCCTGTACAGAACTACGTCATTCTGACAGGGCTCTCAGAACAACCTGATTTTAAAATGGGGATTTAAAAAAAAAAAAACACTGGGTGGATTTTTAGCATTACTGGATGGATGTGTACACACACTTCCAACACATTTATGTTCAAACAACTTGAAAAGTGAATTTTGCATCCCTTTAAAATGTAATTTATTCCTGTGATGCAAAGCTGAATTTTCATCATCATTACTAAAGTCTTCAGTGTCACCATGGTGCTTTATAAATCATTCTAATATGCTGATTTGTTGCTTAAGAAACATTTCTTATATTGAAAACCATTTTGGTGGAAATTGTGATGCATTTTTTCAGGATTCTTTGAATAGACAGTTCAAAAGAACAGTATTCAACAGAAATCAATTTGTAACATGTCTTTTCCTTTATTTAGCAAGGTTGTATTAAATTGGGAAAAAAAATCTTACTGACCATAAACATTTGAATGGTAGTATGTACATGCATATATATGTTAAGTTGACTTAACTGTTATTTGTGGAGAAAAAAAAACACCGTTAATGATCTAGACCAGTTTATGGTCTTTTTAGCTTGTGACTTCTGAATTTCTGTCAAATAGATGTTATATTGTTCTGTTCTTGAGAGTTTTCGATGTCATATTTTGTGTCCTAGAATCATCATGGAACCACAACACCTCGAAGAAAACCTCTGGAAAGAGACTTTGAGACTATAAAGCTCATCAGCAATGGGGCTTATGGGTGAGCTTACATTTATTGTTTTTTTCTTTAAAGAAGGAATAGACTGTTTTAGAATCACATGAATTTAGGTCACCAGTTGACGAAAGACTGGAATACACTATATAACTTTTGTCTAGAGTTTTCCCTCAGTTTGCATTCTGGAGAGGTCGACTCTAATTGTGGAAAGTCAGATATGACAGATTTCACAGAAAATTACGTAGGTTATGATGGGCAAAGACACTCAGTTTTTAACTTTAGACTAGGATCCCATCCCGTCAGAAGATGCTAAACATGGTTAATATTTTCAGCCGATTTTAGAACACATACTGTTTTAATTTGTCTTGTCTCCTCGTAACAAGGCACATGTTTCTGTGTTAGTTTGTTGTGTTTTTAATGAGTTTTATTGTGTGTGTGATCCTCAGTCATTTAGGTTATGATGTCCAGATTCTTTCTCTAACCATTTACAAAGTCAACAAGTGTCTGATTTTAAAACTGTTGAGATTTGAAAAGTTTTGCAGTGTATTGCAGCCTTAAGAATATCAATCAGCTTTGATCCTGATTTGAGTGTTGACTTGCAGGGCTGTGTACCTGGTAAGGCATCGTGGGACACGGCAGCGGTTTGCCATGAAGAAGATCAACCGGCAGAACTTGATCCTGAGGAACCAGATTCAGCAGGTGTTTGTGGAGCGAGACATCCTGACGTTTGCAGAGAACCCTTTTGTGGTCAGCATGTTCTGCTCCTTTGAAACACGACGGCACCTCTGCATGGTCATGGAGTATGTGGAGGGTGAGTCACAACAGTGATGTGTTGTTGCAAATATGTTTCTTGATCTAATCTTATGACACACACATGCGTCATTCCTCTTGTATACTGTCGTGAGTCTGCAGCTGTAATGTTTTACAACCCGAATTCCGGAAATGTTTTTTAAAATTGAATAAAATGAAAACTAAAAGAATTTCAAATCACATGAGCCAATATTTTATTCACAATAGAACATAGATAACAAATGTTTAAACTGAGAAATTTACAATTTTTTGCACAAAAATGAGCTCTTCTTTTCAAAACAGTTTGAAGAACTCTGGGCATCAAGGTTATGAGTTTCTGGAGTTTTGGTGTTGGAATTTGGTCCCATTCTTGCCTGATATAGGTTTCCAGCTGCTGAGGAGTTCGTGGTCGTCTTTGACGTATTTTTCGTTTTAATGATGTGCCAAATGTTCTCTATAGGTGAAAGATCTGGACTGCAGGCAGGCCAATTCAGCACCCGGACTCTTCTACTAGGAAGCCATGCTGTTGTAATAGCTGCAGTATGTAGTTTTGCATTGTTAGGCCTTCCCTGAAATAGACGTCATCTGGAGGGGAGCATATGTTACTCTAAAACCTTTTATATACCTTTCAGCATTCATAGTGCCTTCCAAAATATGCAAGCTACCCATACCGTATGCACTTATGCACCCCCATACCATGAGAGATGCTGGCTTTTGAACTGAACGCTGATAACGCTGGAAGGTCTCCCTCCTCTTTAGCCCGGAGGACACGGCGTCTGTGATTTATAACAAGAATGTCAAATTTGGACTCTTCTGACCATAGAACACTTTTCCACTTTGAAACGGTCCATTTTAAATGAGCCTTGGCCCACAGGACACAACTGCGCTTCTGGACCGTGTTCACATATGACTTCCTTTTTGCATGATAGAGCTTTAATTGGCATCTGGAGATGGCAAGGCGGTTTGTGTTTACCGACAGTGGTTTCTGGAAGTATTCCTGGACCCATTTACTAATGTCAATTACAGAATCATGCCGATGTGTGATGCAGTGTCGTCTGATGGCCAGAAGACCACAGGCATCCAACAAAGGTCTTCGGCCTTGTCCCTTTCTCTGAATCTTTTCATGATGTTATGCACTGTAGAGGATGAGATTTGCAAAGCCTTTGCAATTTGACTTTGAGGAATGTTGTTTTTAAAGTTTTTCACAATCTGTTTACGCACTCTTTCACAGATTGGAGAGCCTCTGCCCATCTTTACTTCTGAGAGACTCTGCCTCTCTAAGACATCCCTTTTATAGCTAATCATGTTACAGACCTGATGTCAATTAACTTAATTAGTTGCTAGATGTTCTCCCAGCTGAATATTTTCAAAATTTCTTGCTTTTTCAGCCCTTTATTGCCCCCGTGCCAACTTTTTGGAGACCTGTAGCAGGTGTAAAGAAAAGTGTAAAGATTTCTCAGTTTAAACATTTGTTATGTTCTCGGTGTTCTATTGCGAATAAAATATTGGCTCATGTGATTTGAAAATCTTTTATCTTTTTAATCTTTTTTTCATTTTATTAAAATTAATAAAACGTCCCAACATTTCTGGAATTCGGGTTGTAATATTAAATTGTCTTTGCAGGTGGAGACTGTGCAAATTTGCTGAAGAATATGGGTCCCTTACCGGTGGACATGGCCAGAATGTACTTTGCAGAGACTGTTCTGGCACTAGAGTATCTGCATAATTATGGTATCGTGCACAGGGATCTCAAACCTGACAAGTAAGAGCTGCTCAATGATGTAATCCTGCAGTTTTGCATGACTCCACATCCTGCAAATATGTTTGTTTCCTGTCTTCAGCTTGCTCATTACATCAATGGGGCACATTAAACTGACTGACTTCGGTCTGTCTAAAATCGGTTTAATGAACATGACCACAAACCTGTATGAAGAACACATGGAGAAAGACACAAGAGAGTTCATTGATAAACAGGTCAGTCTACCAGTACATTCAGCACAAATACTGTACTAGTTTTAAGTGTTCACATTAAAGCACTAGTTTTGTCTTAATTTATTCATATCATTTCTACCACACATTTTTTCCCTTTTTCCATTAAGCAAAAAAGGCAATGTTAGGCAACATGTCCAAGCAGCATTTTATTTTATAAATAATGACTTAGATAAGGCAATTATTTATGTATTATGGAAGATTTTGAGCAAATAATTAAAATTAGGTATATTTTTAATTTTATTATTGCAAAGTTTCAGAAAGAACAAAACATCATTTTTTAGAGACCATATGATAGCTTTGTATGGGAAATGGGCTTGAATACAATTTCATTTAATAACTGTGATTATTCACTAATATTATAACAATATAATATTGTAACATTGAACAAATAATTAATTAAATTAGTTATGTTTTTCACACTGGCTATCCTAGGGCTTCAGAAAAGTTCAAACTTGTATGTTTGTTATGTTTATGTTTATGACAATAAAGTACAACTTGAACTTGAACTTGAACTTTATATAGTTGCTTTTGTGTTTTACTAAAGGAAGAAAATACAGGGGTGGAAGAACATGAGGGTTAGTAAATCATGTCGACATTTTGGGTGAACCTTTCCTCTGTTGTTTTCTAGGTCTGTGGCACTCCAGAGTACATCGCACCAGAGGTGATCCTGAGGCAAGGTTATGGGAAACCTGTGGATTGGTGGGCCATGGGCATTATCCTGTATGAGTTCCTGGTGGGCTGTGTGCCTTTCTTTGGAGACACACCAGAAGAGCTCTTTGGCCAGGTGGTCAGTGGTAAGAATAAAGGGATTTTAACCCCTAACCCTGAGAATTCAATCATGATTGAAATGATTTCTACCTGGTGGATTATAAATGAGTAGAGAAGATTCCTATTACCCTACATTGGCGAAGGAGCATGAGCTGTATCTTAAAGGGTTAGTTCACTCCAAAATTAAAATTGTCATTAATTACTCACTCTCATGTCGTTCCAAACCCGTAAGACCTTCGTTCATCTTCAGAACACAAATTAAGATATTTTTGATGAAATCGGAGCGCTATCTGGACCTTCATAGACAGCATTTGATTGACAGCATGATTTCTCCTTTTAAATGACGAATATATACTATTGATAGCTGCTGATATAGACAGCTTATTCCTCTCACGCAGGTGCAGAACGCACGTGTTAGTTTGCAGTGTGGTGTGTTCAAGTGCAGCTTTTTGATCCTTTTTGATCGAGGTGACAACACCGCCGGCTTTCGTTTGCGCATTCTTTGAAGTCCGCTTGGTGTGTCCTGGCCTTAAGCATCAGAATATCATAGACTTGGAAGTGGGTCCATATTTTGACTTGCTTTTAGTGCTTACCAACAATGTAAAATTCTACTTTATACTACTAATGTTGTGTGCATGTGTCATCCCTCTCCCTCCATAGATGAAATTGAGTGGCCAGAGGGTGATGATGCATTACCTCTTGAGTCTCAAGACCTCATCACAAAACTGCTGAGACAAAGTCCCATAGAGCGCTTGGGAACTGGTGGGTGTTTTGCCAGTTTAGTCCTAATAAATGCTACTTATCAGTTTTATTTTAGTATTATGTATATGATATTATTATAATAATGATTATATGATGTTATGTTTTTTTGTAATATTAGTTTAGGTTTTATTAATTTTATGTGCTTCTATCATTTTTAAAAATATATATATATATATTTAACCCTAATTTTATATCTTTAATTTCAGTTTGTTAAGCTAGAATGAAAACTATACACGAAAACTAGTTTGTGTTTTTCATTGAATAATTCTATTTTATTTCTCAACCGTTTTGGTTAACAATAATAACACTACAGTTTAGGAACTTGATAAAGTCATAATGTGGCCAGCTTTGAATCATGTGTGGTATGACCTACAGGAGGAGCAGCAGAGGTCAAACATCACATCTTCTTCCATGGTCTGGACTGGAGTGGACTGTTAAGACAGAAAGCAGAGTTCATTCCACAGCTTGAAACTGAAGACGACACAAGCTATTTTGACAGTAGGTGGCTCTCTTGCTCTTTTATGACTTTTTCTGAATCATAAATATAATGTAAATGCAACTGAACCTTCTGTTCATCTGCCGCCCAGCACGTTCTGACCGTTACCATCACTCTGAGGAGGACGATGAGACCAACGATGATGAATCTTATCAGGAGATCAAGTTCTCTTCCTGCTCGCATCGCTTCAGCAAGGTGAAATAGCTGAATGTGCACAATGTCATCTTATATTGATTCCTGTCAGTCAGGCAGACTGAGGCATTTAACACAGTAAGGAGCAGGTCATGACTTGTTTTTGTCATGTGAATCAGGTGTACAGTAGCTCTGAGCAGCTGGCTTCTCCCTCCAACTTGAGCCTGTCCTCCTCTGAGCGGAGCTGCAGTGAGGAGAAGGAGGACCGGTGGGACGGTCATTCAATGCTGTCTCCAGTTGAAACCCTTAGACAGCTTCCAAGCAGCGACAGGAAACAGGATTCCCAAAGGGGCAGGTGAGAACAAGGATATGTACAGAAGAGCATACTAACACACTACATCATATTTCTAAAGTCTATGCCTGAATAACCTTGCAAGGAATGCTGTAATTCTAAAGGCTGGAATACACCACAAGACTTTTAAAAACTGAATAGATTTTAAAACACCATACATCATACACTTACTGGGCATAATACAGTAAAAAACTGAGGATCACACACTAGCAGACAACACAAGTTGTTCCGATCACAACAAACATGCAGAAACATGTGCCTTGTTACTGGGAACATGGGTGACAAGTGAAAACAATATGCGTCCTAAAATCGGCTGAAAAAATCAAACCTATTTGAGATCCTCTGACTGGATGGAATCATAGACTAAAGCTAAAAATCATAGTCTGTGACCATCATACAATGTGTGATTTTCTGTGAAATCTGTCAACTCAAATCTGCAGACTGGCTTTGACTTTCGGCAACTAGCGTCAACTTCTCCAGACTGTAAATCGGACTGTAAATTGGCAAAAGTTGTGTAGTGTATTCCAGCCTTAACGATACAATACACACTACTTGAAGTTTGTTTATCACAATGGAATTAAAAGATCAAATAATTACAGCTATCATTTTTACATTTATTATCTCTTATGCTGATCAGTGTTGCTATTGTTAACGAAAACATTTAAAAAAAAAAAAGCCCCAAAAAAAGATTTTATTAATTGAAATAAAGCTGAAATAAAATAACCGAAATATTTATAAAAATAAATAAAAAATTAACTGAAATCTAAATTTAAAATAAAAATGAAAGTATTTAGAAATATTTTAAAAATCTAATAGAAATGACAAAATAAATATAGAACTAAAATTGAAGTCAAAATTAAAAAATACAAAAATAAAATAGTGTATTGTAAAGTAACACTGGTGACAATCATGTAGTATACCACTTTTGAAAAGTGATATAATGCAGTTTTTTTTTTTTCAAGCAATAAAAATGTGTCCAAAGGGTATATTCAATCACTCATAATTTTTGCATGATTCTAGGTATTTTTTTTATTATTGTGTTTTCAAAATGTTGTTTATTTGCCTGAAGTCAAATTTTTTTTTATTTCTTTTCAATCAGTCCAAGTCCGAGGCCGAGAGCATCATCCAGTTCCTCTCAGCCTGAGAGGGGCACTAGTCCTCTAATTTTGAACAGCACTCAGAGTCTTGAGGCCATGCCACGCTTTGCCTTTCCTGAGGATGAGGGTAACAGTTTTTATGCGTATTTTAATCTAATATTTGGTAAAATTAAAGGGAGAATTGTAAATTGGTCCATCTGTAAATGCTCATTCTCAATTTGAGTTTTCTTATGAATTTGTTTTTTCTCAGAAGGTCTTGTCTCAAATCTCCGCCGAATTCGTCTGCGCAGTAACTCTACTGGAACAAGACCTACTAATCGCAGGGACCATAAGGGTCCGCGTCGCCTCGGGCTCCAGCAGGAGACCCCAGAGAAGCCACGCTCACCATTTACATGCAAAGTTCCCAAGTCTGCATCCGTGTCTGGCCTATCTCTCATCGTCACAGCAGGTAAATTGGGCTCAGATGTGTTCATGTAGACGTTGTACCATCATGTGATACCATCACACTGAAAGCAACTGAAATTCATGTGATTAAAACAATAAACAAGTGAAGCAGGTGGTTTCAAGAGAACAATGAACAGTTGAGAGGAACAGAGAGCTTATTGACATAGATGAAAGCGAAACATGACTTGACACTTTTGTTTGATATTTAATACCAATATGTGGATATTGCAACTATTATGTGGCATTTCTCTTATATATGATCATGTATTATCGCTGTAGATGACATCCCTGGTGGGCTCCAGACAAGCCCCATGTCTTCACACTCCCTCTCATCCAATCCTTCATCTCGGGATTCTTCCCCCAACCGAGACCTCTCTCTCAGCGTAAGCAGTCTTCGTCCTCCTGTGGTCATCCACAGCTCTGGGAGGAAGTACGGCTTTGCGCTCCGTGCCATTCGGGTCTACATGGGCGACACTGATGTCTATACGGTGCACCACATGGTCTGGGTGAGTATTATGGATGCAATGTGAATCACTCCACTCTATATAATGGTTAACTAGTGATGCACCAAAAATAAATGTTTGGTTTTGGCCAAAACCGCTTTGGCGGGCCGAAATCATTGACTGAAACTCATTGCCTCAGTTTAAGCAGCGTGTGAACTGAACATCTCTTATTTTTCCTTACTAGTTATAGCATTAAATAAACAAAAATGAACATCAGAAGTTATATTGAAAGAAACAGTACAACTTAGTGAAATGTTTCATATAATCGCTCAAGTGTTTCAACTGCAGAAAGATAGAATATAGACTGTTTCATCGGGTGTATGCGCCTGGCCTGAAGTTAACTTCCGGTCTATGTTTGTTTATCGGTCTGACTAGTGGTGCAGACTTCAAATGCAGTTAAAGTTAAGGTGATGAGTTAGGTGAGGACTGGACTGAAGTTGGGCTCAGGTTGTTGTGCTGTGGGATGCAATCATAGACTGTAAAAAAAAGATGGACGACGCGTCTCCGCTTCCTTCCACTATAAAAAAGAGAAGCCAAAACATCTCAGTATGGCCGCTGCCATCTTGAGTAAATGACGTCATTTGGAGCCCGAGTCTGTGCAGTAGAGATTCGTTTGGAGCAGAGTCTGCGTAGTAGAGATTCGTTTGGAGCAGAGTCTGCGTAGTAGAGATTCGTTTGGAGCAGAGTCTGCGTAGTAGAGATTCGTTTGGAGCCAGAGTCTGCGCAGTAGAGATTCGTTTGGAGCAGAGTCTGCGTAGTAGAGATTCGTTTGGAGCCAGAGTCTGCGCAGTAGAAATTCGTTTGGAGCCCGAGTCTCTGCAGTCGTGAGGTGGAGCCGCGGAATCAAACTCCCACAGACCCAATCAACCATAACGACACGCCCCGTTTTTATAGCATCACATTACTAGCTAAAATCAAACTTATCACAAAAACGAACAATTGAACATATATCAGCGTGATAACAACTACCTTAAATGGCCAAAACCATATTTCAGAAAATTGTATTGGAAGTGTAATTGATTTTTTTTATTTTGACTGAAGTCCCATTCATTTACATTCGGGGTTTATGAACTGTACTGCAGCCAGACACCAGGGGGCGATCAAAGAGCTCGCAGCTTCACTTTTAAGGATGAGTGAGACACACCCGGATGCAATGTTTCCCATTAGGGATGGGAAGATTCCCCGATTCGTTCGGTGCTTTGGCAAAAAAAGTTAACGTTAAAAAGTGTGCATCGGATACAAGTTGGCATTTATATCGTGATGTCTCTAACATATTTGCATCTGTAAAAAACGATTTATTTATATATAATTACTAGTGGATGCGCTACACTTTTATTGTTTAGAAGTGACCAATATTTTATATGTAGATTGATTTCTCCTCTCAAAAATAATAATAATATATATGATTAATAACAATAGTCAGTGCCTTGCCTTTGGCAAGCACCCACTAACTAGAATGTACGTCTCTTTGGATTTTGGTTGCTAAGGTGCTCGACAATGGTTGCTAGGGAGGGGCTAGGGAGTGTTGAGGTGATTCATGATTGGCTGTTTGCTGCCCTGAGTCAAATGAGACCACCCTCATGTTTCTATGACAATTCAGTCCGGAGATATCCCTTTAATCTCTTTCAATGGATGTCTATGGAACTTGTTGCTAAGGTGCTCTAAATGGTTGCTAGGGCGTGGCTTGATAGCTTCACAATGATCCTGAGAGATTGATTGGTCGTCTGATTAAAATGAGCCCGCCCCCTTGTCTCTATGACACTGTGATCCAGAGCTATGTTCAATACAAGATCCCTATGCAATTTACCATAGTAGGTGAAACGTATGCATTTCATGGGACGTCCTGCTCCATAGTAAGTCAATGGGAAATTTTGGGCAGCTCCTGCCCCCCAGGAGTGCAACCTTTACCCCATTGTGAGATATGTTCTTACAGAGCCTGCCAGCCTCTTCAAATGTGGCAAATCACAAGTTTCTGTGAAATCCTCGCTCTGAGCTATGATTCGTCAAAGTTTGTCGCAATGTTAAGTCTATGGGATTTTTTGGCCGCTTTTTCACCCCTGGGGCGAACACCGTATCCCCGATCGCTTATAAAAGTCATAGCACACCATTCCCGAATAATCCGCACGATTTCGTGGGTCTGTGACAAAAGCTGCGGGAGGAGTTACGCGCCAAACTTTCGGCGGAATAAAGAAGAAGAATATGACGAATCACAACAACACTACAGAGACCTGAGGAAAAGCGGGGAATAAAGTCCAAAACCTGACTTTACAAATAGATTTTCCAAAAGACTTTGACTTCGTTGAATAAACATGAGCACTGCACGATTTAAAATCAAAACGCGGCACAGGTGTTTTTATATCACTGTATCTCTGAAGGAAACTTTCGATGTCATTTTCTTTTCATCTTGCCTTTATAAAGCAGCGTTTGTGAGCTCAGAGCTGCTTTGTGTACAGCCGTTACCGGGGAAACCTCTATTTCTGCCTGGCAGAGAATGAATTTGCATTTTCAAGAAGCCCATCTGATTTACGCAGCAAACATATATTTTGCTTATCAGAAATAATCTACTCTAGAGGAACATTGCTGTTGTTATTGATTCTTTGCGGAAGTCTACCAAAGTTATGTTTGGGCCACAAAAGCGTGCATGCGCAATAACAGTTGTTTATGTTGTTGCCGTTGAAACAGTCTATAAACAATGTCACGTAACATTATTTAAAAAATTTTTTTTACCCAATGAAATCCATTAACGTTTTTGGCTAAATTAAAACATAATTTCAGTTTCAGTAAAAAATGTCATTTTGATTTATTTCTATGGTTAACCATACTCCGAACCCAGTGTCCCAACATTTTATTGGTTTGACCTATTTAAATGCGCTTTTATGTGTTGCCGTTGATCTAGAGCGTTGAAGACGGCAGTCCTGCTCATGAGGCCGGGCTGAGGGCTGGTGACCTCATCACTCACGTGAATGGAGAGTGTATCCAGGGTCTGGTGCACACCGATGTGGTGGAGCTTCTGCTGAAGGTGAGATTCTCAAATAGATCTGGAGTTACAATGCGCTTTTTAAATAAGGACTTGCTTGATTTCTTGATTTTTCCATTTGTAGAGTGGCAGTAAAGTGACTCTGCAGACGACTCCTCTTGAGAATACGTCCATTAAAATCGGGCCTGCGAGAAAGACCAGCTCAAAGGGGAAGATGGCACGACGCAGTAAAAAGAGCAAAAGAAAAGCGGGTCAAGACAGGTTGGAAAGATGTAGTGTTTTCTTGAATGTTTTAAACTAGGATTGAAATCCAAAATCTAATTTAAGCCCAACTTTTCTAGCAAACGGCAAAACCTTTTGAAGAAGCTGCCCAAACACAGTCCGGGAATTCAGAACAGTCGCAGTTTCTCAGCGGGTTTTCAGCACTCACCTAATGACAGCCTGTCTGACTCTCCAACGCCGAGCCTGTCTCCTGGGCCCAACACCCCGTGCAGAAGCCCAGCTCCAGACCTGTCATGTGGTATGACTCAGACTCTCTCTCACTGTCAGATACAGTCTTATCTGCTTAATTAGATAATAGATATGCTTCAAATAATAACCCCTCATTCAAGGAATCAAATTCTTTAATAAAACATAATTATTGAAAAGTAGTTTTATTTCTTAACAAAATTGTTCCATGGCTTATTAATATTTGAAAAATGTTTTTCACTGAGTGATATCGTATGAGGATCCCTGCAGACACTCATGATTGTGAGTGTCTTTAAATCAGATAATTTAAATAAACCTTTATTATGACAAGGCAGAGTTAGTTCAGTTTGTAAAATGTTTGAGTTAATAAATAATTCATGATATTTGCTTAAAAATGACTTTTGCCTTAAAATTTATTTGAAAACTTTTCAAAGTACTGTTCAAGGTCTAAGGTAATGCAAAACATTTATTTTACTTGATGGTTACACTACTTGACATTTCAGCTTTCTTGTAAGTTTTTCAAAAGCATATGAAACAAACATTGATGTAAACAGTTCATTTATAAGAACTTGGTACGTGTGTTTAAACTATATTTTACTTTATTGTGGATACTTTTATGCATCATTGACTTACACTACCGTTCGAAACGTTTGGGGTTTATTTGAAAGAAAAGAATGCTTTCATTCAGCAAGGGCACATAAAATTGATAAAAAGTGAAAGTAAAAGACATTTATAATGTCACAGAAGATTCTGGTTTCAAATAAATGCTGTTCTTATGAAATTTCTATTCAAATTAGCATATTAGAATGATTTCTGAAGGATCATGTGACACTGAATAATGGCTGCTGAAAATTCAGCTTTGTTGTCACAGGAATAATTAAATTTTATTATACATTAAGAGTTCATTGTTTTATTACAGTTTTCCTGTATTTTTGATAAAAGAAATGCAGCCTTGGTGATCATATAATGTTTTAAAAACATAAAAAAATGTTAACAGCCCTAAACCTAAACTATAAACAGTAGTGTATATAAAAAATTATATAATTTTTACACCGTTTGGAGGAGCATTAGAGCACTAAACTGTAAATTGTTTTTAATTAATTGTAAAAAAAAAAAAAAAAGTTTTAATTTTTAATTTTTGTTGAGTAGTATGTCAGTGATTAGCATTGTTTGTACTCTCTCCACAGATTCAAACTCTCCACAGAGTTCTTCACCCTGCTCGAGCTCTCCGAATTCACCCATCCCTCAAAGTCGACCAAGTTCCCTTCACGTTTTGGGATCCAAGATTGGCCTCCGCTATAGCAAAGCAGGCCGCTGCAAGTCCACCAACAGTATCCCCCCCTCTCCCCTCGCCTGCAATCCCTCCTCACAGCCTCTGTCTCCACAGTGTTCTCCATCTTCCCTCGCCGGCGTTCCTAAAAGCCTCCACTCGTTTCATAATAAGATGATGTCCCCGCCGACCATCGTGAGACAGACGGTGTGTCCCCGCAGCACAGAATCACCTCGTTCGCCACTGCTGAACAGGGTTCATTCATCTGAGAGGCCCTCCGGTACCCAACATGGAGACAAAAAGGCCTTCTCCACTCGAAGACACACTGTGGAAGTTCCCCAGAGTGAAGCTGAGGGACTCGAGTCACAAGCTAGTGACATTGCCTCAGGTTTTGTGTGTGTCGGTGACCATGCTAGACAAGGGTTGTACCTGGCTGGCCAACGAGTGAGGGACTCCGGTGGTGTGGTTATGAGGAAGCTAAACTTGTCTGAGAGACGAGATTCATTTAAGAAGCAGGAAGCTGTTCACGAGGTCAGCTTTGATGACTCTGATGACAAGGAGGTCACAACATCTATACCAGTGCCATCTCATCCACGTTTCAAAGCTGCATGGATTAGCACAACACCAGCGGAGGTTAGCTCTGAGACTTCAGCGAGGAAACCCGACGAGCTTGGATCCAAGCTAAAAGAACAGAAGAAACCAGAGGATGGCTGTTAGCCTTAGATAAGTCCAAAAAACTGAGAGACTCAGATGTACGGGTGCTTCCATCATCATTAAAATCATAATCAAAGAAAAGACAGGAGTAGGAATTTTTTGTTTAGTGCCATTTATTCTTAAGTTAGAAGTCATTCATCTGCCAAACTGTCTTTTAAATTGATTTTTGTAATCATGAAAATTCTGTAAAATGAAAATTGAAAAAAAAAAAAAAAATTAATTCTGTAATTTTTTCAGACTCATATTGTTATAAACCTGAACAACTTACTTTCTGCTGTAGTACATAAAAAAAATGTCTGTGTTGTTTTGGACCCCATTGACTTTCATTGTATGGACAAAAGCCATCTTAAAGGGATAGTTCATTTACTAATCAAACAGTTGATGGTCCCCTTTGACTTCCATAGTAGAGAAAGAAATACTATGGAAGTCAAAGGGGACCAACAACTGTTTGGTTCTTCAAAATTATTCAAAATATCATCTTTTGTGTTCAAAACTTATACAGGTGTGGAACGACATGAGGGCGAGAAATGATGACAAAATGTTAATTTTTGGGTGAACTATTCCTTTAAAATATTGTTGGCATTTGTGTTCCACCAAAGAAAGCCATACAGGTTTGGAACGACGCGAGTAAATGATGACAGTTTTCATTTTTGGGTTGATTATCCCTTTAAGAATTTGTTTTACCAGGTAGCACAATTAATTTTGTAGATTTTGAAAGACTTTATTTATTACATTTGTTTTATACAAATGTAATAAATAAAGATGGGAATAGAAAGGTCAAACAGTAGGACTGCTTTCTGAGAATTTGCACATATGTGGTCCTGCTGAGGTTCATTTACTCTTGGTTTTTTTTCATTTTCATATCTCATAAATCAGTAATATTGTCATGTAATGTCTGAGTGGTCAACAAAATGTAGTTATTATCTGTTGACTAATATTATTTTTGCCACTTTGCAAATTTGGATGCATAAGAAAAGAGTCTTGTTCATTCAGTCACACCCAATAATATTCCAGCACCTAAATAGTGACTTGTAAGAAGCCATTTGGCCAATGTTGGCGTTGTAGAGTATCATGTTTACATGAGCATACTTGTTCTCGTTACTTAGAACAAAATGGATTATGAATACTAATTTGGTGATAACTTTTTATTTATAAGGTTTTGGATTCAATATGTGTTCTAGAAGTGTTGTACAACTGAAATCATTTGACATATGTAATCTTTTAACAAATGGTGGTTCTGTCTTTCAGTGTTTTGTGGAAATGTCCGTTCTCGTGAATTCACTCAACAGCCATATGGCATGTTTTTGTGAGTACCCTATATAAATGCCATAGTTTAAATCTGCACTGTAGCCTTCTGAATGGTTGACATCTGCTTATTTGGTTACACAGAAATGATTCAGTTACGACGAGTAACATGAGCTTTCTATGTAATGGTTTGCTTAAACTGGATTGCTTCCTCATTCATTAATCAAAACTAAAGAGACCGAAGACTAAGTTTAGATACTTGCACTCCCAGTCTGACTTGTCTTTCTCTTCTTCTGTACTTCAGATTTGTGTCACTATTTCCTTGAGTTCACATACTACCTTCATTTACTATTGTATGGTACTGTAGTGTTTTGTTTTAAGTTTAATTTGTATAGTTGATCCAGTTCTTTCCACAGCCATGGACTCAAAAATATCCTAGACTCTCAACTAAATCCACTCACGCTCAATGTATTTGTAAAGTTTGGATTTAACCATGATTAAATGTGTACGTACATTGCTGATAATCATATTTCAGAGGTTTCAGTTCTTTTCCTGTTGTGACCATGAATGTTTTTCATACTTGAGCACTAGTGGCCTGTGGTATATTAACTACCTCCAGAAATTATTACAATACAAAACCAAATTAAAAGTTTTAATCATATGAAGTTTACCAAGGCTGCATATATTATGATCAAAAATATAGTAAAAACCATAACATTAAGAAATATTATTGCAATTTAAAGCAACAAATTATATTTTCAAATATAATTTATTCCTGTGTTGACAAAGCTAGATTTTCAGCAGCCATTACTCCAGTCTTCAGTATCACATGCTCCTTCAGAAATCATTCTAATATACTGATTTCATTCTCAAGAAATATTCTTATCCGTGTTGAAAACAGTGCTGCGTAATTTTTTTTTTTTGTGAACTTGAACGTTCAAAAGAATAGTTTTATATGAAATATAATTTTATTGTAACAATATAAAAGTATGTCACTTTTAATCAGTTTAATCCTTGAGGAATAAAACCATTGATTTATTTAAAATAAAATTACTGACCCAAAACTTTTGCATTTGATATATTTTATATAGAGTTACACATAGTCTATCACATATATATTTCAATGGCCTGCTGCATAGAATAATACTGTTTGAAACTGTACTTAAAAGTTCCAGTACTCTGATAAACGATAAAAATAGGCAATTCAAAGAATAGCGTAATTTGAGATTTTTTTTTTTCACTTGTAGGTCTACATTTTTTTCTGAACGGGTTTCTACACTACCTCGCTTAACCACAGCGGGATGGCGCAATAGGGAGTGCAGGAATGATGATCGCTTCATGGGTTAACCGAGATTTACTCTTTCGGCCGTTTTCGGCTCATTCCGCTATTCTCTAGCTCTCACGCAGTCCTGTCCTGCTCCGTGCTGCGCTGGAAAATGGCAGTTCGGCAAGTTGAAAAGATTCGTGCGGAATGAAAAGGAAAAAGAAATCAATCCTGTACTCTGCCGAGGGAGTAGAAAACCTGAGTCCGGCCGAGTGTTAGTTAAATTCACACATTTATTCGCACGCGCGAAAGAAAATTGTCAACGCTTTTGCAACGACTTGCCACGGGTAAGTTTTGCCAAGTTTTGCACATTGCGTTACTGTACTCTACTAAACAGGATAGCTAGCTAGCAGCCTCCAAATATGAGGAAATGGTGGAAAAGACGCGAAGTGTGCTGCTACGACATATAAAACTTGGACTTATTTGCCTCGAACGATAAGCCAGCGTTTTATTTCTTTGCAAAATTTCGAAGAAGCCGTTTGATTTAGTGGGCGACAGAAATGTTCAGACCGATATGCGTTTGGTCTGCATAATGCAGAAGCATGTTCGCCTTGCCTGATCAAGGCAGCAGACACACAGTTAACAGCCTGCAAGAGCTTCAGCGCGTGACAGTGACTCGAGAACACAAACTCAACTTTTTAAATCAGATTTAGACCCTTCTGAATTTGAAGTGTCCATTTGTCAGTCACTGCTTATATTCGGCGCCTTATCCAGCAGTTAGTTGTATATTAGTTTAGTTATGGTGGTAGTGTTGATTATTGTAGTATAACAGCGCAAGGCTGTTTCATAGCGAGTTTCTCTCGGGATTGTTCCAGGAGAGGGGGAATGTAGAGCCGGAGGGTAAATCTCGGTCATTTTGTCCGTGTGTCGCGTTTAGTTGAGCGAAGAAGTAATATGCTAACTGGTGCATTTCTGTTCAAAGTCAGCATGAAATGAAAATGAAAATTCACCCCAGCTATTTTGTGATATAAAGATTAAATAAAGTTATATAAAGATGCAGCCTTCTACCTTTTGTGCGGCACAATGCAGTCATCTGAATAGAAATGCGCGCAATCTGGAATTTCGAGGGGAAATATTTCGTATTGGATTCAAGTTTGTAAAACTTTGAACATGCTAATTACCGATATAAACAGTGTTGGGAGGTAACTAGTTACATATAACGGAATTACGTAATTGAATTGCAAAATAAAAGTAATTGTAATCAGTTATGGTTACTGAGAAAAAAATGTGTAATTAAAGGATTAGTTCACTTTTAAAAAACCTTTTGCTGATAATTTACTCACCCCCATGTCATCCAAGATGTCCATGTCTTTCTTTCTTCAGTCGAAAAGAAATTAAGGTTTTTGATGAAAACATTTCCCAATATAATGGACTTCATTGGGACCCAAACGGTTCAAGGTCCAAATGACAGTTTCAGTTCAGCTTTAAACCATACCAGACGATGAATAAGGGTCTTATCTAGCGAAACGATGGGTCATTTCAAAAATAAATAAAAAAGTTTTATAAGCACAAATGCTCGCCTTGCTCTGTTCTGTGATGCGCGTTCGTGACGTCACATAATACGCAATGACGTGGAAAAGGTCACGGTTGACTTAGGCGGAAGTACCGAGTCAGTAGGCTTTTTAATATTAAAACACCCAGGATACGCACACGAAATGGGCATTTTAAACGATAAACTGACACAAAGCCATTTGAATATGTGTATATGGTCCTCCTTCCGCACATTTGTAAACACTGACTCAGCACTTTTCAACGTCATTGCGTATTACGTGATGTCATGAACGCGCATCACAGAACAGAGCAAGGCGAGCATTTGTGCTTATAAAACTTAAACTTTTTTATTTACTTTTGAAATGACCGATCGTTTCGCTAAGACCCTTATTCATCGTCTGGTATCGTTTAAAGCCCTTTGAAGCTGCACTGAAACTGTCATTTGGCCCTTGAACCGTTTGGGTCCCATTGAAGTCCATTATGTGGAGAAATGATTTCATCAAAAACCTTAATTTCTTTTCGACTGAAGAAAGAAAGACATAGACATCTTGGATGACATGGGGGTGAGTAAATTATCAGCAAATGTTTTTTTTAAAAGTGAACTAATCCTTTAAATTAGTTGCTTATTAAAATGTTAAGGATTACAAAGGGGGTTACATCTGATTCTTTCACACACACACACACACACACACACACACACACACACACACACACACACTCTTTCACACTTAAGTATATGCTTTATTTTTTTAAGATTAACTCTTTTTTTTTTCTAAGGCATTGTTAGATTCCTGTGTTTCCTATCATAGCTATGCAAAGGTTTGACTTCAAACACAATATCATAGCTACTAAACTATGTCTTATGATTTTAAATCTGTATTTAACCTCAGAATGATTTTTAAAGTCTGATTTTGTGGTGGCTGTGCTTCAAAGGGGACATCAGATGCCCATTTTCCACAAGTTGGTATGATTCTTTAGGGTATTCTTGAAATGGTCTCAGTGGTCGTGAAAAACAACACCCTTTTTACCTTGTTAAAAACAGCTCTGTTCACAGCGACTCGTTTCGGTGCATATCTCTTTACATGCTAATGAGCACTGCTCACCCCGCTCCTCTCTTCTGTGGAAGAGCAAAGGCGATTCATAAATAATCATAAAAAATATAAAGTGTGAAACTTACTACTTCTGGAGGTGCAGCTGGATCATGAACTATGGGTACTAATCCATCCTTGAATTTTAACTTTAACAAAACCCGCCCCTCGTTCAGAAAGCAGTCTGGAGTAAAATTATTTGCGCAGACATAAATTAATTTACGTGTATTTGGTGGCGCATTACCATCAAAATCAAAAACTAATCCACTGCGTTGTCAGTGGCTCTGGTGTCGGGAGAAATTTAGGACTCTTATATTCTTCTACATCCAACTACAAAACACCTGCCTTGCAGCGAATGATATAGTTTTGTTTATAGTTATTGTCAAAGCTTCAATGTAATGTCAAAAAGACTTTATTATTGTTGATTTAATTCTAACAAATAAGTTCTTGTTAAAAACTAACCAAAATGAAAAATATTTTGCTTATAATTTCTGCACAGGAGAGATTTGGTGGTGTTTCCAAACAAAAGCAAATATATCGGTATGAAAAAAATTAATAGAAAAATATTGGCGTATCGGATATCGGCAAAAATCCAATATTGTGCATCCCTAATTTGTTACACTTGGATGTATCTCACAATATGAAAGATCTGTTGCTGCTTTTGTTTCTTGACTTTCGATTACTCTTCTAAATAATTAGTTAAGTAACATATTGTAAAAAAAAATATATAGAAACTGTACAGTGCAAATCAAAAGAGTTCTCCCCCCAGAGTTACACCATTGGTTGAGCCAGTGTTGCTGTGTTGGGATCGTCAGGATGCTCAAACAGAGTAATGTTTTGAAAGCACTACAATGTTTACATTTTTCATGGGAATGAAGTGTAATGGCTTACTTATAGTTGGCCGCATATTAACTTGAGAAAGTATTTTAAAATAAAAAGACACTTTAACTTTAATTAGCAACATTGTCCTTATCTGAACCATTGCATGCCATATATCCAGAGGGTATGTTCTGTATGCCGTTTCTTCAGTCCTGCACTCTCCAGGCTTTAAAAGGACATATTGTTTGGAGAACACTGTCTGTCACCAGACTCATGGGCATTAGTCAAGGTACTTCAGCCAATGAAACGAGAGAGGAAAAAATATTGCATAAGCTTTCCGTACCTAGACAGGCTCATCGTTTTCGTTCTCAACAAATACTGTGACTGTCCTAATTTCTTACAACTAAGACGGGTCTCGTGGATGGATTAAAACTCCTACCTTGGTAGCCTGAGGCTGAAGACATGCACAGTACGACAGAATCCTGATCATGTTTTCTCAGTAGAACCCCAAGTAGAATCCAGTCCTTTTCCTTGCGTTTGAATGATCCTAATAATTTGCCATAGTCCTGATTAGACAAGCCTTATCCAACAAACATTTTGATTTTGCTTTGCTTGTCTCTCATTCAGAATACTTAAAATATATCATACAGGCATAAACATATTCCTATAATGAGCAAAAAAAAGTTATCCACTGCAGAAAAGCAGTATAGTTTAAAGGTTTAGGGTTTGATCACTGCCTAGATACATTTTCTAATATTAGAACGTTTGCTTGATTTGCCCCAGCTTCTCTGGTGATTCTTGAGCACATGGCCATATGCTGCCCAATAGGAATCCAGGATTACCTTTTCCCTTCTGTAGCAACAGTGAGTTTCCTGCCTCGATTCATTAATTATTTTGTGCTATGCCTTGGTCACAGTGTTTTGCAAACTGCTCTGCTCAGACTGAATAAAGGGGAGGAAAGGATGCATACAAATCTGTCAGCCGCCGTCCTGCAGCTTAAGCTGTGTGTTTGACTGTAAAGATGAGGATTTCTCTCAGCAGAACTTTTAGTTTTAGCACTCAGACTCAGAATGGACTTTTTCTTTTTCCTGAATGAACTCCGTCGTACAGTTCAGTAGCATTACATGAAATACTTTAGTTATAATGATGAAAAGGCGGAAAGGGGGATGACGTGTTTCGGAGGGGGTGTTTCGGTGGTGTGAGGATTGCGGGCTGTGGTTGGGTATGCCAGTGCCACGTGTCTGCGCTTGCACCTCTCTTCTCCACACAGAGGATGTCGGACTGAGACCCTAGTGCGCCTGGTCAAAGTGGGGTGAGTGTTGCCCTGTGATGCCTGCGAACACTTTGACGTTGTTTTTTAGATTGCAATCTTTCCACGGGGTCGGCAAACCTTTAAAATGCCACTTTATTGGTATATGAGCATAAGCCCCTGGTTCGAAGGTGCGCATGCGCATGAAAAAAATTATACGTTTTGCCATTCCGTCATATAAGTGATGCATATTGCAAATATGCTTAATATCAGCTGCGTACTGTAATTGGAATAATATGGAGTTTATATTGGATTATTTTGAAACTTAAGTGAACTGCGCTCATTCAGGAATGCTATTCCAAAAAAACAATTGTGAGCAGCATCCTTTTTTTTAGGCAGTTATCTTTTTGATTATTTGCTGAAATTGAAATATTTGGTTACTAACTGCAACATTAACGGCTTTGATATTTCTGGCATTAATTGTTTCAAGGTAAGTAAGGTAAGGTTGTTCCTTGGGTTTTGTTTGCTTTAAGACTATGGTGTTTAAAAATTCACCTGGTCTTACGAATGTCCATCATATCACACATGTATGAGGTGCATTATGTTTAGTGCGTTTATAAAAGTTTGATTTCAGTCAGATTGTTAAAAAATGTGTATTTTTAAAAGGTAAACACTTCAGTCCGACTAAAAATCTACCTGTTTTTTGTGAAGTCAGATTAACAGACCTAGTCTTTGTCCAGCATGTTTAATCAGACTACAATTGGCCTTGCCGTTGTGCATTTTCTCTGAAAGACAGGTGACGCACAACGTTTATTTAATGCTTTGAATATTTTATTACGCATTCTGTCGTGTGTACTTGGACCGAGATGAAGGCTGTTACTGGACTATGCAAAGCTTTGCTGAAGCTCGACTGTAAAGTTGTTGTGATTATTCTATTGTTATTCTTTTAGAATGACTTTGTGTGAGTGTTTCACTCTTAATATACTTGTCTTTTTTTTCCCATACAGTCATCACGTTACACTGGGAGGATCACATCTTGAGAGGGAATGTTGAGCAACCTGCTATAAGATGACACCAGCTGATTTGGCAAAATAATTCTGTGAAGGACTTCATTCTTTATTTCTTTTTTTCCCGGAGCCTGAATGAGCATGCTGCATTCCCTCTGTTCAATCATTTGGTTGAACCGTGGGTTCAAGTTGAGAAAAGTGGCCTGCTCGGCCAACACCGGTCAGGTCTAAGCCGTTGCTATCGCGCATGCCCATTTATGAGCTCCGGTCAGAAGTGCTTAGCTTTTAACCAAACGTCCCACGGTACGACATTGTTTGCACCCTCGCAAAGTTTCATCCCCAGTCTGACACTCTTCTGCCTGGGGTGATTGTCAGTTCATACTCTGAAAATGGCTGCCAATTGCTTCCAGTACAGATCTCTGTACTCCTACTCTAAGGACTGGGAGGATGACATTGACCTTGAGCCTGGTGATATCCTGACGGTCGACAAAGCGTCTCTGCTGTCACTGGGCATCAAAGAGGGAGAGGAGGAGCACCCAGAATGCATCGGCTGGATCTTGGGCTTTAACGAGCGAACCAAACAGAGGGGAGACTTTCCAGGGACGTACGTGCAGTATGTGGGACCTGTGAAAATGTCAGTGCCGTCCTGCCAGCCTCGTTCTCAGAGACCGCTTCCTGCTGTTCCCAGACCTGAGCCAACAGCCTCCTCGCAGGGTAAGGACTGGCTGCTTTTACTGTGTTGACCAATGACTAACCTGCTTGATCTGTGCTAAAGAGCTGTCATAACCTGTTTTGTTTTGGGTACTGACTGCTAGCTTGTTGAATCGGGCCTCAGATCTCTCGTAATAAACATCTGTGAATTTTCTTTTTTTTTTTTTTTTTTGAAGGAAAAGAAGGATTTTGCTTTAATAGCAGTCTACTGCAATGCAATTCTGCATTGAATCATGAGAGATTTTTCTAATTTTAGATATTTTGCCATTTACACACAATTCAGGTTTTTTTATTGCCATTTAATGGTTCCATGAAGAACCTTTCCATTGCACAAAACAGGGCTCGAAATTAACTTTTTTTACTTGGTAGCACTGGTGCTCCCAACTTTAAAAAGTTAATAGCACCGGCAAAAATTTAGGAGCACCCACCAAAAATGAATGAGCACCACAACTACAAATTATTTATTAACAGATTTCATCTTTACATTCTTAACTTTAATGCAGATTTTAGATTGATAAATATTAGCTGTCAATCACCCAGTCACTGCTTTCCGCTGTCAGGTGACAGGGAGCTAACTACCACGTGAAATGCAAAGGGATGACGAAGGTTTTGGATGGTGTATGCAAATTTTACATTCAGCTCTGGCAATAGTGAGGAATGGCTGGCAGCTAGGGGTGTACGATATTGACAAATTATATCTCGATATTTTCTAGGATTTTATCGATAACGATAATTAGACAATATTTTGCTGAGTGTGTTATTGTGCTGATCTTAAGGACTACCGTGGACAATTTGATATTCATATTCTGTGTGGTGGTCCGTTCACATCAGTGATAGAAATTAATTTTTTCCAATAAGTTTAAACTGATTTTAAATTGAATTGATTTTTTATGGTCATCTTACAATTGAGCCATTTTTTTTCTAAAAGTGTGCATCATCAATTACGATATTATCGCAGACCCCTACGTGAGCATCCTGACGATTAAAGGCCTTAACGATTGAACCTGATTATCCTGAACATTTTGCCACACACTTGTCCCTGGATTTCTTGTGTTTGGCGCACTCTGTGTTTAACCAAGCTCTCGAGCTTAAAATGTGTAGATTCGGTGGAGAATGCTGTTAGTGTTACCTGCAAACTCCGTCCCACAGGGTTCAAAGTGAATGCAGTGCATAGAGCACAGTGCATTTTCATTTTCATAGCGGAGACACTAGTAAAAATCTTTCAACATTCTCTCTGAATTCTGTACACCTTTTCGGCTGCTGGATCAACATTCACCACATGATCGCTATCACCAGCATTATTTGTAACTTTAGGTGGTTTACAAAAGAAATCTGTCTGTGTTTTTTCATTTTCTCTCTTCAGCCATTTGCTTTTCCCGCGGTAACGTTAGTTAGCTCCCTGTCGCCTGACAGCGGAAAGCAGTGACTGGTTAATATTAGCTGTCAATCACTCAATCTAAAATCTGCATTAAATTTAAGAATGTAAAGATGTTATGTAACGTTTGATACAGTCACCGTATCAGCACACAGAAGGCACATAACTATGAACGTTTTTAGAGAAATGAAAACGGGTCACACTACAACAATTATATGCACTCGCACAGATGCTCCTAAATATTTTGAGGTCGCACAGATTAAATTATGGGAGCATATGCGACCAAAATGGTCGCAATTTCGAGCCTTGACAAAAGGTTCTTTTATAATAGAAAAAATATATATTTTAGGTTGTTCGTCTTCTTTAAACTAAATAACGGCTCTTTCAAGAACTGTTCTCTTTTATGTTCTTTGTGGAAACTAAAATGGATTTACTATGGCATTGCTGCGTAAACTTCTTCTGGAACCTTTAGTTTTACAAGTGTAGCATGATCATCTACGTGGATGCTACCTTGTGCCCTCTTAGTTATCTAGTGTCTCCTTTCCCAAACTGTCTTTGCTCCTGTGTTTCTCTGGCACTTTCCCCGAGCTCTTTCTCCTCCTTCTTTTATGCCCTCAGGAAGCAGTAAATTATAGTATGTTTGGAAGCCTGGCAGTTCACCAGGCCAATCTGGAGAGTTATATGTATCAGGTAGGGATTTCAGCTTCATCTGCACATTCCCACTCCATCAGGTGATTTTTGCTTCAATGTCTCCTTTGTGTCCCTTTTTTGGACAGTTAAAAGTCTCCAACACTGCAGTGGACACTAAAAAGTAGTTTTGGTGTACTTTGAAGTGTTGTATTACAGGACCAGTTACATACAATTTAGATTCTGCTTTCAAGTTATATCCAGACCAAGGAAAATCTATGGAATTCTGTGTTGAGTATTATTAAAATACAAGAGGCAAGAAATGTGTAGAAATGTGAATAATGGGTATTCCCATTCTTTGGAAATCTGGAGTTTTGCAGCCACAGATTCCAGCTAAAACTATTTTGGCTAAAAATCTGTAAAATAATTGCTCATCAGTGTTGCTTTAGTGCCTTCGTCCTAAAAGTAAGTTGCTACTAGATCGAGTAACTTACATATTTCTCTCCTGCTTTTCTTATGTAGATGTAGGGAATTGACCTACATGCCTGAGACATTTGCCTGCTGCTTAAATGGATTTGCATTGAGAATGTAGCATAGAAAAAATGAATTTAGAAATTATGCTCTATTATTAAGAATCTAGACATGTCATGTTAGATTAATAAAGCTAATTACATTTTCAAGTCTACCGTTCTTCCTTTTTAATATTAAGTTAAGAAATGCTTTTAAGAGTTTTATTAATCTTTCATATTTTGAGATCTGTGAAATTTGTTATTTTTTAAATAATGTAATGAATAATCAACTTATTATTAAAATATTACATTTATTCTTGGCCTTTTAAAACTCAATATTTGGTGGTTCAGTAAATCTTCACTTAAGCTCAACTGCTTAAATAATATTTGTGCTCAATAAAATGCTGTAAATAAATATTTTTCTATTTATAGTTTTATGTTGTTATAAATAGATTGTGAGGGAAACTGTTCTGTACCAGAAACTGTTCTGAATGCATGTTTTTAATGTTTAAGGATAAAATGGTTGCAGCTCAACTTTTTTTTCTTCAAGTATTACTATACGTAAGGTGGCTAGGTATTGATTTCAGGATTCATTTCAATTCAAAAGCTCTTGACTCTGTTAGATTCCAATTCAGTATCAGTTCATTTGGATATACAGGTCCTTCTCAAAAAATTAGCATATTGTGATAAAGTTCATTATTTTCTGTAATGTACTGATAAACATTAGACTTTCATATATTTTAGATTCATTACACACAACTGAAGTAGTTCAAGCCTTTTATTGTTTTAATATTGATGATTTTGGCATACAGCTCATGAAAACCCAAATCTCAAAAAATTAGCATATCATGAAAAGGTTCTCTAAACGAGCTATTAACCTAATCATCTGAATCAACTAATTAACTCTAAACACCTGCAAAAGATTCCTGAGGCTTTTAAAAACTCCCAGCCTGGTTCATTACTCAAAACCGCAATCATGGGTAAGACTGCCGACCTGACTGCTGTCCAGAAGGCCATCATTGACACCCTCAAGCAAGAGGGTAAGACACAGAAAGAAATTTCTGAACGAATAGGCTGTTCCCAGAGTGCTGTATCAAGGCACCTCAGTGGGAAGTCTGTGGGAAGGAAAAAGTGTGGCAGAAAACACTGCACAACGAGAAGAGGTGACCGGACCCTGAGGAAGATTGTGGAGAAGGACCGATTCCAGACCTTGGGGGACCTGCGGAAGCAGTGGACTGAGTCTGGAGTAGAAACATCCAGAGCCACCGTGTACAGGCGTGTGCAGGAAATGGGCTACAGGTGCCGCATTCCCCAGGTCAAGCCACTTTTGAACCAGAAACAGCGGCAGAAGCGCCTGACCTGGGCTACAGAGAAGCAGCACTGGACTGTTGCTCAGTGGTCCAAAGTACTTTTTTCGGATGAAAGCAAATTTTGCATGTCATTCGGAAATCAAGGTGCCAGAGTCTGGAGGAAGACTGGGGAGAGGGAAATGCCAAAATGCCTGAAGTCCAGTGTCAAGTACCCACAGTCAGTGATGCTGGTGTTGGTCCACTGTGTTTTATCAAGGGCAGGGTCAATGCAGCTAGCTATCAGGAGATTTTGGAGCACTTCGGCTTCCATCTGCTGAAAAGCTTTATGGAGATGAAGATTTCATTTTTCAGCACGACCTGGCACCTGCTCACAGTGCCAAAACCACTGGTAAATGGTTTACTGACCATGGTATTACTGTGCTCAATTGGCCTGCCAACTCTCCTGACCTGAACCCCATAGAGAATCTGTGGGATATTGTGAAGAGAAAGTTGAGAGACGCAAGACCCAACACTGGATGAGCTTAAGGCCGCTATCGAAGCATCCTGGGCCTCCATAACACCTCAGCAGTGCCACAGGCTGATTGCCTCCATGCCACGCCGCATTGAAGCAGTCATTTCTGCAAAAGGATTCCCGACCAAGTATTGAGTGCATAAATGAACATAATGGCCATTCTTTTATTGGTCGGATGAAATATGCTAATATTTTGGAATTTTGGGTTTTCATGAGCTGTATGCCAAAATCATCAATATTAAAACAATAAAAGGCTTGAACTACTTCAGTTGTGTTGTAATGAATCTAAAATATATGAAAGTCTAATGTTTATCAGTACATTACAGAAAATAATGAACTTTATCACAATATGCTAATTTTTTGAGAAGGACCTGTATGAGGTACATTACATGTAGCCTAAATTTTTCTTGAAGACAAAAATATCTCTCAACTAAAGCTGAACTCTATAGGGTTCCCTATCGGCTGGAATGTCAATGTTAAATGTTCAAATGAACAGCAGAGACCAAAGTATTAAAGTCTAATTCTGTTTAGATATAATAACCCATAAAAAACTGAGATGTATACAAACTTTTAAGTTGCACAGAAGGCATTTTTTCAATTTTAGGAAATTATCTTATTCAAACATACATTAAATAAAACAACTAACTGGTTGAGTAAAATGTCATGAATATATGTAGGCCCTATGTGTAATATACTGTATGTGTGTATATATTTAGCAGAATGCAGTTATAATTTTTTTTTTTTTTAGGTCACTAAAAAGCTATGGACATGAAATGGATTTCCTGTGGTAAATGTAATGATAAATGCCATTTTGTTTGCAAGCTGTTTAATTGATGTTTTTCTGCATATCGAAACGCGATTGACCATGCAGTTACATGAGACATAATACATTTCAGTAAGTTATATATTGTTTATTTCAACATAATTTCTGATGTTCATTCATGATTTTGTGCAATAAATAGTAGTAAAGAGGAAGAGATGATTGGACTGAGGTGGCTACAGCTATCTATCATGCCACATTAAATTGTACTAAAACGGTATGTATTGTACTGTATTGAATTTTAATGATAAAACTGACCAAATTTGAAAGCTGAGACTTTTCATGTCAAAAGTAAGAAAGCTTATTGTGGTTATTGGCTGCGAGTTGCTTCAAATAATGTTTAGTGAAGTTTTGTTTGTGCTTCAACTGAAAACAGCACAGACTGAAAGATTGATTCTTGGGATTTAAGAATGAATATTGATTCATCAAAATTAAGATAAAT
Organism: Barbus barbus; assembly: GCF_936440315.1. Taxonomy (NCBI): domain Eukaryota; kingdom Metazoa; phylum Chordata; class Actinopteri; order Cypriniformes; family Cyprinidae; genus Barbus; species Barbus barbus. Next base: position 17,789,731 of record NC_136743.1, on the reverse strand, counting down.
TTAAATTGATATTGTCACCCCATTCCTACTTGATAGGTAATAATTGGTCTACTAACTCTCGACCTGCTTATTATGAAAGACTCAGTCACTCATCTGTTGACCTCCCGAACGTCCAACTTAAAGAATTTGTTCACTTACAGAATAAAAATTTCCTGATAATTTACTCACCCCCATGTCATCCAATATGTTCATGTCTTTCTTTCTTTAGTCTTAAAAAAATAAGGTTTTTGAGGAAAACATTCCAGGATTTTTGCAAATTGCAGTCCAAATTGCAGTTAGCTTCAAAGGGCTATTATATACTTTAAAAAAATATATATATTATTATTATTATTATATACTTTTTAAATGTACAAATGTACATCTTTAAGAAACCCTTCATAAGACACACACTTGAAAAAATGTACATTCATTAAACTGGTTGAGCAAAAAAAAAAAAATAAGTCAATCTGAAATCTGTCAGGTGACCATAGATGTCTTCTAATAAACCAGACAAAAGCATTTATACTGAAAGCTCATGGCTTGGCTCTAGTACTTGATTTACAAAAAAAAGAAAAAGATCGGTTTTCCTCCAGCTGGAGTAATTGACAGCACACTCTTTGTTAGCTAACATGTTAATATGCAAGAAAAGCATCTGTAAAGAAAATGTGAAAATGATCGTAGCTTTGGAAATATCAGCCCATATAATTATGAACAGAGCTGTTACTCTCTATGTGGTGTTTTCCCATATCCAATTGCTCTCATTCAGTGAGAGAGAGATTTCATGTGATTTAATCGAAATCCATTGACACTATCCTCACAGAAATGTGCAGGAGTCGAACTTGGTTGTGTTTCGCAGCCTGTGGCAGAAGTTCTCCCTCTCTTTTTTTTCCCCTTTTTCTTTTTCCTGGCCTCAGTTTTACTGCTTGCTGAAATGAACCATGGCTTGGCATTTCTACAGCCTCCGCCTGTTCCTCCTCCCCTGTTTCACAGACGCTTCTGATACTGTCTCTAGGCAGCTATAAACTATACACTCTCTACAATTCTCAGAAAGAGAAGGCCCCTTGAATTTTCCCCCGGCTCCTTACCCTGAACTTTTTCAAAGAATTAGTCGAAGGCTAGTTAAGGCCTCCGAATTGAGGCTGTATTAAAGTCTGAATCTTTCCCATGATGCTTTGGCCTGGCATATTGTTACTTGGACTGTACAGCAGGATTTACATTATGAACATTATGCATTTTATTGTGATGGGCAAAATTCGAGAAAGATTCGTGGTATAAACGCTCTAGGTCATGTTATCAATTTTATTTCGATTAATTGTGCAGCCCTAACTGGGAGTAGAAATTCTGGAATGACGCCCATTAGGGATGAATGGATATAACAATTCTGGCTGATATCGATAACTACATAAATATAAAAATTCAATGTGTTTCTTGTTCAGTATTATTTGTGCTACAGAAATGTAAACTCCAATCACTTGGTGGGCTAATGCTTTTCTAAGTGATCTGACTAATACTTTTTGTCCGGTGGACAATAAAATGGCTGATATTGATAAGATGATATTAATTTTCATATTATAGCCAATAACCAATAAAATTAATATAATTAAAGTCTGTATTTTGTTTAAATAAAATACTAAAGACTCAAATCAATCCATCAAACTCATTGTTCAAATTTGAAATGGTTGCTGTCAGAAACTATGACAGGTTTATTCAAACTATATTAAATAAGACCTCACTAATGTGTTAAATAACAATATAATAAATATGTAAAATAGTGCATATATTTACAAATATGTAGCACAGTGCACATATCTACAAATATAACAAAATTCACCACGAGTTATTTATTTATTTTTTTTTTTTTTGTATTTGATTAACAAATTTATGGACATTGAATTCACTTTTTTTTTTTAGAAGCAATTTTATTGATGCTTAAACTCAAATTAATAGTTTTAAATGCTACAAGTGGATTTAGGCATTACGACATCATAATGTACAGTATGAAAAATGGATATTTATTTTGAGATTTGCTAAACATTTAATAGTTATTAAATTATTAGTGTTTTAAAGGTTCGCTAGAAGTGCTTTAATGTAAGATAGTTACTTCAAAACTGTCAAAAAAAAATCTTGCCGACCCCCAAATTACTTCTGAACAGTAGTATTAATGAGATATTTTAGGCTATTAAAATTGAGTTTTTTCATCTCTTCTTTCTTCCTTTTCTGTTGCACTGTAGAAATCCTATCAGGCCTGAAGCCGATTATGCTCAACAAAAAGAAACTTGAGCTATATAAGACTGTCTCTTGTAGTAGCAGCTTTTGTGTGTTGTGTTTCTTAATACCGTTTGCACTGCATTAAGATTAAAACATGTCGAGAGGTTTAGAGCTCCAGTGAAAGGAAATGGGCCTTCGGTTAGCCATGAATGAGGTGCCCAGATTACTGAACTGCACAAAGCAATGTGGGTGAAAGTTGTCTTACATAATCATATTCACCGAGTACAAAGACATCATTTTCCATTAGTAGAGCATGGCCGAATCAAAGTTAATGAATACATCAGAATCCAAGTCGAGCAAAATACCAAACCGCACACACCAGTACAACTGCAAAGTCGATCGCTTCGGCCTACCAAAAGGTAGGCTGCTGTTTACCTTAAAGTCAGCAGGGATAAAATAAACAACAGAAGAAAAGCCTATCATACAAACACAGATATGGGGGAATTTGCCTTGACAGTGCAGCCGTGAAGAAGTGACAGCCGAATAAAGCAAGCTGTTGCTGTAATCATATCATTAGTTGTTGCAGTTGTTTTTTCCCATGGCACGTTCACTCGCAGGCCATCCAGAATGCAGACTGCCAAGATGACTATAATTGAGTAATGATTAGTTGGTTCTCTCTCCAAAAACCAACAATGACTGCAGGGTCACAGCTGTTTTTCCTAAAAGCAGTATTTTGCACAAAAGCCCCTGCTGCACGTTTGAGAGTTTGTGCCAGTTTGCAGCTATAGTTTAGTTTGTTTAATAAAGGAATATATTTAAGTTGTTTTTTGTAAGAATTTAGCACATGCACAGAGTGTCCGCTATAAAGAAAAGGAAATGGCTTTTACAGTGTTTGGTTTAAAATGCATGTGCTAAATTCTTAGAAATGTACTCTTTTTATTCATGTTGCTTTCATATGGTTTTGAGAAACCATAAGCCTTGTGATAAAATGGTCCAATTATCTAATATTTTAAGAGACTTATTGACCTTGACACCCCTTAACAGTCATGCAGGGGTCCAGATGTCATTTCCTGTTTTGTTTTTAAAAGCTTGTTAGTTACACCACATGAGGTTCATTTGACAAGTTGAGTTTTTTAAAAGTAGTGTTGCAGCAGCAAAAAATATATATTTTTATTAAAGATATCAAATTAATTGTCATTTCATAAATTCCATTCTTTTAATGAAAAAATATGAAGAGTTCATTTGCAAAAATGGATAACTCTGTTTTTAACAATTCTCAAAAATCATCATGTTTTTTCATGGTGCATTTCAATTAATCTCAGTCAAACTGCAGTTGGGTTATTTTGATTAGGTTAAAAAATAACTTAAAAAACAACAGCAAACTAACACAATAAAACACAATAAAAAAAACATGATTTTTGAAAATGAAAAAAAAAAACAGTTATCTGTGTTTGCAAATAAACTCTTCATATTTTCTTCATTATGAGAAAAGGACAGTTCACTTTGTAAACATTTTTGCTTAGTTAAATGCCCCTCAAATGAAAATGATTCAAAATGAAATTAATTTTGATTCAAAATGAAACTAATTTTAATTCAGAAATGTTTAAAAAAGATAATTAGAAGAGGTGTTTTAAAGTCATTGTTTAAATAAATTGCATTTACAATAGATTTCTGAATAAATTAATAGATCTGGGCAAAAACAATTGTGTCGTGATGTCACCTATGAAGACAATATACAAAACTGAATTCTGTCCATTGTTCAAACATATTGCAAATAGAGACATTTGATAAATTACAATCATGCATGATAGTAATGACAGTGTCAGTACATGTAAAACAGCCTTTTAAATTTGTTTCCAGGAGTAAATTGTCTTTGACAAAGAAATCTCAGTCTAAAGTTGAAAATAAAACAGGCTTAATTACTTTGCTGTATTACAGAAGTAACCTAATTTCCTAGTTTCACTGGAAAAATTACTTTTTAAAATCTTATTTCAAGAACTAAGTTAGGACGTTCCTGTAATGCATCCCTAGGAAAGGAAAGATATAACACGGATTAAGGGTAGAATGTGGATTCACGTCTGTGTCGTGGGAAATGTGCGAGATGTGGAAAGATTGAGGGCAGAAGAGGCAGGCTTCATGTCCGTAAGAGGGAAAAGCGAGCAAAGTTCCATGTTTAACGTGCAGTGGAAAAGTGGAATGTGCTGACATGGCACTTCGTCTGAACTCCTAAATTAATAATCAGACGTGGTTTAGCCTTGCACTGCCAGGAGGCGAAGGCAGCCAAGCTCTGGCCTCTTTGTGGTGGGCCTGAAAAGGAGGGTCTGGCACACGGCCAGTGGGGTTTTGCTTGTTCAGGACTTTTGATTAAATCGTTTATTGTGCTCCACTCACGCAAAGGGCCAAGGCAGCTCTTGCTCCAGAAGGGGTGAAATAAGACAGGAGGAAACGTTGGGGGCGGGGGGGGGGGGGGGGGGGGTGTTCACCAGTAAAAATCTTTTGTATGATGATAGACAATTTTTTTTCTTTGTGTAGCTCCATCTATTTATTTTTTTTTTATTCTGTTTCATTATCTTTTACTGTGTGATTTTTGTAATGCCTTTAACATCTACTTAGTTATTTTAATTCGTTTTTTAGTTCAATTGTTTTGTGTTAATGCAAGAGGTCTTCAAAGGGTTTTAACCAATAGAACAAGCTTGGAAGGAAGCAAAATATAAAAACCGTCATAAAAACCCATATGCAATTATGCATCCTGAAGCCATCACTCTCCTAAGACAGAAGAGAAGTGGGAGACGTGGCCTACGACGAGTTCAGCGCTGGCTCTGAGGTGCAAAAATACCCTGATTTTATAGAAGAGCGTTCTCATTATATCACGTCAACTGCCTTCTCCGCTAGACAGTTGCTGCCTTTGGCAGCTTTAGGATTCCACGAAGGACTGCACATTTAGCGCTATATTTAAAAAAGGTAACGGGCAAGTCAAAGTCAAATTTAAAACATTGGCCTTGGGACAGTGAGTCACAACAGAAGGTAGAGAAGGCTGCAATCTTGCAAACCACAATTCAGAAATGAGAATGAAGAGTAAATGCTGGTGTTAAGAAACGTTTTACTTTAGGATTTGGATTTTGCATTATATAAGGCACTCATTTTATGTAGAAAATAAATGTAATCCTGTGGTATCCTACTGACATGATGCTCTTTTTTTTTTTTTGGTCTAGATTTCGTATTGTTATAACTATTATTAAAAATACATTTAATTCATAAAGTGAATTGAATACACTTATATAATGAACATGTTTTTAATTTGTAAGTAAAAATTCATTTTGATAATAAAAAAAAAAAAATAATAATAATTTTTTTTTTAAACTATCTTATCACATTGAAGAGGAAAACCTCATGAAAAGAAAACCATATTAAGTATTCTGGCATGAACTTGTATTATTTCTAGAAAATTCTTAACTGCTTATTAATATTTGAAGGTTTGTCTGCCAATTCAAAGCCATGTTGTGCAGCCAAAAAGCGGGAAAGTAAACACAATACAGGAAGTGATATCAGAGAGAGGACACCTGCAGACTCTCATGACTGTGTCAAAAATATCAGATAATTTGAGCTTTTATACTTATACTTAAGAAGATTATACTTAATATTTATGACTTAACGATAAAAAGTCTTTTTACACGAAAAATATATTAAAAACGTAAATGTTAATTATTATAATTAAGGTATGTAAATTCACATTCAGGTGTCAGAAAAATGTTACCACTTTTTACTTGATGTTTGCACCACATAATGTTTAAGTGATTTAGTTTAATGTTTTGTTGAAAATAAAGAAATTTGCTCTTGGTTTAAAAGGCTTTTCCTTCCTTTATCTTGGACACTTTTGCTTGTATGAAATGTTTAGAGGATGATATATTTATGTAATTGTTATAAGCAGAAGTTTTTTTTTTTTTCTCTGCCGTTTCAGTTGCTCCAGTCCTGGACTTGACCAAACCGTTCATACACCTGGAAACCGCTCCTCCTAATCTTATTAAGTTGGTCGAAGCAATTGAGCGGACAGGTAATACTTTTGTGTCATTGAATGTCATGTAAAGAGCTTTATTGTTTGTGGTTTGTTCGTTAGAGAACCTGACACATGATATGGAGTGAGCAGGAATCCCCGCAGAGCGCCTCCAGCCACAAGAAAGAACGAAAATAAAAACATTGGATTTCTACTTCTTGTAATAGATTTTTTATTTTCTATTAGATATTTCCACATTGAAGATAATAAATGAAATGTGTGAAATGTTTCTTCTTACACCATATGGCAGTTATTAACATCCAGATTTCCTCTTTCACTGTGAGCCGTCCCTCTTTTTCTCCCCTGAGCGAGAGACTGAACGGCGCTCGGACTGTCTGGCTTGACTGAAGCCGTCATCTCACTTCTTCACAGACTAAAGCAGAGCTCAGGGATTCAGCTGGGCTGTTTTCCCAGTTCTCCCGATAGCGTGACTGGATATATTTATATCTCCAGGCTTTTACATTTAATGTTTAGATGTAACTGCTCCTCTAATCCAAGCTGGCATGGAAGATCTATTTTTGAGAGATTAGCTTACGCCTCGATTTTCTGCTAGGTCTGGACTCTAGGACGCTATACAGGACATCCACTGCTTCAGCCTCTGACAGACAGAGCCTCGCTGGTGAGTTTAATCGCAGTTATCTTTGCCACATAGGTATGCACTTCCTGTGCAGGAGAAGATGGAGTTATTCAGTTTCAGGCCTTGTGGATTTTGATTGCTTTAATGTTTTGTTTTTATTCTAAGTAGATATCAGCTTGTGTACAGTGTTTAAAAACTTACTATCTGTCTGTCTCTAAAGTAATACATTTAATTAAAATATATTTATATTAATAAATATTTATTGTTCATACTTAATACATATTATTCATTATACAAAATATAAGCATCATTATTTAAATAATCCTTAATAGTAAATTAGTGTAATTATTTTTCTATCTCTGTCTATCAGTCTATATATCAAGAAAGTAATAAATAAATAAATACATGTCTTTATTTAAAAATATAGATTTTATTGTAAGTGTTTTTTTCATAATGCAAAATATAATCATTATTGTAATTATTTTAGATCTATCTGTCTATTAAGCTATATATAAAGTAATAAAAATTTTTTTAATAAATATTGTAAGTTCATAAGATCATAATAAATATAAGCATTATTTATATTATTTATAAGCATTTTATGTCTGTCTGTCTGTCTATCTATCGTTCATTTTACATCATAAAATTTTTGTAATCATTTACATAAACAATATTTTAAAGCATTATTTCCAGGTTTAAATTAGATTCTCAACATCTCAAACTTTTGGTTTCCTCTGTATATACTATTTAAAAAAAAACAACTAGGAGTGGTACGGCAACTGTTGTTAAGGGTTTGATAATGTTCATTGGTGATTTGCTATTTGGTTGCCAACATATTTCTGTAACTCTGTTTGAAAGGGATGTATCGAATTAGATCTAATGTGTATCTTGCTGTGACTCGTCATTTATAAAGCGTGCATCATGATGAGCCCGGTCATTTGTCCCTGTGCAGAGCTGCAGGAGTTGGACGTGGGACAGTGGGACATTCATGCCCTCTCGGAGGCTCTTATTCAGTACCTGCAGGAACTTCCTGCCCCCATCATCCCTCCCTCTGTTTATACAGACCTTCAGGCAGCAGTGCAGCTAGAATCAGGTATGTGCCACTTTTCACTCATCCGTGCAGCCTGAAAGAGCATCGTGTAAAGAAAGTAACCGAACTCAGCAAGCAAACAGCTCTGAGTGTCTGCCATGCCAGATGACCCACGCGCTTACTGTGATGTCATTCATGAATAGACGTCCCCTCCGCGAGGAGACTAGAGCAGGTGCTGGAGAAGCCTGAAGTTCCACTGCAGAACCTCCTGACGCTGCATTATTTGCTCCGACACCTGGAGAAGGTCTGCCAGCGTGCGGAGCAGAACGGCCTCGACATTCACACCCTCGGCCAAGTCTTTGGCCCTTTGCTGATCAGGGGCCCTGTGAGCGGGTGAGCGGGAGGTTTATTTCTTGTATTTCTATTGGCTGGAGACAAATTCTGGAAATCCGTTGCTGAAAAATAAGCCATCTTCATTTCTATGCGTTTGATTTAAAGGTCAGAGGAAGATGAGGGGTTTCCTGCAGTTGCAGTTGAGAGACTTCTTTTGGAGAGAATTTGGGAACAAGAGCCGACTCCTCCTGGTGAGTCACCTGTGTCGCTTTTGCCATTGTGTATAATAGCTATGCTTTTTTTTTATTCACAGATTAAACTGTTGTTAGGGAGATTTAATCTGTTTTCAAACCTTTTGATGCCAAACATGATCTGATACCCTTGTGAGAGACCCCTGTCTTAAAATAGAAATGCAGCGCTATGTTTTCGTCTAAAAAGTATTTCCGGAGTTAAATATTTGGCTTTAAAGAAAAAGCTAATGATTAAGCTTTATCTGGCAAAATTTTATTTTTTTTAATTATTATTTACTAAGCTGACAAGGTCTTTTTTTCACTCGCTTTTAGTATCGTCTGTAATCCTAAAGAGAAACATTTTCAGTTAAATAAATTTGTATAATGATTTTCACAGTAAATATTGCTTGTTGAAGTTAAAAGCAACTGTGGTCAGGAAACAGCTTTGGTTACATTTCAGTAACAATTTTATTTCCATTTTTCCTTGTTTATGTAGCTGCATATTTTAAACATTTATTTATTTTGCAGTACGCCCTGCTTTCATTATAAGTGTATTTACTGTAAAAATGCCTATTTGTTATCATGAGGAATGTTAAATTATCGTGGTAATCGACAACATGTCACAGATGCAGTATATAGACACACGATTAAAAAACTTTAACTTATTAAAACTTTTGTCTGGATGTTTGTATACTCTCATTGGAACTGTGGGGTTTGTAAGACTTTAAGTAACTAATACATTTATTCAGCAAGGATGCATAATTAAATTAATCAGAAGTGACCAAATATAATGTTACAAAACATTTATAATATTACAAAAGATTTATATAATTCTTCAAATAATCCTGAACATAAAATACCTCAACAAAAATATTAGATGTTTCTTGAGAAACAAATCAGCAAATTCAAATGATTTCTGAAGGATTATCTGACAAGGAAGACTGGAGTAATGATGATGAAATTGTTATTTTAGGTTGTAATAATATTTCACACGGTTACTGTTAAAAAATATAATAAACGCAGTCTTGAGCGTAGAAGTTGTATTTCAATCAAATCTTTTTTTGACCCCTTAAAAAATTGCAGTATGGATTTGCAGTAAAAAAAAAAAAATCTATCAAAAAAAGCTATATCTTCCCTGTAGTGTAGACTTAAACTCAACTACAGAAGAGAGAACCTCATGTCATTGTTTAATATCTAGGCTAGTAACCGAAAGGTTGCAGGGCTAATCCCTGAGCGATCACCATTACGCCCTTGAGCAAGACAGGTGGCTCCAGAGACTGTGCCTGTAATATAACCTTGCACGTTTCCATGTTGACGATGTATGAAAGTCATTAAAGCAAATGTTGGCCTCAGTCGTGGGGATAAATAAAAATGTATTTATTTCAATCATAAATATTTGTATCTTATTTGCCTTGTTTATCCAGCTCTCCCTCCTAAACCGCCCAAAGCCAAAGCCATGGCCTCATCTGTGACCAATGGAAACAACAGCTTACTGAGTGAAGCTGAATGGTACTGGGGAGAAATTTCAAGGTAAATCACTGACATAATTACCTATAAGGCTGTAATCAAGATAATCACACATTTCTGTTAGTAATGAATCTCTGTTTGATGCACATGGTTTTAGAGAGGAGGTGAATGACAAGATGAGAGACACTCCTGATGGTACGTTCCTGGTGCGGGACGCATCAAGCAAAGTGCAGGGAGAGTATACCTTGACCCTCAGGTGAGCGCCTCCTCCGACCAAACCGTGGTTCTTGTGAAGTCTAATATGAGATGAATGCTTTGCGTGGTGTATCATTCGTTTGATATGCATCATTACCGAGAGGAATTTCTAACAGAGACAAGACACGATCAAAGCCTTGTGATGTTTATTCCAGGAAAGGAGGCAATAACAAGCTAATCAAAATTTTTCACCGCGGGGAGAAGTATGGCTTCTCAGAGCCTCTTACTTTTCTCTCTGTGGTGGAGCTCATCAACCACTACCGGCATGAGTCACTGGCCCAGTACAACGCCAAGCTGGACACTCGCCTGCTCTTCCCCGTGTCTAAATCTCAGCAGGTGCGATGCCTCCACTCTTCACAGTGCTCAAACTAATGCTGTCTTTTTCCTGAAGTGGTAGTTCATGAAAAATTTAAATATTTGTCTTTATTTACTCACCCTCATGACATACCAAGACGATTTTTTTTTTTATCTTCACATGGAACTTTTCCATATAATAGTGATCACAGACTTTTAACGTCCAAAAAAAAAAACAATGATGACCTCTGCATCCATTCTCATTCCCTTCATCTAGCTGTTTTTTAACCCAACAATGTATCTAATGAAAATTCCTCTTAAAGGTATAGTTCACCCGGAAAAAAAAAATGCTTTTAATTTACTCACCCTCGGGTAAGATTTTTAGCTACAACCATGGTCCTTGGTTGATTCATAAAATGCAAGTCAAGGGCTACCACTTGAGTCAAAAAAAGCATTTCAGGCAACATGATTAATACTTGTGGCACCTGATGATATATTGAGTTCTTAGGAAGTGAAATGGTCTGTTTGTGTAAGAAACTAATATTACAGCATAATTACCTGTAATTCATTACGAACAAATCTTTCTTTTGAACCGGCTCTTTTTAGTGAACTGGATGAACCAGGTCACCAAATCAGAGTAAACATCAACAAATACCTACCGACTGTCAATGTCCAAAAAACACCGTAAAAGCACAAACTTAAAAAAAAAAAATTAATTCTGTCATTAATTACTCACCCTCATGTCACAAATTAAGAAATTTTTTATAAAATCCGAGAGCTTTCTGACCCTGCATAGACAACAACGCAACTGACACTTTCAAAGCCCAGAAAGGTAGTAAAGATGTTGTTACAATAGTCCATGTGACATCGGTTGTTTAACCATGACATTATGAAGCTACGAGAATAATTTTTGTATGCAAAGAAAACAAAAATAACGACTTCAACTCGTCTTCGCCACGCATGTGTATATCAACAGTCAGTTTAAAATGTATACAGTTTTGCTTATCTCAAATCAACTTGAGGATGAGTAAATAATGAATTTTCATTTTGAGGTGAATAATGCTTGTAAACGCACCTTCTTGTGCTCTGCAGGATCAGGTGGTGAAAGAGGACAGTATCGAGGCGGTAGGAGAGCAGCTGAAGGTTTATCACGAGCAGTATCAGGAGAAGAGTCGTGAATATGATGTACTGTATGAAGAATACACACGCACATCACAAGTAGGCTGCATTTCATCTCTCCTTCAAATGCATTGGGATCTAATTAACAGTCACTAACAGAGATGGTCTGCGATCTCTGTCAGGAGCTCCAGATGAAACGAACAGCCATAGAGGCCTTTAATGAGACCATCAAGATCTTTGAGGAGCAGTGCGAGACCCAGGAGCGCATCAGCAGAGAAAGCATTGAGAAGTTTCGCAGAGAAGGCAATGACAAGGAGATTGAGAGGTACTCTTGTTTTCTATTACTCATCAGAGCACTATAATGATACAGATGTTTCCCATAATTCCTTGGTGTTCATTTGAATTCGAGTCATGTTTTGGCTTATATATAAATGGGAATTTTTTTTTTACTGTCTATTCAGAATTCAAAGCAACTCTGAGAAGCTGAAATCCAGAGTGACAGAGATTCATGACAGCAAGAGTAAGTTAGAACTGGACTTGAAGCGACAAGCTACAGACAATCGAGAGATAGACAAGAGGATGAACAGCTTGAAACCAGACCTCATACAGCTGAGGAAGCTACGGGACCAATACTTTGTGTAAGAACACCTCCCATATATATATTTGAATGTGTCAGCAATTTACTTTATAATGTCATAATTCTTTATTAAAATGTTCTATTTTGATGTGTTTTATAATATAATTTATTCCTGTAATGGCGAAGTTGAGTTTTTAGTGGCCATTAATCCAGTCTTCAGTGTCACTTAATACTTCAGAAATCATTCTAATTTGCCGATTTGGTGCACAAGAAACGTTTATTATCATCAATGTTGAAAACAGTTGTGCTGCTTTTTCAGGATTCTTTGATGAACGAGAAGTTCAATAGAACAACATTTATTAGAAAGAGTACTTGAAAGGAATTTATAATGTTACAAAATATTTATTTGATCTTTGATCTATTTAATGCATCCTTGATGACAAAAAATTTGACCCCCAATTTCTGAATGGTATTATAGATTCATCAGACTGATTATAACTTCTGAGTTTGTAAGTTTGTTTGAATGATTAATGAAAAGACCTGGCTCGTACGAGTTACTTGTTTGTGAATTATAGGACTATGCTAGTCAAGTATTCTCACTGTTAAATGAAGCCACTATAGACAAAGCTATATAAAAAACAAATTGTCTTGACATTGCTTACTGCAAGCTCACAATTTAATTTCTTTTGTTGTGATACTGTAGATTCAGCAAAGCATGGCAGGAAACTCTGCACTCTGGTTATTTATTCACAGGTAACCACTGCTGATGTTAACAACACTGATATTGTCTTTGCAGATGGTTGACTCAGAAAGGCACCAAACAAAGGAAGATCAACGACTGGCTCGGTATAAAGAACGAATCAGAGGAGTAAGTTCTGTTCATCCTGACTTGAGATACTATACGCAAATACAACCTGAATTTGTATGAAGCCAGACTCGGGTACATTAGTCCTTTTGGGATACCTTCAGAACTATCTGAACATTCATTTCAACATCCTAACACAAACTTCATCATGAACTTCACTCAAAATTAGATTTTGAACATGGACTGATTGTCTGCTTTTAAAATCACGAGACAGGTTTTATTCAAAAAGCTCTTAAACTGATGTTTTTTTAAAAAGATTTTACCACAAAGCAGTGTTGAAATTGTCAAATATAAATAGAAAGACCTTGCATTGCATTTTATTGAGATGTAATAGTGGATGTATTTATTGTTTGTCTTTGCATGTCAAACTACTGTTTTTACCACAAAAATATACTAATAGGCTAATATATCTTATTGCACAATGCACAGTCATTAATGAAACAAAATCATGATATTTCTGACAGGTACATCAAATATAGAAAAAAACAGTAATCATTCAATTTATGAACTTTCAGCTTATATTCTCTGTTGGATGACGATGACGATCAAGCACATCACGAAGAGTGCACCTGGTACGTTGGGGACATAAAGCGCACAAAGGCGGAGGATCTCCTGAGAGGCAAACGAGATGGCACCTTCCTCATCAGAGAGAGCCAGACCCAGAAGGGCTCCTTCGCCTGCTCTGTAGTGTGAGTTACTGAAGCACTTCCCAGTTCACCACATCCAGCATCACATGCAGCTCTAGTTTGCTTCTTATTCAGAACCAGTTCCTTTTAAAAAAAAAAAATAACGGAACCGAATGGCATTGATAATCAAATAGCAAGACCGAATATAGAACACAAAACATTCAGCATGACCTGTGTAATCTCATACTAAAAGGAACTGATTCATTAGAATCATTTGTTTTGTTGATTCAGAAACCATACATGCAGTATCCAGTAGTCTGACACTCGAAAAAAGACTTGTAATCCAATAATATTAAATAACAATACAAAGAAATCACAAACTGGTCCACACTTACACAGTCTCCAAAAAAGACATTAAAGAGTGTTTGTAAATGCACAAATTGTTTTAAATGTATTTCACATTTCTCCTGTGTCCTTTAAAAAAAGTAGGTTTGATCAAATTGAAGGCCATAAAATGTACGAAATACCTTAAATGGTAAAATAACTTGTTTTAAGAGGCTAAATTTGGGAATGGAAAAACAGGAATCACTGTCTTTATTTGATCATTCAACTTCAAAAAACGTAGAAATGTTTAGCTCTCACATTTATTTAATTCAATCAAAGTCAGAATGTGCATTCTACAGGCTAACGCTTTCAGAACCGTTCACAATTAATTAATTCTGCTCATTTATGCCAAGCGATTTCTTATTAACTTGATGAATTGTTACAATGTTTACTTCATGATGTTTATATTATAATATATTGTAGATGGTTGAAAGAGCGCATTTTATTTCCCTCATCTTTTTGAATGAGCAGCTAGTAAACGGTAATAAGTAGTAAATAGAGATTCCAAAATAAGAGTCCCATTGCATTTTGGGCTTGTTTATAATTCAAAGCCTCAAATCTTTTGTCTGGATATTATTGGCATTTTGGTTACACAGTAAACTCTATCTGGTATCTGGGCTGCCCCATCACAGGAGGGAAAGACTAAAAATATTATTTAACACATTTACTAGTTTGTTACTAGTTTTTATTTTCCTTTTTAGACTTTAAAAACATTATCAGCTAAATTCAATATTGATCAACCTCTAATGTATATTGATATATAAGTGCAAACCGATTTTTACAAACCAATTATTTATTTTTTTGATTGTATCGGTTTGTTCTATATGGACAAAGTATTTATTTTATTTGTGCAAGTCCTGAAAAATGTTGTTTTTAAAAATAAGTTCCTTTTTTCTAAATGTTGATTCCTTAGAAGTACTGAAAACCTCGTTAATGGAGAGCCATTAAGGAACCAGAAGTGTTAAGAGGAACTCGAACTGGAATCGTCAAATTCCTCAGAGTTCTCTTGTCAAGCTGTGGCCTGCACTTCCTTAGTATCTCACTGTCGCTTAACACATTTTCTTCCTTTTCAACAGCGTGGATGGAGAGATCAAACATTGTGTGGTTTACAAGACAGCCACCGGTTTTGGATTTGCTGAGCCCTACAACCTTTACGGTTCCTTGAAAGACTTGGTCTTGCACTACAAACACACCTCTCTGGTCCAGCACAACGACTCACTGAATGTAACCCTGGCCTACCCGGTCCTTACGCAGCAGCCTAGATGAGCACCGCAACACGAGACGGCCCAGGACACACATATAAAGCATGATTAAGCACATTATACGGAGCAAACTATACTAACACCGAACTTTTATGTTTATCGTAGAGAACAGATAAGCACAGTATATTATCGTCAGTAAACGTACGGCTTTTTTGTAAGCCCATAGTTTTCTGTATCAATCAAAGTCTGCTGCAGTAATTACGGTGAGATCACAGCTACTCTGTATTTGTAAGGAGAGGAAAGTGTCACATGATTGGTGTTGTAGTCCTGCATATTTTCGTTGAGGACACGGGATGAGGAATTAACCGAAAGTCGCAGCTGTTGATAATCAATCTTTTAGCTGTTATGTCACTGTGTATTTGTTTGGTAGCTCGCTTCTGCCAACTATATAGATTCCTCTTTATGTGAGTTGTCCTATAGAAGATGTGAAACAAACCTTTTTTTATATATCAGGCATGGTCGAGGGACACTGAAGTCCTTTTAGCTTCTATTCTGCCTCTGTAAAGCTAGTCGTCATGGTCAGAATAAATTGCCATCAAAAATTGTGCTTTTCCTTGAGATGTTACACCACAGAGTTGGAAGTCTGGCATCTTAATGGTTTCTGTGGGCTGGTATTGGTGCTTCCTGGTGCTTTATTTTTGACTCTTGTAACGTGAGAATAATGCATAGCTATAGCGAACTGTTAAGATCCAGAGCAGAACAAAGGTGATCCCAAAGCAGCAACGCGCACAGGAGCTTCCACTCACTTAGAAAGGTTTAAAGAGGCAAAGCAGGTTATTCAACAGGCACAAGCAAAAATGGAACTGAAAACCCTTTTGTGATATAAACCAATATATGATTATAGATTTTCGAGGAGATTATCAGGAGGAATATGTTATATTTGTAATAGGAAATGAGTCCTAATGTTTGTTGGGCGTTTTGTAACTGTACACCCCTTAGTGCTTCATCCTGTGACCTCAGCTTTGCTGTGACTCATATAGTCAGATGATACACTGTTATGTACATCATACAGTCAGCTGGATAAAAAACATAGATTTTTAGTGAGTGATCAAATGCTTTTTATCAAGCAAGAACCAGATAGCAATTTTATATTTGCGTACTAAGAAATTGTACTTAAATGAAACATACTTGGAGAGGAAGTGGTTTAAAAGTGCCTTCTGCCCATGTGTCATGGAGGACCCTTGCTGTGATTGGGGCAGTACAGAAAGCTTCACTTCCATAGATATATATATACTCCTTGAGCTCTACAACCAAGTTAAGCAAGTGCTAAATTGTCAAAGGCTTTCAAACACAACTACGTGATTTTTTTATTAATTGGAAAAAAAGGAGGATCATCTCATTAAATGCATTCTGTTACATACTTTCAAATAAAATCAAGATAAGGAAGACCGTATGATGAAAGGGCCTCTTATTTGTAGTGTTTAACATTAGCTTTTAAGTTTTTTATGAGGTTTGGTCTTAACCAGTATGCACTTTCATGGATGTCATTTCATTTGAGGTACCATTTTAACAACAGGAGTAATTTCATTAATTTTACAAGGTTGTGTGTTTAGGCCTGTTCACACTTAGACATTCAGTGAGATAACAATTTGAATTTGATTAAACCGCTGATACAAACATTTGCATGCTATGTGACCGAAGTTTTTATGGATAGATGTTCTTAAGGGATAGGAAAATTTCATTATTTACTCACTCTCATGTTGTTTCCAAACATGTATGAATTTCTTTCTTCTGTTGAATACAAAAGAATGTATTTTGAAAAATGTTTGTAACCAAACATCTGCAGCTAGCTGTTGACTTCCATGGTATTTTTATTCATACTATGGAAGTCAATGACTATCGTTAGCTGTTTTACTTACTTACATTTTTTGAAATATCATCTTTTGTGTTCAACAGAAGAAAGAAAAGGTTTGAAACTTGAGGGTGAGTAAATGACAAAATTGTGCTTTTTGTGTAAACTATCACTTTATCTATCGCACTGCGAATAAAGCTCTCCAACCAATAAGATTCAGGCTTTTTAGTCACATTCCCAGAGCCACTGCTATTACAAACTGATTTGTTGGCACTTACAGATAATACAGCATCTGTAGCACAGCAGGGGTTTTTCTTTCTTTTTCATAAATGCCACCTACTGTCATGGAGAGAAATAGCATTTTCATTCAGCACTTGTGCCGTTTTTTTACGCATTGGTCTAAATAGACCAATTGAATGCAAAAATTGAACTGCATTTTTAGTTCCAATCATGAAATTCATCTTGGTATAAATAGACTTTTTTTTATTAAAGCTACATTTTAACTGAAATACACTGCATCAGTTTTTTCCTAGAAAGCTAGTCGATTTAAAAGGCAAGTTGGAATTAAAACCTAGAAACTTTAAACTAGCCTGAATCCTTTGCTTTTGACGTCCTCCTTTATAGATAGATTCATTTTCATTTATGAATCTGCCACAGACCTTAAGATGAGGCAGGCTTTTGTTTTATAAGCTTGTTTTGTTAGTATACTCCGGTTTGTTTTGTCATATCGATAGGATGAAGTTGTTTTGCTATGATGGTGTGGAGTGGAGCAAGAACAGAGACACTGGTTATTATTCCTTGAATGTTCTGACTGACGTCGGGTCGTTGAGAGCACAGAGAATAAGCCAGATGTGACGAGTTTGTTTGAGATAAAGCAGTGGAATAAAGCCTCTAAATGCACTATACAAGCACATCTTGAGGTGATAATGCGTGACAATTAATAAAGCTTGACAGCCTTTATGAGCAACCGAAATGGGTTTAGGTACACATTTTAGTTACAGGCCTGTAGTGTCATTGTGTTATGATCGTGCCGAAGTGGGTCTGTTCTTTGTCGTTTTTTTTCCTTTAACTCCTTTTTAAAGAGAGACTAATTGTATGTCAATGTTTTTTTTCCTCATTGTAAGTAATGACCTTACAGATTCAAAGATAAGCTAGCTTGAATATCTCTCTTACATTCAGTACAGTTACAAATGTTTACAGTGTCTAATTAACCAAATAGAAGATGTATTTTCAGACATTCTCTGTCTGGTCCTGAAAGGTGTCTGTTAGACGGGGTCTCTTGTCTTTTTTTTGTGCCTCTGTTGTTTGAAACTTGAAGATTTTGTTTTCATTCTTTGTTCACTTTAAACAGTGCTCCCTCGCCTCACATCTTATTTTCTTCTGAATAAAAGAAGTTTAATATGGTATTTTAGGTTGCAGCTGTAACCCAGAGCAGGTTTGCCAGCATTTTTCGTAGATTTTTTTTTTTTCCATAGCAGACATTTTTCTCTTTCAAGTTTTAAGTTACATTTAATAATAATAAAAGCCCAGAAGGAAAGGTTACAATAATTATAGACTGAATTCTAACTTCCTGCTATAGTCTGTCAGAGCAAGAACTAAAATTAGCAGTTATTTTTTCCTCATCTGTCTTTCTACGACAAGATATGCACTGAAAAGCACGATACAGCAGGGCCAAATGTTTAATAGACTTCTGTTTTTATTCTATTATAACTTAACCACTATGCATGAGAAATGTATTTAATATGCTATGACAGAACTATGAAATCTTTTATGTCACAATTCAAAATTTTTTTAGAATGCGAGATATAAAGTCAGACCTGAGATATATACTTGCAATTGTGAGGAAAAAGTAATAATTGTGAGATTTTGGAATTACTTTTTTTTTTTTTTTTTTTTTTTTTTTTAATTCCATGGTGGAAATAAAAAACAGAATTTCGAGATATAAATTCACAATTGCAAGACGTAAAATTAGAATGTATTTCCCCTCAGAATTGTGAGATGTATATAAAGTTACTTAAGACCTTATGTCTTACAATTCAGATGTTTTTTTCCTCAGAATTGTGAGATAAAAACTTTTTTATATTTTTGTCCCACAGTGGAAAAAGCTTTCATACATAACGACTAATTATCCTTTACCTCTTTAAACTAAATGATACCTTTCTGTCTTGTTTCTCCCTGAGTGCGTGAAGTAGATGCACACCAAAATGCCATTAGACCTGGAGGACGGGGAGCACTGTTTGTTACCCAGTACGTTTCTACTGAATGTGTGTGCGCAAACTTTATGTACATACTTTTATTTCCTTTTACTACTTCTGTTCTCTCCAATCTGTTTTTGGGTGCAGATGTTTCAGTGTACAGTTTGCATCAGTGTTGTTTGTCTCTCAAACAGGTACACAAGCATTACAGAGATATGGCTGTTTAATAGGTAGATGAAATTATTTTTAAGACAATAAAAAGATATTGAGTCTATTGCACCTTCTTGTCTGTCGTCATCTGTTTGATCTTGTGATGTGATCCAAACAACTTGCTTTTACAGCGAATGTCATGCTGAAGCAGCAGAAAGTACCATGACTCAGAAGCTTGTGTCAGTTGTCTTTTGATAAACACTTTGGCGTGTCTTTACTTACATTACCAGGGGGTGGAAAAATCTGAGCAAATATAGCAACGACCTATAGAGAATGTTTCATTGTTTGACCAGCAGCTGGATCAGGATGGGTTTAAATCTTTAAATATGCTGCCAAAACTTTTATGTTGCTCTTCCTAAGAATATATGTTTGACTCAAAATTAAAGTGCTAGTTCCTTGTTCAGTCTGTTCATGAATTAACCTATTTTAATCCCACAATTTCCCCAGTGAAGGGAAATATGCACCCATTGCATAGTCAAATGAAATAACCCACATGCCCAAAACAGGTTAGTGCAGGGTAGCTAGTGGGGAATCACGAAGTGAAAATTTGCTCACTTGGTTAAGAAGAAATATTTTTTATTATTATCAAGCACCTGTATACAATCTTTTAACTAAAGATTATAAGCTCACATGAATTTTAAAACTGTGCAAAGATAAACCATTTAAAATAAACACTGCAGTGTTTCATAAAAACAAATTATACTGGTCAATTCTGATTTTGTAATAACTTTAAATCTTTTACAATGTGGACCGATCAGTTATGCAATCAGGTTCTGTGTCTAGTGACTAATATTTTATGTATTGTAAAATGCATATATAATACATTTTATGGAGTTTTTTTGACATGGACATCATTTTTTTCAGAGCAGCAGGCTGGCGATAAACAGCTCTGTTCATGTGACTATTTACATGATTAAAGTTCACAGAAACAAGACATTCATTTATGGGTGACTGTAAAAATGCAACTCATCTGAAAACCTTCAAACTCTAAAGTAATTTGTCCCAAATGTTGCCAGCTGGGATTAACTCTTGCCATTCTAGTGGTTCATTTGATAAATATACTGTGCCATTTAATATATATATATAATCAGGAGACTTTTAACTTTTGAAGGACAACCGGGGGCTGTTTCATTAAACAAGGTTACCAAATAAGCCAGGTTTATTTCAGTTAGTCTGATTTATAGTCAGTTGATTTGGTTCAAAATAACTGAAATAAGCCTGGCTTATTTGGTAAACTTGTTTAATGCAACAGGCCCCTGATAGTGAGTTTCTGTTCAAGTTTTCAGTGCGATCTTCCTCGTGATAGGGCAATAATATTATAATAATGCTGTACTAAAAGCATATACGGTGCAAAGTTTTGCCGGATTTTAATGACGTCACGTACCTACACCAATCAAAATGTGGCACCGGTGG
This sequence comes from Barbus barbus, assembly GCF_936440315.1. Taxonomy (NCBI): domain Eukaryota; kingdom Metazoa; phylum Chordata; class Actinopteri; order Cypriniformes; family Cyprinidae; genus Barbus; species Barbus barbus. The sequence goes on along the minus strand of NC_136743.1, from coordinate 17,768,864 downwards.
AAGAGGAAGAAAGTTAAAAATGCAGGACACTCGCTCGTTTTCATTCAGAGATCAAGGCAAGCTGGTGGAGCGGAATCATGTTCGGCTTTAAACTGTCTGTGCTGCTCTTCGCTGTTTGTTCTCTGAGTGAATGCAGCGGTAGGTTTGTGAACTCCTGCAAGTATCCGCCTTCACGATGGTGCGACTCTCAAGACATTGCAGCCGAATGTGGGGTGAGTGACTCGTGCATCAAAACAAAACTTACGACTTCAGTTTCAAAACGAAACGATTAGATGTGTTTTATTATATTTCTTTTTATCAATACTTTTACTAGCAAGAAAAAGTAAAACTGCATTTGAAGATGCAGATAGTCAACACTGGATATGCAAATCGTCACATTTACACTTCCCGTTTTCTGCTTTCCGCTGTTTGGGAAATCCCTAAGATTTGTTGGGCATGAAGAAGGCAGACGCCCAATTAGCGTAAACGAAACTGAGCGCTTCCCTTTATTCTCTTCTTTCTTAGGTGCTGGAGCGATGCTTGAAGTTGAACGAAACCAAGCCCAACGCTGCCCCGGTCAATGTGAGCCTGTACTATGAGGCTCTGTGTCCTGGATGCAGACAGTTTCTTGTAATGCAGCTCGTGCCAACCTTCATTATGTTGAATGACATTATGAATATTGAGCTGGTTCCATATGGAAATGCACAGGTATATTTACACTCCCATCTGTTGCTCAGACAATTTACATCAGTACAGACACCATGTTACTTCTATTTACACATTATATGACTAGCATAGCTATTTGCATTTAACAAGATGTAATCGAGATGATATTTACTTGTGTTCACACCTTGGGAACAGTTTTACCACAATTTGCACGGTGCAAATAGCAACCAATTTCTTTTACACACAGTAAAAGTAAAAATAATAAGTTAAATGAGTGTTAAAATGTTGTTCATAATAATAGGAGAAAGAAGATCAAGGGAAGTATACCTTCGTTTGTCAGCACGGAGCGGATGAATGTCTAGGTAACATGATTGAGGTGAGGTTTTGCCATTTATTTCACCCCTAAAGCATTTTAAAGAAGATTGAAGGCATCTTGTTTAGAGCTGAAATAGAGGTATTGTAATTGTAATCTTTTCTATCAGACCTGCCTGTTGAATATATTAGGACCGAAGGCTATTCCAGTCATTTTCTGCATGGAGTCAGGAGCAGATGTGCTGAAAGCTGCCCAGCCTGTAAGTGGTCATCTATTAAATCTTTATTGTAAAACCTGGTGCAATGCGATGCTAATCTGTACCTCTTATCTCAGTGTCTTGGAGTCTATTTTCCTGATACCACATGGGATTCAGTCATGACGTGTGTGAAGGGAGATGAGGGCAACAAATTAATGCATCAAAATGCACTGAAAACAAATGCTCTGAAACCCCCTCATCAATATGTGCCTTGGATAACTGTTAATGGAGTAAGGATGAGTATTTGTTTCTTTACAAGGAAAGTTTTTTCATTAGTGTTTCCTGGTAATTAAATGGCACAATGTTGTTCCTGCAGGAACACTCGGATGATCTTCAGGATAAAGCTATGAGTTCTCTCTTCAATCTTGTGTGCAGCTTGTACAAGGTTTGTTTGTAAACCTATTTGTGTTTCTGATCATTTCAGTGTTTTATCTTGTCAATCACATGACGTCTTCGTTCTTTGTGTTCATACAGGGTGAAAAACCAGCTGCTTGTGGTCAAGGGTTGAAGAAGAAAACCAACAGTTACTGCATGAACTAATCAATGACTGTGATAACGGCACTACTTGTGTCAGTAATGGAGACAATGAATGAAACAAAACTGCATACATGCTGCAATGTTTTTTTCATTTTAATCATTGTTTGCTGTTTATGTTTGTATGCTGACAACCATATTTTTATAGTCACGTTTTAAACCGTTTTGTATGCATAAACAAAATTAAAAAGCAAATTTCCATTACCTTTTAATTGCTTGTTGTGTTAATGATTTAAGGAAACAGTCTTTGCTAAAGTGGACTTTACTCAAGAGAAATGCTTCTTCAGTGGTTTCACATTTTTGCGTATTAACCCGAGTCCTACATTATTTTGGCCTACAGAGTGAAAATACTTTGGGTTTTAAATATAACAGCTAAACTAATAATAAATAGTAGTCTGTTTTCAAACGCAGAGGCGGACAGTAGTGAAGTATTTTTCTTCTTTAAAAGTACTTGAGTGATTTTCTTTTTAAAACTTTACTTCACAACTTTCCAAAGCATAATATTGTACTTTTTACTGCACTACGTTTCATATTAAATATAATTTTATACTTGATTACATTACAAATCTAGTACTTTCTTACTTTTACTCAAGCAAAAGTAATTCAAAGATTTACTTAAGTACAACAAAGTACTACATTTTTAATGTTCTTAAGTATTAAAGGTAAAAAAAAAAAAACTTTTATTTATGAAATGTAGTGCAGTAAAAAGTACGATGCTTCGGAATGTAGTGAAGTAAAAGTTTTCCAAGGAAAAACACTCTGATAAAGTACAGATACTTTTTAAATTTACCTGAGTAAAGTAAAAATACTTAACTACTGTCCAGCTCTGTAATCAAACGGGACACAATTATCGATGGAGTCCATAGATATATCTATGGATGGAGTCAAGCTGTTCTGCGCACGTTAACGCAATCTTGATGTTGTTGAGCGCAACGCCACTACGCATGTGGAGTCACCGGCTCCTGCAGGCTGTTTTGGACTCCGCTGGTTATATGAATGAAATCTAAAGCTGAACATATATTGGAGAAATAATTGTAGCTTACGTTAGGCAAAGGATAAAATATTTGTTTCGTATCTTATGCCATTTCTCCTGGAGCAAACGGACAGAAGTTGCGAATGAAGTCGTCAAGCGCTGATCGATCGGAATCTTGAGAGGAATTTAAGTTAAATCGGCCTAAACATGATATCTCGTCAGAGTAAGGATTTCCTCATAAGGATCGCCGGTTACTGGAAGCCGCTTTTCAGAGGCAGATTTCTGATCGTGACAAACACTGTGAGCTGTGGAGGGATGTTGGCAGCGGGAGATTTCCTCCAGCAGACGCGCGAGACGCGGAGGACACCCGGCCGAACACGTGACTGGACGCGAACAGGTGACAACTAACGTTAAGCAAATTATTTTAACAAATAAAGTTTGGCTTGTTAAAATGAGCTAATCTTTTTAATACATGTGTTATTGGGTGATTACATAAAACTTTTAATTTTTAAATGGCATCGTGTGAATATCCTGTCATAAGAAGTAACGCGAGATTTACTAACTCTCGCGATGTTGCGCCCCTATAGGTTGTATGTTTGCGGTCGGATGCTCTATGGGTCCTTTCATGCATTATTGGTACCAGTGGCTCGACAAATACTTTGTGGGCAATGGCATTAATAATGTCTGCAAGAAAGTGCTTACTGATCAGCTGGTCGCATCGCCAGCACTGGGGGCCTGGTACTTTCTAGGTGAGATCTTGCTGCTGATTTCCATTCAATTTAATAGTCTTCAAATTTATTACAGCTACACTGTTACCTGTCAAAGTTTGTAAAAAATTAAGATTTTGTTTTTAATATTTTTGAAAGTCCATGCAGAAACTGGCTACACTTATTGGATTAAAAATACAGTTAAAAATGTCAAATATTATTGTGTGACTATTATTACAATTTAAAAAACATTTTATCTTTTGAATATTATTTTAAAATGTTAGCATGTTAGAATATTTTTTTTAAGGATCAGTTTGAGACTGAAAACTAGAGTAATGGCTGCTAAAAAAAAATCAGTTTTGCCAGGAATAAATTACATTATAAAATATCTTAAAATTGAAAACAGTTGTTTTAAATTCCAATAATAGAAGGTTTTTACTAAATTTAATCAAAATATCAAAATCGTAATTTCTTTAGTGTAAATTTTACAGTAGTAAGGCATAATGATATTTAAGATTCATAATGTACAAAATAAAGTCTGAATATTACACCTGCTTGCTTGCTTGCTTATTCATTTGATGTATTTATTTATTTCTGAAGGTATGGGTATGATGGAGGGTCACACTTTGTTTGAGGCACAAGCAGAATTCAGAGATAAATTCTGGGAGTTTTACAAGGTATGTTGCAATGATAAGCATCTGTCTGGTTCAACCTTGGTTAACCAATACTTCACTGCTGACAACGTTTCATAACATACTTCTTTTTAGGCAGATTGGTGTGTTTGGCCAGCAGCTCAAATGATAAACTTCTACTTCCTGCCACCCAAGTTTCGTGTCCTTTATGTGAATATAATTACCCTGGGATGGGACACTTACCTCTCCTATCTCAAACACAGTAAGAAAGTTTGCACATGGCATCATATAATAATACATTCGTGAGAATTGCTTCAGAAAGGTTATATAATTAATAATATAGTCTTGGAGGTAAAGGTTTATTTAACTCCTGGCGAGATAAAAAAAAAAAAAAATGTGACACTCTCTTTTCCAGGGTGTAAGCTTCCTTGTAACTGGTGATGAATGACGATTGTGTTTTTCCAGGAGACCAAGTAGAGACCAAAACAAAAGCTGAGTGAGCTGCCTGAAGATGACTGAAGAAAAGGGAATATTTAAAACCACAGCTTCAATCATGAAAAAATAATTAAATCTTATTTTTCAAGACTGTTAATGGACAACTTTCTGTTTTTAAATTTCATATAATAGAATTTTATCCTGTAATGCCAGGTACATTGCACACTTTGCCATTGTAATTTGGTTTTTATTATTTTTGAATAATTCAAATATGAAAAAATTAAGTAATTGTAAACGGATGTATTTGTCCAAAATCGGTGTATTTTTGACATGTGAAGGGCAGTTTATAAAATCACACTGTTTGCATTATATTCTTATAATGGTATGGAATACAGTTTTTATAGTTACTTTACTGTAAGAAGTAATATTTTCAGTTTGGCCAAACATGTTTATAATAACAATAGTGTGCCAATATTATTTTCACATACATTGGAGAAATGCTGTAACAGATGCTACATAGGCAGTAACGTTACTATTGATTGATATGTTCATAAATGGCCTTTACATGTACATTTTTGCCTAATTCATTTAGTTTTTGTGATTATAAATTTTATGCATTGGATAGAACTTTTGATCTCTGCTTTGTCATTATGTGAAACTGCTTGAATTTTTGATTATTTAATGGAAGAAAATAAAATAATTTTTGTGTGTTGAATATTACCATAAACTAGAATCAGTTAACTATTTTTTTTATGCGTTAGAACTTGAACTTTGAGGTTGAACCCAAATATAAAAGAGCACTTTTGTTCGTCTATCAAGGCATCCATCTTTCAGTGGTACATGACAGTTGTTGATGGCACGTGAGACAGACAAACCTGCTGAGTGAGAGTGACAGGACACTGCTCGCCTTCATAGGGGCTTCCAAACTGATAAGGCACAGGTGTTCTGGCAGAATGTTCTCACAAAACATTTGTTCTCATGGACTGAAGATGTGCCTAAAAATTAAATTTGTGAAATGACACATTTTTTGAAGAAAATACATCTTACCAGATCTTCTCAGTTTTAGTGGTAAGTGTTGTCATGTGCACATTTTAACTGTACTTTATTAAACTAGCTATTTTGAGTATTATTCATTGCCCTAATTATTGACCGGAGCTTAGTGTTTCTCATCTTTGTCATTTAACTGTATAGTCATGTAGAAAGTATTTTTCCAGGCACCTGAAAAAGTTGAGATTCTAGTTTCTGAATAGATTTATTGTTGATAATCATGAACTGTATTTTCAGAGTTGCCTCCCATTTCAACAATATGAAGAGAAGCTCTTCTTTGAAGTCTTTCTGGACATCAGAAGTGGGTTATATCAGTTCATCAGTGCTCACAGTCATCCAGTCTAGTTGGATTCTAAATAGATTCACTGTGCCTATGCAAATCACCAATTTTTCATTGAACTGCACCCTATCATTAGGTATTATATTGCAATTAATAAAATAAAAAACTAGAAGGAAATGCTTCTATTTGGCTATTTAACTATATTATTATTATTCATTTATGGATAGTTGACATATCAATGTTTCCTATATGGTGTGACAGCAAAAATGTAAAACAAAAAAAACTCTTTACATTGAAGATAAACCTCTCATGCTATTTATAATTGTAAGAATGAAGACATTTTCTCATGTTATTTGTATGTTAAGTATTCCTGTTATGTTGCTGTCACACCATAGGACACAGTCCAATTTTTATTTGTTAACTACCCTTATGTTATTTTGTCAGTATTAGCCTTCACCTGTCTTCTGTTCTGTTCTAGACAGAGATTATGTCTCGGTGCAGATTATTTACCTTCTCTGTTTAATTCAGAGGGAATGGGACACTGTGAACCAGCAGGGCCTGCCTGGATCCAAATCCATGCCCATTCACCGTACATTCAAGAGAACATTTTCAGGGGTCCTCCAGCTTCCCCGTCTGTCCCGCCGGCTCTCGGCTCAGGGAGATTCAGAGAACACCCCCCGCAAGGCCACCTTCTGCCTCGGTGTCGTCAATGGCCTGGAGTCGGACACTTTTCAAAGTTCATGGTAAGCTGCTCTTTTGTCTTCTAACGGCACTTTGTATGCCTTTTAATGTTAACCAGTGATTTTAAAAGAAGGTTTTTAATTCTGGGTAGTGTACAATTTGCGATGAATGAGGAAAATCTTTTTTATCGTCTGTTGTAAACAGGTAGGCCTACAAGTCAAGGGTTAAACGAACTTTGTACAAAAACAGATTTTAGTTAATAAACTAATACCACATGACACTTCGCCATGTAACGTTACCTGTTTTCAAAATAGTGGCTTCACGTCAGCAACTTTAGACCGAGCTGGAGCACTTACTGTGTGTGTTGTTTATATAAAACTTATAATTTCACTAAATGTGCAGTGAGCTACATTAGTTCTGTAATAATAGTTCTTAAATGCCTATACTTAAATTTTTCAATAATTGATGTGGTGTCCACAGACAAAAATTGTTTTGCATGGAGACAGAAGAGGGAGCCATTGTTCCCTAAAGACCAGGAAAATACCTCTGACAAGAAAATGGACATAAACAGTTAGTAAATGTGCAGGAGAGTTACACACTATGAACTTTTTGTTTTAATTATTTACCAAACTATAACCTTTCAGGTAACTTAGTGATATCGTTCGTTAAGATATGAAAGTAAGTCATGAGATAAGGAAGGCCGTCACGTTCTTTATTCACCAGATTAATTTCTGTTCATGATTTATTTAATTATATTAAAAAACAAACAAACAAAAAAACACGTAGCTACACACTGTAAGTTTTGTTTCTATTGCCATAAAACGTTAAAAATACCAAGGGTTAAAACTTGATGCATTTTCCCTACAGTGGCTTTCAAAAGTATTTAAAATGTCTAAAATGTCACACTTAAAATGTCTGAATGTCAATGCACAGTTAATACAGATTTTTTTTAAAGTCTCTTATGCTCACCAAGGCTACAAAATTTTACAATTTCAAATATAATGAAAAATGTAAACTAATTTATTCCTGTAAAATTCAGCAATTTATTTAGTTTCACAATATTTTTGTGGAAATCATGATACTTTTTTTTCCAGGATTCTTTGATGAATAGAAAGTTCAAAAGAACTAAATTTATTTGAAATAGAAAACTTTTGTAACATTATAAATGTCTTTACAGACACTTTCGATCAATTTAATCCATCCTCACTAGAAGTATTAATTTATTTTTTAGAAAAAAAAAAATTCTTATTGACCACAAATATAGTGTAGGCTATATTGTTTTTAAAAAATGGAAACCGGAACAGAATTAAAATGAAGAGTTTTTATTGTAAAGTTTTAATAAAGGGTTTAATGTTTTTTTGTAATGCAACAGACATAATTAAGTAAGTGTCTCTAAAGTATTCGAAACCTTTTTCGGGGTCACTGCATATTGTTTTTGCGTACACAACTCATCCGGCAGTCAAAGGATCGCAGGGAACCTTTTGCCCTCTGATAATCAAAGCCCATGGGGCCCGTGATAGAGGGCCATCGTGACATGAGCCATGCTCTCTGTCTGACTTTATCTGACTTCGCTTTTTATAGTCAGAGCTTTCATGTGACTTCTCCTGCATGGTAAACCTAGAGCATGTGAAAGGCATACGCATTTCTCGGAGGAAATCTGAACGCTGCAATCGGCTCTGCGTTGCACCGCTGGTGCGTTGACTTTTCTGCGTGCCAGGGGACTGGAACAGGAAGCCATTACAGACCAGTAAACACTGGACCTCGCTCGCTAATAGTCTTAATGTGGAGGTGGGGCCACTTAGTGAGCTCTGTCATGGAGTCCACTCATTGTAAATCACACTGCCATATTTAGTCTGTTGGAGGGAAGTCTTCCAAGTTATGTAAACAAAGCGAGTTCACCAGAGGAGATATTCCATCGCTATGATGGCTGGCTCCATTAATGCGCCTGTGATCTCTGAAGCAAGGCTGGATTTCTCAGCTCTAGCGAAGGGTGAGAGATGTAGACTGTGGTTTTTGTGTTGAGAAAGCTGTTTGAGCGAGCGACCCATGCCACGACTAGACACTTGTTTTGCCAGTTGTGAAGACAGAGGAACTCTGCTGTCATGAGCGACATGCTGTCAGAGAGTTCAGAAGAGGAGAGACCTCAGAGGCCCTCGCATCTCAAGCTGAAGGGGAGCTCTCCCACCGGCTCCCCCAAAATGTCTCCACGGGACTCGCCTCGGAGTTCGCCCCGCAACTCGCCTCTGCTCTTCCGCAGGCTGATGATGAACCGCAGCATTGCTTTGCAGAGACGCTTCACTTTGGCTCACACTCCCAGGTAAGATCCAAATCTCTCTGAATCATTCGTTTAGCCTCTTACTTTGGAGGCTTGGCTTCAAAAACACACACAGGAGTCTTGTGGCACAGGCATCTACGTAACAACACATCACAAGGCAAATTTTGTGGCTGCTTGAGACATTCGCCCCCTCTCATACAGAATTTGTATTGATGCTAACACTTCTAGCTACAATAATAATCACTATAATCAAGGAGGTGGTTTGTCTGCTGTGTGGAAGCATAAAAAGATGTCTTTGTTTGTGAGGATGTCTTGACCTGAGGTAGTTATTGTCAGCCTATCTCAACTGTTATCAAATGAACTGCTTTTTTGCATGTATTTATACTGGTTCTGTCTGTTAAGCCCAGTAAAGTCCAAACTAGTACAGAATAAATTAAACATCAGGCTTTGTTCTGCATTGTTTTTTCTTTAATTTTTTAGATATAAGTGCATGTATACTTTCACACAGACTGCACTGCTGGAGGCAAAAGAGTGATAATCATTTTATAGTGAAATACATTTATTTAATGTTATTTTGTTGAATGTTATATTTTCAGTTATCTGCCAAAACATTTTTACAGTGTAGTTTTTGGACATTGACATAAGTCAGCATTGCACATAACACTTGTTAGGTTGTCAGTGTGGTTTGAAAGTTCTGTAATTTGTCGTCTTTCAGGCCTGACAGTTGTTTTTTACTCTACCGTTCAAAAGTTTGGGGTCAGTAAGATAAAATGTTTTTGAAAGAAAAATATTTTTGGTATTATTACAAACTAATTTAAGTGCTTTCTATTTTAATATATTAAAAAGTTCAGTGTCACAATGTCCTTCAGAAATCATTCTAATATGCTGATTTGGTGCTCAAGAAACATTTCTTATTATCAGTGTTGAAAACTGGTGCTGCTTAGTAGTTTTGTAGAAACCGTTTTACTTTCTTTTTTTCCAGAAATCTTTTGTAATAATATAAATGTGTTTATTGGTCACTTTTGATCAATTTAATGTGTCCTTGCTGAATAAAAGTATGAATTTCTTTTAAAAGATCTTGCTGATCCTAAATCTTTAAATGGTACTGTGTGTTACCTCTAATGCTACGTAATAGATATTTCAGCAAAGATTATCTTTATTTCTTTCTTTCTTTTTTAGTTTTGACCTTCAAAACATCCTTAATTTGAGAATCACGCGATTCAAACAATGTGAATATTATATAATTGCTGGGTTTTGAAGATTGACATGAACAAAACCAGTTAAAACCCTTAAAACTGGCCTTTTGGAAGCCAGTGCCAAAACCCATCTCTAACGCCTGTGCTTTTGACATGTTACAGCCTCTGTTTTGAGCTGTTTCTGTGTCTGGTAAAATTCCAAGATTTGAGGAAGTCAGACTCTGACAACACTGTAAACATCCCCAGCCATACACGCTGTAAATGTTGAGAAATCATTAGCAGAGCTCAGTGGAGGTGTTATACTTGAAAACTGTGAAATAGACATTGCTTCAAATATTTAATAACTGATTACAGTTATCAAGTATTTTGCCAAGAGGTAACCAGTGAACTCAGAAGTTGTTTATCAGAGAATAAATCTGCAAGAGAACCGTTTCAACTGAAATGTTTAAACACAGGTCAGCTGGTTTGTGTGATGTAAGTGGAAAGAGTCAATCTGTCATCTGTCTAATTGACGCTCTTGGCTCGGTGAACAGTGGAAGTCCACACAGGTCAAATGTGACTTTTAAAGCTGAAAAGATCTTTCTTGTGTATGTCAAGGTTTTGGGAGAAAGAATGAAACAGCCTGTCGGAGAATTATGGCAGGATGGTGAAGGAACAGGAACGATTAAACAAGCCATATCTCTGTCAGAATACTGTCCGCAAGAGATGAAGCAAATCGACTTTATTTAACATTAGTGTCAGAAACTTTAAAGTGTTTTTAACAGAATGTTACAGGGTTACAATAACAGGAGATCTGTTTGCTCCAAGAAGTCCTTCCACATAGTGGTAATGTGTCTTCAGAAGCTTTTTTGGTTCCTAATTCAAGAAGTCCGCTATTGAGATTAACGCATCTCACTGTGCAAATATTTTGACCCATGAATCCCTCAATATTTAGTAAGCTGATTCTGTGCTACGCTGCACTTACAAAGCATGTGAGTTCACTAAAGTAACATAATCTGAACTTTTTTTAGAGAAGAAATGTAACTTCCCCTGATTCTCTACCACCTTGTTTATTTAGTAAAGGTTTTTGACAACCAGACTTCAAAGGGTGTGTCTTTGTAACAGCTTCCTCTGCTTTAACAGCTTTTCAGAGATGCTAGATGTGTTTTGCATTCAGAACTGGTTTGTAAGGCTCACGCTGCTCTTGACGTTCTTCTTAAGCTTTATGCTGTCATGTGCTGATCTGCCTCTCAAGACTGTTTGGCTTATATCAACAACCTGAGTTCAAGCGCCTGCAGCAGCCCTCACCTCCCTCATCCTCGCCTCACCCATAAACAGATAAACTAAAACTTTGTCTCTCCTCTCCTCTTGTCACTTACAGGCTGCCAAATCATCTGCACGTATTTTCTGTTGTAGGGTAGTCGACAAATAACAACTTTGTGTTTTTAGGTTAAAATGTAATTGTGATTACCGGGGTTCAAGTGCTTTAAAAGGCATTAAAGCACATAGGCCTATAAAAAAAGACATCACATATTATTTAGTAAGCCTATAACCACCTAAGTCAATGATTTATAAAAGCATTGTTGGCAAATCCAGGTAATTTACCATACAGATATGATGTTTTTTAACATTTATGACTGTTATAGCACCAGCTGTGGTCCGATCTACCTAAAACTTTGCATGCGTGTTTAGAATCACCTGTCACATGTCCTTACCAGGTTTCATCAAGTTTTGAGTTTTCATTTAGGCTTTATAGGCTTTTGGGTATATTTGGAGAGGCCCCATTTCTAAATAATCCCATTATAGTTTACAAAGGGTAAATTTAAACTTTTATTTTTTTGATAATTATTGATCTAGAGAGTCCATAGAATTGTACTGCAGTGTTTTTTCCAGATTGAGCAAAAAACCTAGGACTAGTTCGCAAAAGTAATTTTTTACATTTCCTCAATCATAACGGTTTGATTGATAGCAGTCATTCTAGAGGCAAATTTATTGGAATGAGGAGGTCTATCGTGTGATACAAATATCGTGTGCATGCGAAAAACCGCACAGTGTACAATTGTTTATACCCTTGAAAAATGCGATATTGCCCACCAGTGGCTGATTTCTTTCAAATTTCTCAAAGACCTTTAGGGCCGTGAGTCAATCAGGCCCACAGAGTTTCGTTCCAATCGACCTCCATTAACCTTGTTTAATAGGTGCTCAAAGTTCATCGGCCTACGGCGGCCATGTTTTGTGAGATATACCAATGTCCGTATAATCACTTGTGGCACTTTGGACCAAGACCATGGGTGCTGATTTTCATGTCAATAATACAAACGAGTTCATAGTTATGGCTGTTTTTATGTTTTTGGCCTCTTATAAGACAACAAGTAGTCTGTCACAGACCTGCCAGGCTCTACCTCCACCCAATCACAAAGGTCCCTCTCCCCTGAGTACTAATCATACGCACCTGTCCCTCATCAACCTCTCATCACTGATCCCCCATAAAGACACACACCGCCCAGTACCCGATGTCCGGTCTCGTTCATTCGAAGTTGGACTGCTGAAGCCACCACAGCCTCAGTAAAACTTGACATTCTGTATACTTACCTGTTAACCTGCTTACCTGCTTTCCGTGCTCCTAGGATACCTGCTCCGTCTGCTCCTGGAATCCCGACTATCTGCTCCAAGTCTGCGGTGTGTGTTTCCTCTGGTTTCCTATGGTCCCCGCTCCTCCTGTGAACGGAAAAGTTACAAGTTCAAGTTCCGAAGAGTAACTCGGAGATCGCTACAGTTATTGCACTCACCTGCCATCCTGTTCCTTGCTCACTTGTTGGTCAATAAATCACCTTTGTACCATCTCTCTCTGCCTTCAGTCCTCTTCCGTAACAGAAGACCGGACCATCACAACCGACCGACAGCATGAGCACTCCCGATCCATTCCAGGAGCTTGTGGAAATTTTGAAGCGAGCTCTCACTCCGGCACCATCATCAGTCTCCACGGCCCCTTCCACCAACATTTCTTCTTCGACGGTCTCCAGTCCCATGGCCAGACCAGCTCCCTTCTCAGGCTCGGCGGAGGAGTGCAATGGGTTCCTACTGCAATGCTCCCTTTTGTTTGAGATGCAACCCCATCTGTTCCCAAACGAGAGATCCAAGATCGCCTATATTATCTCTAATCTCCAGGGTAAGACTCTGCAGTGGGCAGAAACAATCTGGGCTCAAGGCGGCAGCGTAACTCAGTCCTCACAAGACTTTATTCATAATTTCAGAGAGGTATTTGGAAAACCTGCCTATGATTCCTCCATCAGTGATCAACTGTATCGATTACGTCAGAATACACTGCCGATCAAAGAGTATGCCCTGCAGTTTCGAACCCTCGCCGTAGCTAGCGGGTGGAACGAGTGCGCCCTCCTCACTGCATATCGTCAAGGACTCGAACCTCACCTCCGCTTACAACTCGCTGCATTCGACGATTCCCTCGGCCTCGAAAGTCTCATACAGCACTCCATTAGATGTTCTACCCGAATGGATACCTGTCTATCCGAAATAGCTACTGATACCCGTCGAAACCCACTGCTCCTCCACCCTGTCGGCCAGCGCTCTCCAGAATCAGCCCAGGAACCTATGCAGCTCGATAATTCACGTCTACCAACCCAAGAACGGTCCAGACGCTTTGCCCTCGGCCTGTGTTTGTACTGCGGGGAGAGGGGTCATCTTCGAATCTCCTGTCCAGTACGACCCCCTCGCCTGCTGATGAGTTCAATGCAACCCGACGTGCCACATGAGAAACCCCTGTCGGCAGAAGTGCTTCTTACAAGTCACAATTTCTCTCTTCCAGTCGTCGCCCTCCTCGACTCAGGGTCCGCAGGGAACTTTATCTCGGGCAGCCTCTGTCGACAACTCGGCCTCCACACCACAGCAACCCCGAGGGGCTATCAGATCCAGTCAGATCCAGATTGTCAGCACGACAATCAGCCGCAGGTGTGTAAATAGATGGTCCTGTACATTTAAAAGTTGGGTTGCTCCATGAAGAGGACATTAGATTGCTGGTTCTGGAGGGTTCAACCGCCGACATAATTCTGGGCAGACCCTGGCTTAATCTCCACGAGCCCATTCTCTCCTGGCGCACTGGGGAGGTTCTCAAATGGGGAAAGAGATGCCACCATCGATGTTTCCCCAATGCACCGAAACCAGCACCCCTTCCTACTGACTTTTTCACACTCAACGCCACGTCTATAGAAAGTCCTCCCGAGAACTTATCCATTGATATACCCACTTCAGGGGTAGTGTCTTTTGAAGTTCACTGGCCCAGGTCAACGTGTCGGGTATTGATCCCAATAATCACGAAAAAGAACAGTTTGCTTGAACAACATGAATAGCATTTTTTTTTTTTAAGGTAGGTTTAGTGCAAAGTGCAGCAAAACTGTGCAAAAACATGAAACAAGTGCAAATAAACCTATTGCATAGGATTCATTCTCCATAGTCACACAGCAATTCATTATATTATGTTCATACCATAGGTTTCATACACGTTAACTTTTCTCTAACTTACTTGTCTGCATATGTGGGCATTGATCTGCAGAGCTCACAGTAAACCTCTTTTTTTCTTGATCGTAGCCCAGCTAGGGGTGGGCGATATGGGAAAAATATCATATCACGATTTTTTTTTTTTTTTTTTGAAATATCACGATTCACGGTTTTATCACGATTCTTTGTCATGTTGGTTTTACAAGTTGTCTGAGCATTACAGCCAAACTAGAAAGACAAAGCCTTTCAAGGTAACAAAAACAAAAAAAAGACATGGCAGATATTTAGGCCAAAGTGGGCGAAGATAAAAATCTTTGTCATCATTCTATCTTTCTTATTAAAAAATAAGAACAAAGATACACATTACAAATACACATAATATACAAATAAAACAAACAGTGCTTTATTTTCAGGTACAATAGGTGTATTTAGCAGAGCATTCAATGAAATTGAATGAACAAATATAAAAATAAAACACTAGATAGACTGATTCCTAAAGCAACTGTATTAAAGTTTTTCAGTCAAGAATAGTGAGTGATTTTTCTCTTTGCGTTTTGTTAATGTTAAATGAATAGTTCCCCCAAAAATAAATATTCTGTCATCTGTCTGTCAATTCTGTCATAATGTTTTATTTTTATACCATCATTTACTCAAAAGTTGTTTTAAACCTGAATGAGTTTTTTTCTTCTGCTGAACATAAATGCTATTTTGAAGAAGGTGGAAAACCAAACAGTTGCTGGTCCTCAGTGACTTCCATGGGATTGTTCTTTCCTATCAAAGCCAATGTGGACCAGCAACTGTTTGGTTACCCTCATTCTTCAAAATATCTTCTTTTGTGTTCAGCACAAGAAATTAATAGAGGTTTGGGACAACATGTGAGTGAGTAAATAATGACAGAAATTTAATTTTAGGGTGAACTATCCCTTTAATGACTGTCGACAGCATGTTTAGTGTCCTGTCCCTTTAAGAGCTGCACGCATCTAATATACAGGCACGCATCTGTTTCTCTCTTAACTATTGTTACTTTCATTTTAGAGATAACCAACTGAGTCTGTATGTAAACCTTGTGTGTTTTGACAGTATTAGCGCAAAAAATAAGATAGTTGAGTAATCAAGCGCTGTTAGACAGGCTTTTTAGCGCGCCTGCTTCAGGTGTATGTGCTCAGAACAAGCGCACGTCAGACCAGCGCGGGAATGAAACATTTAACCAGCAAGGCTTGTGTGCAAATAATGTACTTTTGCGATCGCGAATAAGTGCAGTGTCCTGTCAGAGTAACTCTACTGCTGTATGTCGTGTTGTACAGTATGACAGAGGCGTCAGAACTGTATTTGACATAATGTCGCTGTAGCACGATACTACGATATTTCTTCAAAAGCAGATCATGGAGACATTTTTATCGTCCACGATCAAAAATCGTCATATCGCACACCCCTAAGCCCAGCCAATTCCAGCGGTCACGCCACTGGGGCTGAAACTTTCTCTGCCTTTTCTTTTCGTATTCCCTTTCGCTTTCCCTCAATTCCTCTGGTGATTTTCTCTTCCTTGCCTTCTCTTTTTTACCCGGCGTTTGGCCGGGTGATGGGGGTTTCAGAAACATGTAGCCTAGCTTAATAGTAGCTATAGGTAGGTGCTAAGCAGCAGTGTGCAGTTTGCGCGCGTAACCGCGGGAGCGAGCAAGGCGGTGCAGACGTCACGGAGCGCATAAACCGCTGCATCTGTAACTGTCGAGATCACGTAACGTGTTAGCGGTGGTTACCGAGACGATTTAACAGAAATCAAAACACAGAACCACAGGTAATTAATGTGAAATTAGACTTTTTTTTTAATCGAGGCATTATTTTTACTGGCCCCACCGGGCTAGTGGTTGGAGCGATCTGGTGGCCCTGACGGTTTTAAAAGCACGTCCGGGCCACCGGGCCATTTATATTGTCGACCCCAGCACTTTCTACAGTCAATTCTGTGGTGTTTTCTGTCCCCAGAGAGCCTCCCAGTTGCCCCCTCACCGGCCATGGGACTGCGCCATAGACCTCCTACCGGGTGAGCCAGTGCCCCGTGGCAAAATCTATCCACTCTCCATTCCAGAGCAGAAGGCCATGGAGGAGTATATCGAGGAGGCCCTTAAACAAGGCTACATCCGTCCTTCTACGTCCCCTGCTTCCTCAAGTTTCTTCTTCGTGCCCAAAAAGGATGGCGGATTAAGGCCATGCATTGATTACCGTGCCTTGAATAAAATAACGGTTAAGTTCCGTTACCCACTTCCCCTCGTCCCGGCGGCATTGGAACACCTTCGTGTAGCCACCGTGTTCACCAAGTTGGACCTCCGCAGCGCCTACAATCTCATCTGAATACGTGAGGGGGATGAATGGAAGACAGCCTTCGTGACACCTACCGGCCAATACGAATATCTTGTTATGCCTTATGGTCTTGTCAACGCCCCCTCTGTATTCCAAGATTTTATGCATGAGGTGCTCCGGGAGTTTATCCATCGATCCGTGCTAGTATATATAGATGATATACTCATCTACTCCCGGAGTATGGCCGAACATCGTCGCCACGTTGCGGAGGTCCTGCAACGCCTGAGGGAATTCCATCTTTTCCTCAAGGCTGAAAAGTATTCGTTCCATCTTCCCTCAGTGCAGTTCCTTGGATACAACATCAGTAGCGGTGGCATCCAGATGGACGAGGGGAAGGTAAGGGCAATAAGGGAATGGCCCACTCCAGACACCATCAAGGGACTCCAACGTTTCCTGGGGTTTGCTAATTTCTCTCGCCGGTTCATTCAGGATTATAGTGCCATCACCAGCCCCTTAACTAACATGCTCCGTAACAAGCCCAAGACCTTACATTGGACCCCAAGCGCCACCCAAGCCCTGCATCAACTTAAGGAGGCTTTCACCAAGGCTCCTGTCCTTGTGCACCCAGACCCCAGGAAACCTTTCGTCATTGAGGTTGACTTCTGGAGTGGGAGCCGTTCTTTCCCAACAGCAGGGGACACCAACCAGACTCCATCCATGCACCTTCTACTCCCGTAAACTCAGCCCGGCGGAACAAAATTATGATATCGGCAATAGGGAGCTTCTCGCCATTAAGCTTGCCCTCGAGGAGTGGAGGCATTGGTTGGAGGGTGCTCAACATCCCTTTACCGTCCTTACAGACCACAAAAACTTGCAATATCTCCGTGAAGCCAAAAGACCCGGTGGGCGTTATTCTTCACCCGATTCAATTTCTCCATCTCCTATCGCCCTGGGAATAAGAATATCAAGGCCGATGCTCTCTCCCGCCAATTCGACTCCTCCGAAGAACACAATGAAGAACCAGAACCTGTAATTCCTGAAAAGCTTTTTGTCAACCCTATCCAATGGAACCCTGACCCTGTCACCCCCGCCAATGCCTCCACTAATACTCCGCCGGGCTGTCCCCCCGGACTTCAATTCATTTCAGGACCACAACGCATCCAGCTCATTCACTCAGTTCATACATCTTTGGGCACTGGCCACCCAGGGACCAACAACACCCCCTCCTGCTATGAGACCGCTTCTAGTGGCCTAATATGGCTGAAGATGTTCGGAGGTATGTCCGCGGTTGCGTTGACTGTGCCATGGCCAAGAACCCACGACGGCTACCAGCAAGCAAGCTACTTCCTCTGCCCGTTCCTAACCGCCCCTGGTCACACCTAGGGGTTGACTTTGTCACAGATCTGCCCCCCTCTAAAGGAAATACCTGTATCCTAGTCATCATAGATCGTTTCTCCAAGGCATGCCGGCTACTTCCACTCAAGGGTCTACCTACCGCGATGGAGACAGCGGAGTTGATGTTTAACCATGCGTTCCGGTACTTTGGAATTCCAGAGGATATAGTTTCAGATCGTGGGCCCCAATTCATCTCGCGGGTATGGAGAGCCTTCTTCCAACTCCTAGGTGTGACCATTAGCCTCTCCTCGGGATACGATCCACAGACGAACGGGCAGACTGAACGCAAGATCCAGGAAGTAGTCCGTTTCCTCCGAACCTTCTGCCATAACCACCAGGACTCCTGGAACCAATTTATTGGCTGGGCCGAGTAAGCTCAGTACTCGCTCCGCCAGCCCGCCACCGGTATGACCCCATTCCAGTGCATACTCGGTTACCAGCCACCCATGTTCCCCTGGTCTGGCGACCCTTCTGACGTACCATCTGTGGATTATTGGTTCCGGGAGAGCGAGAGGGTCTGGTATTCCACTCATCACCACCTTCAGCGGGCAGTACGTTGGTGCAAGATGACAGCCGACCTTCGCAGATCTGAAGCTCCCACTTACCAACCCGGTCAGAAGGTCTGGCTGTCAACCAAGGACATCAGGATGCGCCTACCCTGCAAGAAGTTAAGTCCCAGATTTGTTGGTCCCTTCCCCGTTGTCAAACAGATAAATCCAGTCACTTACCAGCTCCAACTCCCTCCTCAATACAGGATCCACCCCACGTTTCACGTTTCCCTGTTGAAACAATTTCACCCTTCTGCTTCTCTCTCCACAGAGCCTGGCCCCACGGAAGATCCCCCTCTCCCGCTAATCGTGGAGGACGGTACCATCTATCAAATAAGAGAGATATTGGACTCCCGACGACGAGGCGGTAGTCTGGAATACCTCATTGACTGGGAGGGGTATGGTCCTGAGGAAAGGTCATGGGTGCCCCGGGAGGATGTTCTTGATCCCATCCTTCTAGAAGAATTCCATTCCAGCCACCCTGAACGTCCGGCACCCAGAGGAAGACCGCCACGGCGTCGGGGTCCTCGACCCTCGGGAGCGGGCCGTGGAGAGGGGGATGGTGTTACAGACCTGCCAGGCTCTACCTCCACCCAATCACAAAGGTCCCTCTCCCCTGAGTACTAATCATACGCACTTGTCCCTCATCAACCTCTCATCACTGATCCCCCATAAAGACACACACCGCCCAGAACCCGATGTCCGGTCTCGTTCATTCGAAGTTGGACTGCTGAAGCCACCACAGCCTCAGTAAAACTTGACATTCTGTATACTTACCTGTTAACCTGCTTACCTGCTTTCCGTGTTCCTAGGATACCTGCTCCGTCTGCTCCTGGAATCCCGAGTATCTGCTCCAAGTCTGTGGTGTGTGTCTCCTCTGGTTTCCTATGGTCCCCGCTCCTCCTGTGAATGGAAAAGTTACAAGTTCAAGTTCCGAAGAGTAACTCGGAGATCGCTACAGTTATTGCACTCACCTGCCATCCCGTTCCTTGCTCACCTGTTGGTCAATAAATCACCTTTGTACCATCTCTCTCTGCCTCCAGTCCTCTTCCGTAACATAGTCAAGCTCCAGGACTTTTTTCATGTGACCTCAGATTCAGCTCTTATATACGCGTTGTGAGTTTGGCGAAGATATCTTATTCCGTTCAAAAGTTATGGCGTGAGCCAAGGATTCCAACGACACAAGACACTTGAGTACTTTCGATCGCTGTAGCGCCCCCGTCAGGCCGATTGGGGCAAGCCTTGGTGATGTTGTAGGGGGTATGAGTACTATCATCCCTCCAAGTTTCAAGTCTACAACTTACAGTTTAGTCTGCCCGATCAGTTTTACGTGGAGATTCCTGATCCTTGGCCATTCTAACAATTAAAATAGGGTTTCAGCGCTACGCACTTGAACCCCAAAGGATGCAAACTGCTTGTCCTATGTAGGGTAATGGGATGGTGGAGCTTATTCCAGCATGTCAGGCCATTATTATATTAAATTTAATGTTATTTTATAGAAAATTATTTATAGAAAATGCCACTTATTAAGTTTTTCTTATTCTGTTCTTATTCTATGTGGAAGCATGCAAGATTGGATAAATAAATAATGGAAATAGTATAGTATAGATTTTGAATTTATATTTGCAGTTCATAATAAGGATAGTTCTTCTGCAGGACTATTTCCACATTCACCTAAATTACAAAAAAATAGATCATTTCGGTTTATGGACAAAATACAAGAGAAATGTATAATATAGTAGAACATAGTATAGCATAGTATAGATTTTTAATTTAACATTTTTTTCAGGGTAATATGCATTTACAGTTCATAATATTAGGGTTCAGACTGCAGTACTATTTCCATATTAACCTGAATTACAAAAAAATATATTATTTATGTTCAATTTCTTACAAATTATAAGAAAAAAAATAAATAAAAGGAAAGTGCCAGTAGGAGCTTTTTTTGTACCTTTTGTACAAGGTAAAATATATTTAGTGTCCACTAGCGGGTATAGCTGAGTGGCTTTCTGATCTTTCCCTCACTTGACATTCTTGTCATTTTGTACTTCTGACTTTGCATGAAATTGTATAATATTATTTTGTTCCTTTAATACAGACCATCCAAACCACTGTTATCTCCGTTAATGTAAAGACTACACACGTTTTATATTCTACATAATTTATTCTGGAAACATTTTTCCTGTCATAAGTCTTAACACACACACACACACACACACAAAAAAGAAAAAAGAAAATATTTATTTACTTATTTATTTATGCAAAGTCCAAAAAGTTCAGTTTAGGATGTTGAGCCGCTGTGTGTACTTATTACCTACCTTTATGTATTGGATTTAGCCACACACAGTTAGTGTTGCATTTGGAAACAAGCCAGTGATGTGCAGGACTCAGGTTATTACTTTTACACAGTAAAGTAGCAAGCTGCAGATTTCGAGCCTCATCTCAAGAACACACAACTGACCCCTGAATAATACCTTATATACACATGCAACAGTGCTACAGAGTTTCTCTCTCTGTGTCCCTCTCTCCCCTTCTCTCCACCCTCTATCTTTCTGTCTGTCTCTCTCTCTCTTTCTCTCTCTCTCTATCAAAGGCTGGTTGTTTCAGGCCAGAGTTTAGTTTCAGGGCTTTGGATTCAGAAAATGGCACTGGGAGGCTGGATGGGACGGCACACTCTGTGGAGCATCTGATGGGATTATGAGCCTCTCAACTCCTTTTTAGAGCGTTTCCCTGCAGATTTTCAGACTTTTATGCACCTAATAAAATATCAGCAAATACTTTTGATGTTTAGGAGCATACTTTTTTTTAGGCAAATTTTTTATGCTCTTATTTAAGGACGTTGTGGGATTTGGCAAGGCAAACTTAAGAGTGTTGCGATTTCCCAAAGACTTTCATCCAGGACTTGCTGCACTGTAGAGGCTATGGTGGGCCTTTATGCTGGTGATATAGTGGATTTTTAAAATTGATATCAAGTTTGAGCGCCCAGCTGAACTGGCATCCGTGTTACTATTATTTTTGCGCTGTCGAATTGTTGCTCATCAAGATTGTCTCAGCATTATGTTTTTCAGTGGATGGAGACACTGGATGCATAATGGACATGAGATCAAGACAAGAAATCTTCTGAGGTGTTGCTTTTAGTTCTGTCACATCCTTGCTGTCCAAAATCGGACACACTTTCTGAATTTTAACTATAGTATTCAAAGGTTAACGTAATCTTCTGTCACAATGAGTAAAGACCTTCGTTTCCCCAGGAAGACAATGCAAGTGAACTATTCAACACGGCGACACTCGTGCATTGGGTATGTATAAGCAACATTTAAGGAATGTTCACCTTAAATTGAGTTGGTCATATGCTAAAATGAGTTTTAAAGCTTCATTTTTCAAATTTAACTGATTATATAATGCCCTTGGTGGAACTTTGCCAGGTTTTCAGAGCAAAAAACTGTGTCTGTGTTTCACCATATCATTATCCCATGTTGTAAATGTCATTTTTGCTATGTTGATGAGCACTTGGACAACTGGAAATAACTACAGAATGAGATTTACACTGCGTGAATCAAGTGCCCAGTCCTGGCAGGTTTTTCTTGTGTAAGAATGTCTTGAAGCAAACCAGTCGACTGGATTTCTGACATCACTAACATAAGCTCTGAAATGATGAGTGCACCTTCTAGTGGAGAGAGCTGCTCTGGAGTTATTTAGACCTCCCTCTTCCTCTGCAAGCACTGTTATGCATAGTATGACAGTGTTTAAGCAGGCAGAGAGCAGCGCTGGCTGTTATGTGATGTGTTGTGTAGCTGCTATATCTGTGGCCTGGACAGCCTGAGGCCAGTAGAGGTAGAGAATCGATGGTTCAGCCAGTGTCTGTTGATGTTCGCCTGTAGCTGGAATGGATAGACACACTGTGACCGTACGCACACGGTAACCTCTGTACTATCCAGCATGCCTGGAGTTATCTAACGCAAATTATGAGTGCGTTTAGCTCTTGTACCTCTACTGTATGTAGAGCGTATGCTGTTTAAAATAGTCAAATTCAAACACACATGCACAGTACATTGTGATAGTGAATACATTAAAAAACACACTCTAAACATGCAAAAGATAAAAAGAAATTAATTATATCCAGCAAGGGCACATTAAATTGATAAAAAATGACAGCAAAGATCATTTATAATGTTACAAAATGATTTCTATTTCAAATAAATGCTGTTCTTCTGAACTTTCTATTCATCAGAGAATCCCGAAAAAATGTTGCCACAAAATATTGATATTAATAAAAAATGGTTATTGAGCTCCAAATCAGCATATCAAAATGATTTCTAGTGGATCATGTGATACTGAAGACTGGAGTAATGGCTGCTGAAAATTCAGCTATGCATCACTGGAATAAATTGTATTTTACAATATATTAAACCAGAAACAGAAAACTGTTATTTTAAATTGTAATAATATTTCACAATACATATGTAATGTATTTTTGAACAAATAAATGCAGCCTTGGTTAACTTAAAAAAACTTTTTCAAAAATTACAGACCCCAAACTTTTGAAGGGTACTGTATATAAAAAAAACAACCTGTGTGCTATGAGGAAAAACAATCTACAGGCTTTAATGTTATTTGCTTATTTTACTAATCAGACTGATGGTGATTAACATTAAAAAGTCACATTTATCGGTTGATATCAGATGTCATTAGTTGAAGATTACAGTGAAGGCACTGGTGATAACAGCCGCTATGTGCAGAGATTTTATTGGTAAGTCTGAGTGGTATTTATCTCTTGTAAAGTAGATTCGTTTGAGCCTCTTTGAAACACTGCCGCTCTTCAATCTATGGCTCTCTAAAGGACCTGTCACAACTCCGCACAGCTTATCACAGTGTTACACTGTTTACAAGAGAGGCTTTTCATTTAGAGACAACACTCTTATTCTCCACGTGACTCAGACAAAGCTGTGACTTGTTTCCTAGATGCATATCACCACAATAGCCATTTAAAGCAGAGCAAGCAGTGTTGTAGATCATCAGCATTAAAATAGTGGACTGGATATCTACCTCATCATTTATCACATTTTTATCACCTGTAGAGCACCAACTATAGAGATGAACGCTTTCAAAACATTGGCTCATGAGGATTCAAAAGCCCTTGTTGAATGTTTTGTTTCAGATTAGTGGTCTGCATGTCTTTTCAGGAAACGCAGCTTTGTTACATCATTCTATTTTGAACCTTGGTTTTGAAGCTTACCTTATGAAAAATAACCATGATTTTACTACACATAAAACCAAAAAAACATGGTTGGTAGCCACAAATTAACCATGGTTTTGCTACAAACCATAGTTTTTGTATGGAATTTGTAGTAAAAATTATTTATACAAATGGTAATAATACGCCAAAAAAAAAACATATACACTATTTTGACCAATAGGTGTCACTTGTGTGCAGTGTGTCAAATTTTGCGAAGTAATTGGTTCAAGTGATTCAGTTTCCCACCGACTGAGAGCTAGATACATCCATCTGGTGATTTGTGCAGCATTCAATTATATAATTTCATACAACAGTTAGTTCCAGTTAAGTTAACTTTTTCAGTGATTCTTTCTACAAGTTACATTGTTATGCCAGTAGTTTGAGTGAGTCATTAATATCATTCTTCCAAACAATTATGCAAAACTGATTCATTCAGGAATGTCGTTTGTTCCTCAGAGTTGCCAAAAGATCTGTGGTGATTTCATTTGGAGCTATTTTCAGTGGCAAAAAAAAACAGACAAAGTAGTTGCTAATACTAAATTGTAAGTTACTCATTATTATTGAGCAGTTGTATAAAAGCAATTTCCCCTTGTGACTAAATTTAAGATATTTTTGTTTTAGGGTCGACTGCACTTGAGCCTTGCTGCTACAAGACTTAGGGTATATTTACATGACAATGTTGTACTAAAAACAGAAAAGGTTTTCCCTTTTTGAAAAGTTTAGCGCACAGACGACAACATTGTCCAAACAAATTGAAATACAGTTCACATGGATCTGCGAAAACGACTAAAATGCTGTCCTGTGCACATATGCATTCTTCCTTACTTGTGCATGCCTATAGATGGAAAATGAAAAAGCACAGGACATCACTTTTTTTCAAAAAACGGTATCGTTTTCACTGAAGCCTTTTTTTTTTTAAGTTTGTGTTTAGGCCCCCAAAACTCTATTTTGTAAACGAAAAGCGCAGTTTTTAGTTGAAGCAGTTTCACGTAATCACCCCCTTAATGCCGATTTCACATTGCACGATTTTAGCCCCGATTTTCACTCGCTGACAGGTTTTGCGAAATCACCAACAATTGCCCGAAATCTGAGGCAAATCGGTGCTTGTTCACGCGAGTGACAATCACACATTGTGAAATATCAAATAAATATTTGGCACGTTAAATATCTGGATCTGTCGGCGATTCCAAGTCCTGC
The DNA here is from genome assembly GCF_936440315.1 of Barbus barbus. NCBI lineage: Eukaryota > Metazoa > Chordata > Actinopteri > Cypriniformes > Cyprinidae > Barbus > Barbus barbus. Next base: position 17,743,728 of record NC_136743.1, on the reverse strand, counting down.
AGTGTGAAATGAGTTCTGACTGAAAAATACATCGGCGATGACCTACAGCCAATGAGAGAGCAAGATACAGCACAGCTGGAAGTTCGGGGAGGAGTTTTGACCACAGTATTAGCAAGCATGCTTCGGTTCCTATTTGGATCCAAGAAATTGAGGAAAGTTTAGTCGGCCACTTGTATCGCAAACTTCTTGCATGAAAACAATGGTGATCCGACGACTTTGAAAAATCGTGCAGTGTGAACTCGGCATAAGCACCATTTACACCGCATGAATTTTTACGTTTAAAAACTTTTTTACGTGAAAATGCTTCTTTTTTTTTTTTAAGTTGAACATCTTTTAACTTCATCTTCAAGTTTTTAGAATGCCATTTAGACAGAAAAAAGCAGCACGGAATGAAAATGTGAATGGCCTCTGTCTGAGAATGCTAAACTGAGCTAAAACTTAGAATGACATGATATTAGGTATGTATTGCATTGTATCTCAGACCCTCAGTTTTTAAAGCTGTTGGGGTTGCAGCTTGTTCATTCCACTGGCTCAGCAATAACTGATATCACATATTAGAGTAGCGCCTTGTAAAGTCGCTCTAAACTGTCGAAAAGTCGAAAGTGAAAATCAAGTGAGGTTAACCAATAACAGGACAACAGTGTCACTATCCAGTGGACCCAAAAATAAAACTTCAGAGCTCAGAATAGTCGATAGGTGCTGATGTTGTGACTGGAGTCGCTGTGCGTCACTGTTCTGCTCCATATTTTAAGCATGGCTGCTTTCCCCAATGACTCCCACTGCTCATTGATCTGTCAGGCTCTCTCACTGATGATGGGAGCTCTGCCAACCCGTCTGCCCTTTCTCCAATAGAAACCAGCTATTTAATAGAAGCTGTCAGAGCAGGTTTTTTTACCCGGCTGTTTTTGGAAATCTGTTACTGTACTCTTAGATTATAGGCTGCTGACATCTACTGGTGAAATTATGTAACTGTGAAAATTACACATCAGATTATTTGAAGTAATAATTTGCCTGTGGGCATAGAATTAACAGCAGTGCAGTTTAGACTAGCACCGACTCCAGCTTCAAAGGTGATCTCAAACTATTCTAAGCTGGTTTGCTGGTCTTAAATGGACAGACCAGCTGAAAAGTGTCCAAAACCTCTCTGAAATCAGTAGCATGGAAATGTACCATGTTGGTAAATATATATAAAAAAAATGGTATTGCCATATGGCACAATCAGTGTACCACATGGCAGTACTGTAACTCATTTAAGAGGAGGGGAAGGTGGGCTGAGCTCATGATTGGGTAGTCTGGGTTTATGTGATCTTCCAGATGATTACATGTAGTACATGTCCCACCAGCAGGGGATGCAATGGTCTAATATAAATGCATCACATTGTAAATGAATGAAGGTCAATTTACACATCTGCCTGTTACAAAATCATTTAAAAACTTAAAGTTGCAGTACTGATAGCACATCTACACTGCAGTTTATTAATTTCTTAGCACAAGATCAGTTAAATATGTGCTTCTTTGTTGCAAAAGGCGTCTTCATCTGAGAATTATGAGCAGAGCTGAAATCACACTCTGAGTCCTGCTTTGCATTATATCCAATTTTGTGGAGTATTCACTTTTATCCAATGCTTTCCCTGATTCCTAGCAAAATTTATCACAGGAAGTTGGTGTCAGCTGCTAGCCAGACACGCTGCAAGCCAGCCAAGCATCACAGTGTGACAAGCCTGTGACGTCAGCACAGTAATGCTTCATGCATGCTGTGACGTCTGGCTGGAGATTCATGCATCCTTTGAGTCTCAGTTCTTGCAAAAGCTGTTTCTTTGCCCACGGATAGTGCTCAGTTATTCAGTCATTTCAGGTGTGCAGACAATATAGAAAAGGACTAACTGAAACAGTATTATTGCAAAATATGATTACATTTTAACATAATTGTTTAATGTATTAAAAAAACGATTTATTCCTGTGATGGCAAAACTGAATTTTCAGCATCATTACTCCAGTCTTCAGTGTCACATGATCCTTCAGAAATCATAGTAATATGCTGATTTGGCGCTCATCATTAAGTGAAGTGACATACGGCCAAGTATGGTGACCCATACTCGGAATTCGTGCTCTGCATTTAACCCATCCAACGTGCACACACACAGCAGTGAACACACACACACCGTGAACACACACCCGGAGCAGTGGCTCTGCAGTCCTTAACAGTCCTGCTTAACATTGATACATCTTACATAACCGTGATACATATTTTTAAGGAATAGCAGTTAGTTTCCATATAAATATTTTATAACAAGATTTCTTGCTTTCCTTGATCAGTTGAAATCATAAAACATTTAGTTTTTAAGCATTATTTGAATAAAAAGTAAAAAATAAAACAGCATTTATTTGAATTACTGTAAACGTTTGTACCAATTTAAAAGTATTTATACTTTTGATCAGTTTATTAAGTGTTTGCTGAATAAATTAATTTCTTAAAAGAAAAACTGATGCCAAAAGTTTGAACAGTTTTTTTCTTCTTCTATGTATGTGAGGAGAAAAGACTGGAAAAAGGCTGAGAGTCTGTACCAGTATGCACAGAGACATTTGCCAGGTATAAACACTGAAGTCTGTTTGCTATCTGGAGCTGATAGATTTCCAGGACACTGAATAATAATAAAAATGAGCACTGAGGTGAGCAACAGAGAATTTTTCACTATGCTGCAGAGCCAAAAATAATAATAGACATCATCTTGACCTCAGGACTTTCATTCCTTACACAGTAATCTGTTAAGAAAATTTCATTTTTATGCTGGGTTTCAATCCGTCACAGTAATTGGTTATTCATTGCGCTGTGGAAAAATGTTTTATTAATTCCTGGAAAAATCATAACTACATAGGTTGTCTACTGACATTATCAACATACAGCACATGATCATTCAGTTTTGTTTGAATTTTTTATATTTAATTTAAAGATCTAACGTATCAATGTCATGCATCTCTTTGTCAGGTTTATTAAACTGGATAATTTTGAGTTTTTAAGAAAATTAAAAGCAGATTTAAACAGTCAAAAACCTCTTGAAAAAACTTTATCTTAAATCAATACAAACCTGGCCACTGGCTGCACTTTCTAACAAAATAACCCAGATTACCAGTTCTGTGGATGTGTTTGAGTGATAAAACACACGTGCTCCAGTGTGCATGAATATTAAAATCTTTCTAAGAATTGCCTATCATTATTTTTTGGATAATGATTATGCCATCCTAACAAGCTGTTATGACTGAAACATGTAGACAGTCCAAACAAGGTAATTTGCTTTAGCCAAAGATCTTTATCAGCCCTCATGCTGTCCAAATCCTTAACACACAGAGACAGCTACATCCCTGAAGCAAGAGATTTGGGGGGATTATTTGTTTTATCAAACAATATAATTTGTTCACAAATTATGTTTATATAATTCAAGAGAGAAAGAACCACCTTTTGACTCTGAAACTATAACTAATACATTTAATAATAAATACATTTTCTAATGCAAAATATAGCCTAAATAAATATCTTTTTTTAAATTCTGAGAGTATTAGCGTTTCTGGGAAAAGGGCTGTGAGAGACCATGAATGTGGTTTCTGTACCACTTGTTTATGCCCTGTTCACTACAAAGAAAGTTTTGCATCAGAGAAACCAGCTAAACCACTTTATTTGTGGTTATTTTAAGTAGAAATGGTAGCAACAATTCAGTACGTATATGCTGGTCTCAAGTTGATTTCCTTTGAAGCTCCTTGAGATCTCAAACTAAACTTGTAATTTATCAAGAGTGAATATGAAGATTAAGGACATCAAGACCAGCTCAGGACATTATACGCGTGTCTCTTTCAATTCTTGGCAGCAACAGCAGGTTTTCTATTGTTATCTCAGGTTTTCTGTAGATCCTCTCTTGAGGGGAAGGAATAGACCTGACTTTTTTCCTTGTCTCAAAGATTTTGGTTCACATTTTTGTCTGGGCATGAGAAAGTTTATAAAAGTCATTCTCATATTCAGATTAACAGATGTGTGATGTTACTGTTTTGTTTATCTTAGTGCTGAGCAGATGCACTTTATTTGTCCACGAGGAACCTTTAACGTCCATGGAACCTTTCCTTTCCACAAAAGATTCTTTACAGTGGAAATCGTTCTTTAGATTTTTAAAATGTTGCACTAATCGATTGAGGATCACTCATTACCAGACTTTAAAGTTGTTCTGATCACAACAAACTCGCACAGAAACATGCTCCTTTTTGCCAGGAAATGTGTTACAAATAAAAACAATGTGTGTTTGATTTCCTCCGACTGAATGGAATCATAGTCTGAAGCTAAAAGATCTGTGTCCATCATAGAGTGTGTGATTTTCTATGAAATCTGTTAAACTCAAATATGCAGTCTGGCTCTGAATTTCGGCAAACTAGCGTCGACATGTTCAGATTGTAAATTGGGGCAAAAATTGTGAACTTCTTTGCTGCGTCTGTAATTAATATAGACAAGGTGCTGAATAAAACTTTCAAATAAGAGACTGTATCTTTGCAATAAAATTGTATTTAAACTTTTTAATTTTTTTACTTATTTTGTATTATATTTTTATTGGTCACACTTTATTTTAAGGTCAAATTCTCACTATTAACAAACAATTAACTATGAATTTTGCCTCAATAAACGACTAATTCGCTGCTTAATAATAGGAAAGTAGTTATTAATTTAGGTATTGCGTATTTGTATTAGGGATGCAGAATATGTGCTTTATAAGTACTATAAACAGCCAATATGTTAATAATAGGCGCAACTAGTTAGCAGTGAGAATTGGTCCCTATATTTACCTTTTTATTTTACTCAGCACTTTGGTTTAATCAGCTGCAGACCAAGCAGGAAAGGGTTAACTCCTCAAGGAGGCAGGAACTGTGCTTTCTTTGGTCCCACCCTCTTTCTTGAGCATGATCTCACAGTAAGGCGAGCTCCAGCCGTCTGGTAGCGGCGGGCCAAAGAGTCTAGCTAAAATATGCCACAGACTCTCCTACACGAGCCCAGCTACCACACAGAAGCAGAGTAAGACAGAAGCCTGAGGTACCTTCACTCACAGGATCATCTTAGATGACAAGTTCGACTGGAGTTGACCGAGCAACATCCATGTGTGAATGTTGCTGGTGCATCTCTTGAAGTTGCACACATGCTTGCAGAGTGAAGCATGGGTTTGGATGAGGCCCATCACTCAAGCTCACATCTCTGTTCACTCGCAGAAGTGTCACAGAGGAGGTGAGAGCTGATGGGCTGTTAGAAGAGTACAGTGGATATCATGCTTTGCTTTTTCTCGTTTTCCTTGATGTAATAATTAACCAGAGGCAATGAGGAGTCATTTTGATCCACGAACAATGTTTACCTAAAAAGAGTCAAAAGAAGTCTATTTGCGTGATTTGTGTGAAGGAATTACATGAGAGACATCACCGAATGAGAGGGCCGGCAAGATGAGTGTGCCGGCAAACTGTGGATTCTCTTTCTCAGCTGATCGGGCACTGAAGCCACGGAACTGGAATTTGTATGGATCTCCATGTGCCGTCAACAGACCCATCGACATTGTGCAGAAACGCAGGCGGTAATAAGCTTTGATGATTTATTCTGCTAGGCAGCGTTACTGACAAATATAGGGTAGTCCAAAAGTCTGAGACAATTTGTGAAAATGAAAATGCTTATATAAATGTAACTTGTTTCCTGGCAAGTTATTTCATCAACAAAACAATTAGAGTAAAAGATGAATAAAAAAATTCACTTTAAAACGTCTCTCTTTGCTCTAATTGCAGTCGAGCTGCATGAGCTCCAGAAGTTTGTGTCAGTGATGATCATGATTTTCATAGATCCAAAGAGCATCTTGAGCTTCACTGAAAGTAGAGCAGCTGTACAAGTGATATATTTGATTAAAATCTTATTTGAAAAGACATATTTTTTTTAATAAATACCTATAATATTTAAATATTTCATAATGCTTAATAATTGATTAAAAAAATAAATAAACTTGTGTATTGTGTATGACTTTTAGACCTAACCATACATTTAAAAACACTTCAATCTAAGGCTGTTGAATTGATAACTGGATGTTTTTTTCTTTACTCCTGGTGTACAGACAGAGACAGAATGTTATGTGGTTTGGCTGTATAAATCTTCTGCTATGTCCATGGAATAACCTGTTGATATGCTTTGACCCATGGAAACTCTTTTCTGAAAAGATCTAGTAGTTCTCTGCTGTCTGATGGCAGTAAAGCACTATGATAAATGAGCAGTTATTCCGCCAGGGTTTTGCGTTACTCTGTGTGCGCAATCAGTGATCATGAGTATTTTCTGCTTTTGCATTTATTGTATCATAGTCTGGAAATCAGTTCGTCTGTAACTGTTCCGCCAAATGCCAAACAGCCCTGCTTACTGTTTTACTGAGAACATCCAGCGTTTAACTGAAATCATGATAGATGTTTTTTTATTTGATTTATTATTAACCAATAGCATTAAGAAATACAAAAATAAATATGCAACAATAAAAAAGTTGCCCCCTCTTGTTAATAATAAGCTAACAAATAAATTTTTTTCTTTATCTGTATTACCAGGACTGTACATTTCTGTTGTTACAGAAATTGAATATTTTCTGCAGCGTTAGTGCTACCATTCAGAAACATAATGACTGTTTTCACACAGGTTTCCTGAACGCTGCACTGTTTGCCTTTGGTCAGACAAACAAAACACCCCTGAACTCACACCATTGTATGAGCCAGTGTTACTGTGAAGAGATGCCCAAACAAACAGAGCTATATTTTGGTAGCACAGAGTGTTGACACTTTTCATGGAAACGGCTTACTTTATAATTGCTTTTTCATAAGGTCCCAGGAAAAGATTTTAACATAACATAAAAATGGCACACTTTAAAGCCGTGACAGTGAGTGGTGGTTGCATGTATGTTTGCTCAGTTGCACACCAGTTATTATTATTCACATAAAACTTATTTTCAGATAAAGTGAAGAAATAAAGAAAAAAAAAGGTTGCTGTGGATGTTTGTCAGGAGCATTTTCTATGCCAAATGCCAACCTGTCATTTTTTTTCTATCTATAGAAAAATCTTTCATTTAATTTTCTTATGAAACACAATGTGCAATGTCTTAGTGGAGTAGTAATTTTATAGGGAACTATGGGATTTATGAAATACAGAGGAAATCTGCTTTAGTCAGAGGGGTTTTTGATTTAAAGAGAACCATGGAGCCTCTGTCCTCCCACAAAGGCTGCGCAGACCAAGCCAGAGACAGTACACTCCTTTTGGACACACACACATATGTTTCCCACTCGAATAGCCATCAATGTCAATGTTGACAGCGGGATTACAAATAAAAAAAAAACATGTTTCCATTTCCATATATTGCTTTATCAGATAAAGTACAGGACATTTGGGAATTAGAGACTTGGATGAAAAATAAAACTTTTATTACAACTGACTATTTTATTGGAAACTTAAGGGAGGATATTACTGAGGTGCTGTATATTGTAGCGTACAAAGGCTAGTGTTGACATATTGATTCAGGTTTTAAGAACACAACCTTGGTCATTCTGCAGCTATTCAATTACAAAATACTTTGGCTTTATGTGTCACAGTTGTGACTTTATATTGCACAGTGTCTTTAAATCTCACATTTGCGATTTTTATATATATAAAAATTATGTTTTATATCTCACAGTTTCACAATTAAGTAACTGTTTTTCATAAGTGTGACTCTTTCTTACGAATTCAACTTTATGTCTCACAATTGCAACCTTTATACCAATTATACCTTATCTCACAATGTGACTTAATCATAATTGGGATTTTGATTCTTATATTTTTGACTTTATATCTCACAATTGTGACTTTCTATCCTGCAGTGAATATTTAAATCTTACAATTTATATTCTTTTATATATAACGATTATAATTTATATCCCACAATGTGACTTTAAATTTCACAACTGAGTAAAAATGTGAATTTCTCAAAATTGCATCTTTATATCTCACAATTGTTACTTTATTATATTAAACAATCTCACAATTACCTTATTTTTTACTTTGAGGCAATAACAGGCTTTTAAATGTACAAGATTTGGAATAAACACAGGACTAAACATTTCAAGCCTTATGAAACACATTGGACATCAGTTTTATCTTTTCATTACATTACTGTTTGTAAAACCGATCATTAGAATCATTAAAAGATCAAAGTTCAACTAAAACATGAGAGTAAGCGTGTAAAGACATCTGTCTCTTCTTGTCATTTCTTCTTGTGTAGAATGTCAGGATCTGTAAACCATTTGCCAAATGTTCAACATATTTTCTAGAGCTTCAAGTCCAGAAAAATGATTTATGGGATTTAGCGGATTATAGTCACTAGAGGCTAGGAGTGCCACGTCTTCTGCTGTTAAATATTAGCGTCGAGGTTAAGGCAACACTACTAAACAAAAAAACGGTCTGTTTGGAGCACATTAAGGCTATTATCTAAGCACTTGGCCTTGTGTTGCTAAATTGTGTGACCTGACAGAATATTGCTCTGTAATGAATATGTTGAACGGTGTTAAGTGTTTTCTTAATCTTTATTAGAGAGGTTGCTCTAAAGAATTCCTTGAGAATATCCATTTGTCTCCCTCTTGGCCGAAGTCTTGGCGGTGTTAGATTGCAATCGCCTGAACATCTGCAGCTCATTCTTCTTGTTTTTTTTTTTTTCAAAGTGAAATGTGTCACATGGGATTACTTTTACCCCCAAGAGCAACAGCTATTTTCAGTTGACCTATTCTAAAATGATGCTAGTGTTGTCTAAAACACATGGGCTCTTAGTGTTTGTATGTATGCAGTTCACAGTAATACCTGCAGATATTGCTGAATTCTGCTGCAGTCAAGTGATTTTAGTGCATCTCCAAATCTATATCAGATCTCTTTTCTCTATAGCATGACTAATTTTGGTTAGCTTTGCCATCACTTTGCTGTTAGATTACTTTCATAATGTATGCTTTGCTGGTCTGTTGTTTTCTTACGGTCGTAAATGATGGTAGGATAACAGACTGAGCTCTGTCCGTGTCCTTTGAGAGACTCTCTGCTGTGTTCACAGAAGTGCTCAGTCACAGACCCTGCATGGAAAATCTGATGCACTTCATTAACTCTGTTTGTAGTGATGGTCTGGCATGATGCATGAGCCGACATGTATATTTTCCTCTGTGTTTTTTTTTATTTTAGGGATATTTTAAGATCTCATATAAAATCCCGGTTCTTATTATATATTATTTCTTTATCATTTTTTTAAATGATTTTATTGCTTAAAATATTTATTGCAGCCTTGGTGAGCGTAAAAGTCTTCTTTCAAAGTTTAAAACTTACAGACCCCAAACTTTTGAATGGTAGTGTATAAATATTTTATGCTGAATCCACCTGAATAAATTAGGAGACACAGATTAAGGTAAATATTAAGGTTTTAATTACAAAAAATATTCTTGTTGCATTTTTTACAGTGCAAACAACTAATTTTATTGCAGTAACAAATAATGAACAGGGCTTAATGTGCCCACATAAAGTTTGTTTACATCAACTGTAATAAGGGTATAGTTTTCAAAAGTACAAATGTGTGTCAAAGTTCAAAATGAAATGGCCATTCATTCCTGTAAATGCAATTGCAAAAATAGATGATGGGTAGCGGTCTTCTCTGTAATTTTAACGTACATTAAAGTCACCACCAGGTTGCTGTTTAGCAAGAAAATGTATGTGGAAATATCAGTGTAATGCACCTTCAAATGTCTATGACTTAATTCTGGCTAACCCCCACTCATGCTTTAAAATGTCAGTCTAAATCAGAGACAAACCAAGCTTATTTTTAATCTTGACCATAAATGTTCAGTGGAAAGCTGAGATCACAGCGCTGCCCCCTTCCTTTCCTTCTCTCTCTTTCTCTTTCTCTTTCTCTGTGCACCCTATTGTGTGTAAAATCTCTGCAGCTCTTACCGGTATGGATGTGCTCCACATTTTATGTGCACAATTAGGAAAAGGCAGCATGCACAGAAACGGTGATTAAACAATCGAGGACACATCCTCTGCCCGCAGTGTCTACTCATGAGTATGTGACCTGCTGGATGACCCTGTAATTAGCAGCCTCATCAGATCGGTAGCGTCTCCCATTGTGCTTCTGTGAGACTTCAGTCTCAACGTGAAGCACCAAGAAGGGTCTTTTTAAAACTAAAATGCATATTCACTTGTGGTTAACTGTGCTTTTAATCTCTCTTCATCCAAGTTTTGCTGTCGTCCAACACAATTACCATTATAAGGTAACAGCTGTCTTCCAAATCTCCTGTGGTATGCTCATGTATGTCCGGGCCTCTGGGTGTTCATTGACGTCATGTGACGTTGTGTCTCTCTTAAATGTAATTTTTTTTTCTTGTTGATTAGAAACAATGGAGAGAGGAACAGGATGAATAGCCTTCTGGCTGCGTCCCAGTGGACTGGTTATTCAACTGCGAGACTAAATGACTACGTGAGATTCATACGAACTTGTGGCTCCGCCTCTATTCTAATGCTGCATAAACAAACATGCCTGAATGTGGGGCCGGCGCTCTTCCTTTTTCTAAGATGTTCTGAGTGGTTAGGCTATAGTGTGGACCCGGGTGGGACAGGCCGGGCTGGTGCAGCCCTGTAATGTGCCTGGGTTAGGACTGACGTAGCACCAGTGTTTCGTGATGCATGCTGGGTGTCAAGTGTTTAGATACTGACAGGTAACAGGCTGCAGGGGATTTAGTATCAGCTTTTTTGCTCCTCACACTGGAGGTGTTCTTGAAATATCTGAAGGTTTCTGCTTGAAGCCTTTGTAGTGAGTTGGTCTCCGCTTAGAATAAATTTCAACCTGTTCCTGAAGGCAGTGATAAGCTTGAGTTGAAGTCTGGGGTGTGAAATGACACTTGAGTTGTGGATACGGTTTCAGACTTGAGCTGAAAACATACATGAGTGGGGGAAAAAAAAACGTTCTCACATTTAATTGCATTTGTTTAAAAATCGAAAGAAAAATGTTTTTCGTAGCTTATGAAATTGAATTATAGTAGAGCTAATGCACAAACTGTGCAAGTGCAGTTTAATTCTCAATGTTTTGTTTATGTAAAACTCATCCTGAAACCCAAAAATCTACAGAATTTCTTGCATTTTAAATTCAGCAGCAATGCATTTTATAGCTGTTTGACACTTCAGTACTGTTGTTTACAGACTGTTCACTTGTATGGCGTTTTTCATATCTTTTTACATGATTTTTTTTATTGTTTGTTTGATTGAGTTGTTTGTTTATAACCAACTCATTATTATTATTATTATTATTATTAACAATTATTATTATCATTATTCCATTGCAAAAGAACAGAGTACAAGTATATACTCCTTAAGGAACAGTGTACCTATAACCAACTCTGGCTTTATTTATTTACTTATTTGCATATTTATTTGTTTATTTATTTGATTTTTATTACTATTATTATTATCATCATCTTCAAGTTGAGTTGGCAATAGTCACACATTGGCTTGATTGTTTGTATTATCATCCTCAAGTCGAGTTGGTTTAGTCACCATGTTATTTATTTATTTATTTTATCATCATCAAGTTGAATCGGTTTAGTCACCATTTTACTTGTTTATTTATTTATATCATCGTCATCAAGCATGAGCTGGCTATAGTCACCATGTTATTTTTATTTTTTTTATCAATCATCATTACTACATACACTTTGTACTCTGTAATTGTACTATATACTATCATCATGCTTTGACTGAAAAAGGCTGGCTTCACACATGCTTATTCTATCATGATCCACAGGAGGCATCCTATTCCCAGAAAAACAGCCCATTTTTTTCCACAGCACTGCAAGCACAAAGACTGCTCACACCGACCAGTTCATCTCATTGGTGGAACTGACCGCTATTCGGTGATGCAGACAGTTGTCATAACAGTGTAAAGACTGTTAAAGGAATAGTTGAAAATTAAAATGTTACCCTATACTTTCAGGTTTATATAATAAGCTTTCCTTATAAGATATTATTGTGCAGAGAAGTATGTGTATTTTTCACATCAGATTCACATACTGAAGCCAACACAACTAGAAACAATGCGAATGACAAGTGAACATGACTGTTCTCCACAAAGAATTCTTTGAATTATAATTTTTTGATGCAGACAAAATTATGATGCTAATCATATTCTATGTACCTCAGTTTAAATTACTAAAATGGGGATCAGTATTTCCCTTCATTTCCATCGAGAAGGGATCTTTCCCATACTCACCTGTGAGAGTAATACAGATTTATCATTTCAATTTCCAATGCTTTGCGCATCATTTTAATAATGTTCAATGCACTGGATCAATATTAAATCAATAATAACAATAGTAAGAGAAATCAAACATTTAAATTTTGGTGATATCTACTTATAAATAAATTGGCTGATATTCCTGTATGCACTGACGTAGTTTCCACATGCAGTACAAAAACAACATCAAAAACACAGCTTCACTAAGTGATAAAATTCCCACATTCCCTTGATAGAGGATGTCTTAAAATGGCAACATGGAAATGTGTGGGTGGATAGATGCGTGGGCTAAAAATAGCGCAGCAGAAATCTCCATAAATATTCATGAATGGGGGGAAGAATCTGAGGCTACCTGCAGCTCTAAATATAACGCTTCTTCTCGGATCCCTCGCACAGAGACGGGTTATTTATAGCAGCAGCTCTGCAGAAGCACCTCTCTCTGAGTGCGCACAGGGACCCATAGGAGACACAGCATTAGAGATGAGGGACGGAAGAAGAAACCAAGTGGAAGTGACCGCCTCTGCCCCAAGCACAGGTATTTTTAGAGATGGATACGGTGTCCCCTCATGCCAGAACATACAGTAGTGTGATTTAAAGGGATGCGCTGTTGTGTATGTATGTTTTCATCCATTCAGAAGCTGCTTGTCTCAATGCTTCTCTCTCTCTCTCTCTGTCTATATGTCTCTCGCTTCTGTATGCGGTCACATGAATAGGGTGCACTGGGTTGATTACGTAAGACCATGTTAGAGACATCCGTCTTGTCCTCATGCTACATCTGTGAAAGATGTGAATGAGGACATGCGATAGAAATGGAGATTGTACTTATTTTAGCTGGACGTGCACTATACCTTTCAAACTTACATGTATTTAGCAGGGTGCAGTGTTGGGAAGGTTTACTTTGGAAATGTAATAGGTTACAGATTACAAGTTACCCTACTTAAAATGTAATAAATAGTGTAATTTTTCAATTACTTTATTAAAGTAATGTAACTGATTACATTTGATTACTTTTTTTAAATTTATAATGTTTTCAACTATTAATAATTTTCAAACATGTAAAGCTTCAACCTTACAGTAGTGCTCAACACTGATTACTGTCAGACTTTTGAAATCTTTCATCACTTGAGTTAAGATTATAATATTTTAATTTTAAAGGAGACATTGGATGAAAAATACCTTAATTTGCATATAAATGAGCAGTTGGTTGTTTGTAGACACAACCACCCTACAATTCACTCCTTTTTTAATCCCCTCAAAAACGAAACAGTCTCAATTTTCAAGCCATTTTGATTTTGGAGTGAATAACCAACACTCTCTTCCACCCTCAATACCATGACTGAGGTGAGACCCTTGAGCAAGGCACCGAACCCCAACTGCTCCCCGGGTGCCACAGCAATATGGCTGCCCACTGCTCCGGGTGTGTGTTCACGGTGTGTGTGTGCACTTGGATGGGTTAAATGCAGAGCACAAATTCCGAGTATGGGTCACCATACTTGGCCACACTTCACTTTCACTAAATTTGTTTATGCCTGGCTGCGCAAATCATTTTACTCCAGACTGTTTTCTGAATGAGGGACAATTCAAGGCAGGATTTGTTAAGAAGTTAAAACTCAAGGATGGATCACTTCCACAGAAGAGAGGAGCGGGGTGAGCAGTGCTCATTAGCATGTAAAGAGATATGCACCCAAACGAGTCACTGTGAACAGAGCTGTTTTTGACAAGGTAAAAAGGGTGTTGTTTTACTCGACCACGGAGACAATTTCAAGACCCTAATGAATCATACCACCTTGTGGAAAATGGACAGCCGATGTCCCCTTTGAAGCACAGCCACTACAAAATCAGACTTACTTTAAAATCATGATGAGGTTAAATACAGATTTTAAATAATAACAATAAATAATTTAATAGCTATGATACTTTTTTTGAAATCAAATCCAAAGTGAAGTAGACCAAAAGATCCTCAAAAGCTACACATCGTGTAGAGATCCAAAGAAATTCAGGAACAAATTAGAAAGAAAGTCATTGAGATCTATCAGTCTGGAAAAGGTTATAAAGGCATTTCTAAAGCTTTGGGACTCCAGCGAACCACAGTGAGTGCCATTATCCACAAATGGCGAAAACATGGACCAGTGGTGAACCTTCCCAGGAGTGGCCGGCCGACCAAAATTACCCCAAGAGCGCAGCGACGACTCATCCAAGAGGTCACAAAAGACCCCACAACAACATCTAAAGAACTGCAGGCCTTACTTGCCTCAGTTAAGGTCAGTGTTCATGACTCCACCATAAGAAAGAGACTGGGCAAAAATGGCCTGCATGGCAGAGTTCTAAGACGATAGGACTTTTGGGAAAATACTCTGTGGACTGACGAGACAAAAGTTTAACTTTTTGGAAGGTGTGTGTCCCATTACATCTGGCATAAAAGTAACACAGCATTTCAGAAAAAGAACATCATACCAACAGTAAAATATGGTGGTGGTAGTGTGATGGTCTGGGGCTGCTTTGCTGCTTCAGGACCTGGAAGACTTGCTGTGATAAATGGATCCATGAATTCAGCTGTCTACCAAAAAATCCTGAAGGACAATGTCCGGCCATCTGTTCGTGACCTCAAGCTGAAGCAAACTTGGGTTCTGCAGCAGGACAATGATCCAAAACACACCAGCAAATCCACCTCTGAATGGCTGAAGAAAAACAAAATGAAGACTTTGGAGTGGCCTAGTCAAAGTCCTGACCTGAATCCTATTGAGATGCTGTGGCATGGCCTTAAAAAGGCAGTTCATGCTCAAAAACCCTCCAATGTGGCTGAATTACAACAATTCTGCCAAGATGAGTGGGCCAAAATTCCTCCACAGCGCTGTAACAGACTCATTGCAAGTTATCGCAAACGCTTGATTGCAGTTGTTGCTGCTAAGGGTGGCCCAACCAGTTATTAAGTATAGCGGGTAAGCACTTTTTCACACAGGGCCATGTGGGTTTGGATTTTGTTTTCTCTTCATAATAAAAAACTTCATTCACAAACTGCATGTTGTGTTTACTTGTGTTATCTTTGATTAATATTTAAATTTGTTTGATGATCTGAAACATTAAAGTGTGACAAACATGCAGAAAAAAAAAAAATCATGAAGGGGGCTAACACTTTTTCACAGCACTATATATGTGTGTGTGTGTGTGTTTGTGGGGGGTTAAGTATATTTTTATATATGAAATTTGGCAAATTTGTTAATTTATTATAACATATATTTTAATAAACACTAATAAATAGTAAATATATAGTATTTATTTTTTCATAATAATAATAATAATTATTATTATGAATATATACTATTATATTACTATATATGAATTAATTCAATTATAATTCTAATAAATATATTGTCTATTATTAATATTATTAAAAATAACAAGTACTATATATACATATATATGTGTGGAGGGTATATTTTTATACATGAAATTTGGCAAATTTATACATTTATTATAATTGTAATTAATATTATATTTTAATAGACACTAATAAATAGTAAACATATAGTATTTATTTTTTTATAATAATAATAATTATTATTATTGTTAATATGAATATATACTATTATATTACTATAAATTAATCATATTAAATTATAATTGTGATAAATATTTTGCCAATTTATTTAATATTTATAATATATAGATGACCAAATATTATGTTCAAAGCACCTTTTAGAAATATTTAATATGCTCAAATGTGACTATCATGGAGATAAAAAGGTTAATAAAGCATAATACATAATACACGTTTTAAAAAAAGAAAAATCTGAATATATGGTACATTGGAACACATGATTGAACTTGAGCAGCATAAATGGCAGTATTACATGGTGAACTGGAAAACAGAGGCTATAAATAGTTTTGTTTCCTTTATCATTTCCTGATCTCCCAAATATAGAAAAAAAAATATCTATTGATTTGCAGTGTTGTTCCACTCCTTCACATTAACATAACACATTGTAGGTGAATACATTAGCAGTGGATCGTTATCAAACAGACAGCACATCAGAGGCAGGACCATTGATTAATGAAATCACCATATATGGTGTGTTTCAATTCTGTGCCTGGGAATTGACTTTACCTGAGGAGGTTATTTTTAGGCCTCTCACATGCTTCCACGTCAATGAGCGGAGGCTATTTTTAGCTTCGCATTCCTGCATCACATTGACCTTGAAGAGCACGGCTCATTCAGAGCTTTGCTGCCTCTGTGTCTCAGGAGGTCTTACCCACACCACAAAACCTGAATCTGTCACTGAGATGGACAGATTGACCGCACTCAGACTGGCTTAGAGGAGGAGGAAATCTCAAATGCATTTCTCTCATTCACTTTCACCATGACAGACTTACTAGATCTGTGTGTGGGGAAGAGGTCGAATGCTGTTCTGCCAGTGTTGCTGTATACCATGGCATTTAAAGCGATACTCTACCTAAAATGTAAAATTTATTTACTCACCCTTTGTTCTGCGGAACACAAAATAAAATATTTGAAGAATCCTGTGTTAACCAAACAGTTTTGGTTCCCACTGACTTCCATTGTATGGTAAAAAAAAAAATTATAATTTATTATTATATATTTTACCAATATTACCAACATTCTATAGTCTTTTATGTGGCACAGAACAATAAGTCATACAGGTTTTATCCAAAATATTGGATTAAACACATGGAATTTAAAAACAGAATGTGTTTTTTGTTTTATTTTAAAAATAAAATATATTTAAAATATATTTTTATAAATGTTTCTTAATATGTAAAATAGCTGAAAATAATAAATATTCTGCTTGATTTCTAGGTCCCTATACTCAAATAAGTATATTTATGACATTGTCATATGACTTTTAACATAAATGATCAGATGTTTCATCAATGAGCATTAATTTAAAGGGATAGTGATATATTAAAGCAACAATTGAACCACTTCTTCAAGAGCGCTTTTTAAGAGTGCATGTCACATTGAGTGAAACAATTTCTTCCTTTTTTGTTTTTCAAATGATTTTTGACTTATATTTTTGTGTTGTGTGTGTGTGTTTTAAACAAAGTAGTGTTGTTTTTTTAATACTGGCTATTTATTGGTTAATTAATATATTTTTAGCTTATCAGTATCATAAGGAATTTTTAGACTGGTGTACTCCTGTTGGATAACATGGTCGTTGGGTTTTATACCAACTTGAGTTCATGCAGTTTGAGTGCGCTAAACTGATATATTATAATGTAATGTAAAAAAAAAAACTGTATTTAAAAAATAGTTTTGTTCACCAGTGGTCTCAGACTTTTGGACCCCACTGTATGTAAATGTGTCTTTTTTTCTTGAGTGATGTAGTGTCAGAGCTGCTGGCTTGGTATTAGTGAGGCACTGAAATGCATCCTGAGTTCGGAGTAATGGAGATCACAGAGACTGTGATATAGCCTACTATATGCTTACATCTAGATTGACACAGGAAGAGAGTATCTCACTGCGCATTTGTGTGTATCCATTTTTATAAAGGTCTCAGAGAGCTCCTGCACTAGTTCAGGTCAGGTCGTTGTCATTGACACAGGATGTGTACTGAGCTTATAGAGACAGTTTATCTCACAGGGGTGTAAAATAAATCATCCTAATGCAGCAAACCAATCATCCATAATAAAGTCTCCTAGGTGAATTGTGTGAACACTTTCTTTCTGTTTTTCTTTCCTCAGTTTTGATGTTGAGAATGGGCTGTCAGTGGGCCGCAGTCCTCTGGAGTCCCAGGCCAGTCCAGGCTCCGGCCGTGTGCTGCAGGCCAATTTCCCTCATAGTCAGCGGCGGGAGTCCTTCCTGTATCGCTCCGATTCTGACTTTGACCTTTCACCCAAGGCCATGTCCCGAAACTCATCCACGGCCAGTGAGCTGTGAGTATCACTCGTCTCATTTATCCCCTAATATAGCTCAGGAAATGTCAGGACTCTATATACTAAATGCATTTATGATGTCTTTTAATTCTTTAAACATATTTCACTTTCTAAAATAACTTTAACTTTTCTATTTACACTACCTTTAAAAAGTTTGGTTATTGTAATATGCTTTTATTCAACAAGGATGTATTGCATTGATAAAAAGTGCCAGTAAAGCCATTTATAATGTTAATAAAATAAATGATAACATTTTAAATAAATGATATTCTTTTGAACTTCATCAAAGTATTCTCAAAAATAACGCTGCACAACTGTTTTCAACATTATTTATGATAAGAAATGTTTGTTGAGCACCAAATCAGCATATTAGAATGATTTCTGAAGGATCACGTGACACTGAAGACTGGAGTAATGATGCTGAAAATTCAGCTTTGCCATCACAGGAATAAATTACATTTTAAAAATGATTAAGATGGAAAAATGTTATTTTATATTGTAATAATATATCACATTATAATACTTTTTACTGTGTTTTTAATCAAACAAATGCAGCCTTGCTAAACGTTGAGGCAAAAAAAAAAAAAACATCCTACCGACCTTAAATTTTTGAATGGTCACCAGGAAAAAAAAAATTAGTTTTCATGTGCATGTTGTTTGAGTCACTGCAAGCTTCACGTGTTACAAGCTGCACAAGTGTGTTCTTGAGCTACAGTGTTTTGTGGCTGGAAGAATTCTGTTAATTAGGACTGTAAGCGTTTGCCTCATACCAGATGTGGCTTGCTCCAGCTGGTTGATTGTCTGAAACACGGTTCTCCCAAGACACACTTTTTTAATAGTGTATTACATCAAATCATATTGCTCAGTCATTTTGGAAAATCCAAAGCGCTGGTTAAAAACTCCTTATTATTACCACTTCCAGCTGTTCTTTCCATCTGAGCACGCTTGCTTGTCAGCTCTGGTTTGCCAGGATTTCAAGTCGGAGAAAGGGGCACCACATTCTTGTTTTTTTTGTCTGCAGTTTATTTTTCCAGCCTGCGTCAAAGCTAGTCGCTCAAATCGAAACACCTTAAGGCTGGTTTACACCACCCCAATAAACAACATCAACAGGGTGAACGCAACCACCTACAACTGCTGTTTGTTGGGTTGACGTGAACTAGTGTGCTTAATCGCAGGTCACCAACTCTTGCTTGTCTTTTCAAAGGGAAGAGAGTTTGAAGCACTGGGAAGTCAACTGGCTAAATCGGTGAGAAGATATATAACAATATTGACCTGCTCTTAAAAGAGCTGTCCCCCATTACAGAATCCAGGCCGGTTCTCTCCCCTAAACCAGTCTAACCTCAGAGCTTCCCCTGTTTAATCTTCACCACCATAAGCGTTACGCATGCCACCAGAGAGGCTTTGGAATATATGAATAAAGACGCAATTCCCTGTGTGTTCCCTAGTTCGGCTTCTCTCCCGCTGCTCCTAAAATACACGCGCATGACACACCCTATCCAAGCCCATCTGTGTTCTTATTACGTGTTTCCATAAGCTTTTAATGTTGGATATCTAATATCCCATTGGAGAATCTGAGGTACCTTTCTTATGCTGAGATCTATTTTTTTATTTCCATCCAAACTGCATGTTAATCAAAAGCGTATTACCAACCGCTTTCTCTTTTGAATAATGGTGTACTGTAACCTGAAGCCGACCACATCCTTAAGTCTCCGCACTTAAACTCTTAGTCATTCTTTTTCACTGATCCTTAAGTAATTTTATGTGCCTCCTTTTATTATTGGGAGATTAAAGAGCTGTCTTTTCCAATATGTAATTGTTGTGTTTGATTTGTGATTTGTTAATGTGTTTTTCTCTTACAGACATGGAGAAGACATGATAGTTACACCATTTGCACAGGTTAGTATTAGAGTGGGCCTTGAAAATGAAAGTTTGCGCAGTTGATCTGACATTAATGAGCATTTATGGACTTTGCGTCATGTGGTTTCTCTTTCGAGGAACATGGTAGTTTGACTTTCCTCTCCCTATATTTTAAAGAGAGATTAATCTCCTAATATTTAGAAGTGTCTTTTTTTGTGTGTGTAAGTGGAGTGTGCTGCCTTTGGTATTGGCGGGAACAGCCCTTCTGCTCTTATGCAGCTTGCTTTACGTGGGATTTGCGTCACCACTGTACTCGGTTTACAAAACAGGCTAGGAATCCAATACTGCGTTTGTCGATATGGATGCTGACAGATGAGAAATCTGCATGGCTTTGGAAATCAGATACCCTTCATGTCCTTTTGAAACTCCAAAAGAGCTGCAGAATTTCAGACAAGCCAGACGTTTTACGCAAATCTTTCGTTTTCTAGGTCACCTCTCTGTGTGACATTTATTCTCTCTCGCTCGCTGCAAAAATCATTTTATTAACCTGTGTTTTATCTTGTTTTCAAGTAATAATACCTAAACATTGAAAAAATAACATGAATGTATTTGAGAAACAAAATGGCATAATATGTTAAGACTTTCACATTGTTTCTTGCCGTTTAAGTTTACTGTAAGACATAATTGTGTGAAATTTAACTATTTAGAAGATTTTATATATATACATATATTAGTGCTGTCAAATGATTAATCACGATTAATCGCATCCAAAGTTAAAGTTTTTGTTTACATAATATATGTGTGTGTACTGTGTATATTGTTATTCATATAAATACACTTTTATCATATAATACATAATAAAATTTTATAAATTGTTTATTAAATATCCTATATTTAATTCTATAAAACAAAACAATTAAAAAAAAAATAATAGGGTAAGACAACATACTTAGAAAAGTGCTCTGAAAGCATCTTAGACAGTTTTATCTTAATTTTTTTTTACGGTTTTGATATTTTGCTGGACTATAATAATACAATCAAAAACACTGATTTCTGAATACAGGAATTTTTGCAATACTAAAGTATTATGCTGTAAGTGAGTTGAAATTGCTTCGAAAAGAAAGAAAGGACTAAGGATGTGTTCTTGGCACAGACCTACATTATTGTTCTTTCATAGGTCCTTGCCAGCTTGAGGAATGTGCGGAGCAACTTTGCTGTTTTGACCCATCAGCAAGACCGTGTCCCGAGCAAGTAAGGCCCAATAAACAGTGTAATGTCTATTCAAATGCTTTTAAAGTCACGCTTGATCTTCACTGACATAAATCTCCACAGGAGGTCCACTGGAAGCAACCCACCATCCATGTGCAAGACAAGCCTTTCAGGTTAGACAACAAACTCTTGTAGAAAAGGATAACAGTCCAAAGTTTTAATACATATGATGATGAACACATTTCTGTAGTCATGAATATAACAATACAGTGCTGTATTTTGCAGAGGAGCCGTTTCAGAAGTTGGCAGTGGAGACTCTGGATGAGCTGGACTGGTGTCTCGAACAGCTCGAGACTCTCAAGACACGTCACTCAGTCAGTGAGATGGCATCTAACAAGGTAGATCTTCCAAAATAAAAGATGATTAATTACTGACAGGCCTCGAATATCCCGACTGTCACCCAGGGACTTGCCCTAAGTGCTAATAACCATCTAACACAATACATCAACACTTGCTGATAACAGCACCCAAATACTCAACATGCCTCCGTATGCATTACACATGCGTCAGATGTCTATTTTAGATGGGAATGGGATTCATGCATGTTCTGAATCACTCCTATCCCCCGTCCACATCGTGTGCTGAAAAATGTGAATGAGAGAGTGGAGTCATGGATGAATCTGCTTCCCCCACCCCGTCTATCTCCACAGCCTGTGTGACGTGTGATTAGCCCACCCACGCAGCGACCACGTGCACCACAGATACATACTCTCACACACATGCGTACATATGAACACATGTTTGAGCGTTTGTTAGCATCATTAACGTTATCTGCTGCACGGTCAGCAATTACCCTGCACTGGTTGAGATGAAAAATATAAAAACTGAGCATGCAAAAACCTTACATTTAGGTTCAAATAAAAGTACTACATTTTGTAGACATTAATTTTTTTTGTCGTCAAATTTGCAGTGCCATATTTTCATACAAGTTTGGATAAGATGAAACAATCTAAATAGCTACATATTTAGAGACGACTTTAGTATACAGATGATGATGCATCATCCAGTATATTAATAAATGAAAATGAATGGAAACATTTGCTAATTTAGTTTTGAAAGCACATTGAAATCATAAAAAGGGAAAGGTGACACCCTACCATGGACAAGATTTATGCAAATTTTGTCAAATTTTTAATTATTTTTTAAGTTGTCATTAATGTAACAATCAAATATTCTATGTACATTTTGTCCTGATGAGTTAATGCTATGATAGATAATTAGGATTATTGAAATGTACTACCATGCAAATGTTTGCTGTTCCTAATGTTTTTGAAAAAAGTCTCTTATGCTAACCAAGGCTGCATTTATTTATTTAAAAATACATTACTTAAAGGTAAAATCATGAGATATTATTACAATTTAAAGTAACCGTTTTCTATTTGAATATATTTTCAAATGGAATTAATTCCTGTGACAGCAAAGCTGAATTTTCAGCAGCCAGTCTTCAGTGTCACTATTATGATCTGAAATCATTCTAGTGAATAATTTGATTTGGTGCTCAAGAAATATTTCTTATTGTTAACCATGTTGAAAACAGTCCTACTGTTTAATACAAAAACATGATACTAGAACAATGTTTTTTAACATACAAATCAAAATCAAAATGTAAAAATATTTGATGTGGATCAAAATTTCTCATATATGACGCATTAGTGTGATATAAAACATTCAGAATATATAAAAATGCTTGTTTTCACTGCTCTGCTCTGTCAAGAGTGAGCATCTATTTATTTCCCTCGCTCATTACAATGGAGAACACATCCACACACATGCGCGCAAAGCATGAAGCGACTCCTGAAGCTTTCATCTTCAAACCAAGTGCACATGGTGCAGCCCCAGCCCCCGTATTCATCCCACCCAGCCCCTGCATGTGCCCTGGAGCCGCGAGCCAATCGCACACTTCTCCCTGATCCAGCCTCTGTGACAAAACCCATCCGATTGGCTGGCATGCGGCAGCGAGTGGGGAGCTACCTGCCGGGAGGGAGAGAGAGAGGGGGCTGCTGGGAGGAGTCTGATCTCTCTGTTTACACATGAATCAGGCAGAGTAGGAGAGCAGAGCATGCGGCAGTGATGCACACTCGCTCCAGCCAGCGGCACATGCTCTCAGCCTGCCACAGGTGCAGCCCATGGCAGCTGGAGCTCCCGGTGCTGGGCTGAGCTCTGCAGTGCAGCCACATTCGATTTGGATGATCTGGAACGTGTCTGTAGCATGTGCACCAGCCAGACGGAGCTTCTGTCTTGTTAAAGCTTCATTTAGTGCTGAGATGCCAGACGTCAGTCACTTGCTCTCTGTGTCATGGATGTATGTTCAGGTAAGGCTCGTGTTGTGATTCTGCTCTTGGGAGAAACTCTTGCATTGTTTTGATCAGAAGTTGAGAGGGATGCTCTCATTGACACTCTATAAATCACAGATGGTGCAGCGTGTTGCTGTGAGGATGTCAGTTTGGGTGTGTTGGGGTGTTTCTGATGTCAGTGTGTGTGTGTGTGTGGCTTCTACAGTACTACTGTAAATTTTGCTGCCTCAGTCGGAAGTGTTTCATTCTGATGATTACATATGATTACATAATAGCACTACACAGATGAAAGACACTCCTCCTGCTTGGTCCAGCCCCTCATCTTGGGTGACTGGCAGCTGAATGAAGGCCTGCTGCCACTCTTTAATGCAGTTATTTTCAGATATGAGTATGTCGTGTGATGGTTCGCAGCACATTTTTGTAGAATAAAAATGTTTTGATTTTTAAAAGATGGAAAGGAAAGGCTCTAACAAATTGTATGGATTTATTAAAATGAAATACAGTGGATTAGGGATGTTGATTCTCAAAGCGAATGTGTTTTGTTCTTGTGTTCCGTTCTGCAGTTCAAAAGGATGCTGAATCGAGAATTAACCCAGCTGTCAGAGACTAGCAAGTCAGGAAACCAGGTCTCAGAGTTCATCTCCAGCACCTTCTTAGGTAAAACCAACTATATTGTTCTTTCTCTAATTTAATACAAATGTTTTCATTTCAAATTATATTATTAGAACAACACAAAATATTATTCATGAAAAAAATCTAAATTATTAGTGTTATTTTAGTATTATTTATATTATTATTATAGTATTTATTAATATTTTGAATCAGCTTGCATTTTTATATTTTCAGTTTTTAGTAATTTAGTGATTTTATGGGCTTTTGTCATTTGTGTTTTTTATTTTTATATTTAATGTTATTCTTTTTTACAGTTTTTGTTAACTACTCAGCTTTAATTTATTTTAGTTTTAATCGTTTTAGTACTTCAGCTTATTTAATTTAGTTGCTAAGGCAGATGTAATTTTTTACACTTTTAAAGTTTCCCGTATAATTGTGTATTTGTATTTTATTTAATTTCAGCTTTATTTTGCTCAAACTGGCAGCACATTTTGACTTAACATTGTCACTGTTACAAATTTACATAATAACGTTTGTTTGTTTTGAATCCTAAAACTTTCCATTTATTTCCAAGTTTAAACTGCTTTTTTTTCGCCAAGTTTTCAATGTGCATTTAATGAGATGCATGTAGTCATAAAAATGAACTTGTGTTGCAGAGAAGCAACATGATATGGAGATTATGTCCCCCCCATGCAAGGAGAAGGAGAAGAAAAAGCAGCCCATGTCTCAGATCAGTGGAGTGAAGAAACCCACACATAGCTCCAGTGTCGCAGCTTCCAGCATCCCACGTTTTGGCATCACCACTGACCAGGAATATCTGCTGGCCAAGGTGAGCTCTCACGGCCAGTAAAACACCCTATCAGCAAACTAAAATTACCATGGTGACATGGACCTTATCTGCAGTAATTATAACAAAGTCCAATGCTGTTTTAAACTGCATCCAACTCCCTTTTGCAGGAGTTAGAGGACTTTGACAAATGGGGTGTGGATATTTTTAAAATATCTGAGTATTCTGGCAACCGACCCCTAACGGTAGCGATGTACACAATCTTCCAGGTATAAAACGTGGAACAAAAAAACTTCTCATGTAGTTTCGGTCAAAGCAATACAATAACAAATGTCTTGAACCTCTTTTCCACAGGAAAGAGACCTGTTGAAATCCTTCAAAATCCCTGTAGACACATTTATTACCTACATGATGGCATTGGAGGAGAACTACCACTCAGATGTAGCGTACCATAATAGCATCCACGCAGCTGACGTGGTCCAGTCCACCAATGTCCTGCTGTCCACCCCTGCCCTGGAGGTTTGTCTCAATCAACTCCCTTTTCATCATCTGTTCATTAGTCTCTGAGGCAAGATGTTTCATATTTGCAATTCTGTTTTGCTAGGCTGTATTCACCGACCTTGAGATCTTGGCCGCAATGTTTGCCAGTGCAATACATGACGTGGACCACCCTGGAGTGTCCAACCAGTTCCTCATCAACACAAGTGAGTGGCCACGGCGGAGAAACAGCAGCTTGTCATTGTGGTTGCATACTGTGTTGTTGACTAAGAACGTAATACTTTTCTCCAGACTCAGAGTTGGCTCTCATGTACAACGATTCCTCTGTTCTGGAGAACCACCACCTGGCTGTTGGCTTCAAACTGTTGCAGGAAGAAAACTGTGACATTTTCCAGAACCTGACCAAGAAACAGAGGCAGTCGCTGCGCAAAATGGTCATTGACATGGTGAGGAAATGGAGGCAATGACGAATCTGTGAGGCAATGATGAAGAGCTCCAAGACAGAGAACTACAACCAACACGTGGCTTTATTTATTTACCGTGTATTTGACTCTTTGCAGGTTCTAGCCACTGATATGTCAAAGCATATGAACCTGTTAGCGGATCTCAAGACCATGGTAGAGACCAAGAAGGTGACAAGTCTGGGCGTGCTGCTGTTAGACAACTACTCTGATCGCATTCAGGTATTCTTTGAGCTTCTGTGGAGCAAAGCCATTTTATATTGTTAGAAATTCATTTTTCCTTTCTTAAGTAAAAGGGATATAGTTAAAAATGTGTGGTTAATCAAATGCATAGGTTCTTCAGAACATGGTGCATTGTGCTGACCTGAGCAACCCAACAAAGCACCTGGAACTGTACCGTCAGTGGACAGATCGCATCATGGTGGAGTTTTTTACTCAGGGGGACCGAGAGAGAGATAAGGGTATGGAGATCAGCCCCATGTGTGACAAACATAATGCTTCCATTGAGAAATCACAGGTGAGTGAGGGAAAATGTTAAATTATATGCCACAAACTGGCCTTGAGGACTTTGGGCCTCATTCCATCATTTAGAATATAGTTTTACAATGTAATATAATAAATCAGTGTTATAAATTAACAAAAACTAAAAGCTGAAATAAAATAGAAATATTAGATGAAAAAAGTTAAATGTAAAATCCTAAATGTCAATTAGAAAAGTTGGCAACTAACTAAATCAATTTAAGTTGAAGTACTAAAGCTATTAAAATTATATATAACTAATATATATACTGTATATATATATATATATATATATATATATATATATATAATTTAAAATTAAAACTGAAATAATACATTCAAGCAAATGTTAAAAAATAATAATAATTAAAATGACAAAAGCATAAGAAAATCCCTAAATCTAAAACTACAACAAAAAGATCATTCTAAATAATAATACATATAATAGTATATAATTAATACTAAAATAAGTCTTGATTTCAGACTGCCACTCTGGAGCACCATATTAAAATATATATATATATGCATGTACTCATATGTACAGTATACACAAATAGAGTAATATTATAGTGATAACACATTTTACAAAATTATATGTGTATATATATATATATATATATATATATATATATATATATACTAATCTTTCTATATGAATAATTTCTATTTCTAATCATTTCTAATAATTATTAATTAATAATAATGTAAAATTTGTATTATAAAAATACAGTAATTATATTATTATTATTATTATATAAAATACAACAACAATAATAATTTATCATTACGTAAGAATTTTAAAAACATTATATATATGCACAGACACACTATTTATTTGAACTATATTAACAGGCTTACATAAGTAACACAATTATTAGTGTTTAAATCCACTGTTGTAGAATGACAGTGCAAACTCATATTAACTTTCTTTTTATTCCCCGTCCATCAGGTGGGCTTTATTGACTACATCGTGCACCCGCTATGGGAGACCTGGGCGGATCTGGTTCATCCTGATGCCCAGGAGATTCTCGACACGCTGGAGGACAACCGTGAGTGGTACCAGAGCATGATCCCCCACAGTCCCACCTCCACCCCTGAGGACAAGGGCGGTGTGGTCGGGATGGGAGCGATGGGTGGAGGCATCGCCTCAGCGGGGGAGAAATTTCAGTTCGAACTGACCTTAGAAGAGGAAGGGGAGTCTGACGTCGAGAGTCCCGTGGACGAAGAGTTCACTTCCACCACACAGGATTCCTCCAGGACAGATCCAGAAGGCAAACATCCGTCTTCGGCTCCCTGCACACAGCAAGCCAACCTGACCGCTCGCTCCCCCGGCTGCAGGACAATGTCTTTTAAGATGGGCGAGCCGCCAGACAGTGAAGATGAAGATAGAGAACTTGACCAAGAAGGGAAAAGCGTGTCTTGCCTGCGTCTGGGAACATAACACTAGTGCACTTTTTCAACGTGTTCTTTTTTCTTCTTTCGTACCTCTTCCTCACCACCTCCCTATCCCTCTCCATCCCATTCTTAGCTTCCTCGGGTGGAGGCGACGCAGTGCAGGAGAGCAAAGGAGAGGTAGGAAAGCTTCCACAGGACATTTTTATACACTAGTCACCTTGCACTGGAGAAAGCTCCTACTCTACGGACTGTCAAAGCGTGAAGCTTTTTTTTTAAAAGTTTTCGGTCTCATGACTTGGGTATGCCGTTCGGTTTCACCATCAAGCGTAAAACTGCCAGTGTGTTATGGACTGAGAGGAAACGTCCTAAAGTGTCTTCCTGTGACATCCCAGGTTTAAAGTTAATGAACAAGTGGAGCCGTCCGAACATATTGATCGATAAACAGGACACTTTTTATGTGAGACGTATGTGCACTAAAATGTTTTTAAAAAGATACACTGTTGACTTAAAGCTGGTCTATTAATAGCTGAACAGAACAACCTAACCTTAACACAACAGAACATCTCAGGATTCAAAGAAACGATTGCTTTCATGTAGCAAACAGCTTGAGGGTACCCACATAGTGACTGCCGTCTTCCTTGGATCACTATAAAATCTGTAGACTGAAGTCGAGCCATGATTGTGATCTTTTCTATTAGTATGTGACGCCACCTAGTGCTTAATAGTGGAACTGGAGCCACGTTTATAGGATTTACCACTCCATCTGAACACAGTGTGGCTCTGGATTGTTGTTCCTTTGCACAGATTATACTCATCTGACCATTTTAACTTAAAAACCTCTCTCACCTTTATTTGTAGGAATGCTGATTTAATTCAAGGCATTCACATGGTTTACATATTCTTCTCGTTTATTTTTCTATTCTGCTTCATCCAAAGCATGAGCGTAAGCATTATTACATTGTACGTCACAGTTTTAAAGCAGCTTGCTTCTGATATTCTAGGTAGCACTTTAGAAGATATCTTTGTCATTGCCAAACGTAGCTCCATCAGTAAGGGCTGGAGTCATTCTTAACGTACAGAAGACTAGGATTCGCTGTGATCTGCAGGGTAACCAGCATGTGTACGCACCCTGTATGTAAGTTGGTCTCTGGAAGGCTGGGCTAGCTTGGAAACCCACATTAGCTGTAGAGGAAGTGATAGGTGTCCTTAAACCACATGTGTACTTTCTCTCTCTTTCTGTGCTGGTCACACTGAAAAATATGAGATATCTTAACGTCTTTACAAATGTATGATGTCTAAATAAAAGTTTTAAAACGAGAGCTGTGCGCTACAAGATAACACATTAAGCCAAAGTTCGTTTTCTGTGCCAGACCTTTTGTGTTCTTTGGTTTTTGGTGATTGATCAGTGCTCTGCTCTTCACAGGGACATAGCCAATGACAGTACAAGTGCCAAGCAAGCATGATCCATGCTGTCCTGTAATTTCCATGTTGCCAATGGCTAATTTCCATCAATGACATCTACTACTGTCAGTAGCATACTGATTTGAGCATTTAGTTTTCTTTTATTTCATTGTTCAAAACTGTCGATTTGTCAAGCTGAAATTTTATTTAAGAGTATTCATGATTAATAAGTCTTTCTGACTCTGTGTGCTCATTGAAAGTCAGATTATTTGTGTCCTTTTTTTACCATGGTATGAATTTTAATATTGGATACAGTGAATCTTTGTATGTGAGATTACAGTAAACGGGGCTTTTAATTATTGGCTATATGTTCATCTTAATGTCAGTCTGTGCTCTTTATAGCAATGTTTCATGTGGTGAGAGAAATGCTGAGTGGCCATGCAAAGTTTCGACAGACTGTATCCACACAGCACACCTCTGTTTGGTCTTTTTCTGTCGCAGATCTGACAATCCCAACAGTACTGTTTTTCACTACAACGCTGTTACTAATGTTGCTGTGAACGTTTCCTGTTCCCAATGCCAATAAACGAAGAAATATTAGTAAGATGGACTCATTTGTGTTATATCCAAACCTATTTCCACAATATAGCCTATATTAAAAAATACTTTGGTAAATTATAAGATTAAAAAAAAGAAAAAATGGAATTGGGCAAAGAGTTGAAATAATGATATAAATCATAATTGTGACATATAAAGTTGAATTTATTATATAAAAAGTTAAATTAATGGAAATAAAAATAAGGTATAAAAGGTCAAATTTATGGAA
The DNA here is from genome assembly GCF_936440315.1 of Barbus barbus. Lineage (NCBI taxonomy): Eukaryota > Metazoa > Chordata > Actinopteri > Cypriniformes > Cyprinidae > Barbus > Barbus barbus. The sequence goes on along the minus strand of NC_136743.1, from coordinate 17,713,594 downwards.
TAAAAAGTCAAAATGATGGCAAAAACAAGGCATTAAAAGTTTTAAAAAAGTTATAATTGACAAAAGTCGACATCTCTGTTGTCATTATTTTGACTGTAACAATCATAATTAGTACAGTATGTCATTATTTTGACTATGTTCGACTTCGTTATTTATGGCTTATAATTTCTCATAAATATGACTTATAATGACTAATCAAAGATTTTTATTTTTTTTAATCTTACAAATATTACTCATGATTAGTCATGATTTTGTCATAATTTTAGCTTCGAATTTTAATCTCATAAAGATAACTTTTCATCTTAGTATGTATGACTTATTATTAGACTTTTAGATCATAATTTCTCATGTCATGGTTAAATTCAAATTATGACTTTTAAACTTAGTTAAATTATAAACTAAATAATTATAAGAAATTATGACTTGAAATTATGAAAAGGGCCTAGACACGATTAAATAAAAATAGCCTACCTCAAACACAAACACAAAAAAAATACTTGTTTCATTCATGCATCGTAATCTAGAAGACCTCTAAATCGTTAGTGACCGATCGAGCGTGTAATTGGCTCATCCACATGTCAGTCATTGTTTAGCCCCGCCTCCAGCTGACTCCCATCGAGTGACGAAGCAAGAGCGCAGGTGCACAGGCTGGGAACTGCATCCAAACCACACCAAATAAACCTCCTGTTAAGGTAAGCTGAGGTTTCTTCGGCAACATATTGCCGATTCACCGTGCATTTATTTCGAAATGATAAAGTCGCCGCATAGAAACGTCAGGAAATCAATGGTTTAGATTTAAAACCAGCGTAACCTTCATTTGACATCGCTAACAGTGATGGATCATAAACAGCCTCTGCTGTATAATCCATCTCTGCATGCTGCAAACTAACATGTCAACTGGCTTTTGACACTCAGCACATTGTCGCTGGCAGTTATGATGAATACTGTATGTTTGATCGATAGGATGTTAGTCACTCACTGACCCGAATAAAAATAGAAATCAAGCGGATAGATGCTAACCGGCGCTCAACTGACTATCAGCCATACAGCAGTCTCGCTCTCACAGGCTGCCATTTATTTGAAACATCTCGATTGGACAATTAGCTCGTGAACGTAGCAGCACGCAAAGGTTTCTTGCGCTAATCTTGTACGCCACGCCTGAGCCATATGCTTGAATTAAGCCTCGATGTGTGCCTGGCTGCTCAGGTGGCCTGACAAATAACAGACTGAACAGAGCAGGAATAAACATTCAGGGGTTGGTTTGTCTCTGTATGGGAAAGAAAGAACCCCCTTGGTCTTCCATGATAAAATGGGAATGTTAGTATAATCTTCCCCTGATATTGTTGGTGTGCTAAGGTCCTGAGCTAAGCACAGGGTTTAGCCGGCACAAAACCTTTAAAATCCCTAGCTACACGGGCTGCCTGGCTCAATCCATAAGGATACAGGGAAAGTGCAGGTTACACCCTCTATTCACTTTGAGTGTGTGTTCAGCAAACAGGCTGTGAATAAGAAAACATATTTGTTTCAACACATTGCCAGGAACTGTTTCTGACATTATTGTCTGTTGAACATTGCACTGTATAAAAATAATCAGCCTTGTACTGTAGTTATTGTATGTCAGTTTTCTTATCTGATTGCTTCTACAGTGAATGTCTGGAGAATACATAACGGACTATAGTCACTCATGAGTCATGACATGATTCAGTTCATTGGAAAAGACTCATTAAACAGTTATTTGTTACAAAAAGTTTGTTAATGTGCTGTACGCAGATGAATTTGGCTGTTATTGGTCTCTGTGTTCACTAAAATAACTTGTTTTCATAAATTGTCTGGCATTGCAAAGCCATTGGGTTTTTTTTATTTATTATTTACTTGGTTTATACATAGCAACTGTCTAAATTCTTTTCCTTTTAATTGATTATGTTTGTTGCATCTGTTAATTTCTCTATCCACATGAATAACAAAGGTTATTTCCCAAATCTCTACTATTCCTTGCTCAGATACCAGAGATAATCATCCCAAAAGTTAGTGATATTTTAACTTATAATGCATTTATAAAAAGATTTTTCACACTATACTTAGCTGGGTACCCTCTAAAACGATTTAGGACTGAGACTTGAACCCTTCCCAATGATTAATTTACTGTAAAAATTCAAAATTGAGCCATATTCATAAGTACTTTTTTTCTTCAATTCTAAGTCCAAGGAACTAGAATGTGCAAAACAGCATATGTACATAGTGTAACCTGAAATATAGTTTATATAGAGGTCAGTTTTTGACAAATCATCTCCCTTGGCTTCATGTGATAGTAAAGTGTCCACTGAATGCCCACTTCAGAATCTCGGCGAAAGTAGTAGGTCATATTAGGTCAAATACAATGTATTTTGGCATGCTACTCTTTTCACATACTGTTTTTGCCTTCTATATAGTATGGAAGTAGGCATATTCAGTTGCAGTGTAAGTACATTAAATCATTTACCGTCAGGACCATAAATATTGGGACATCGACACAATTCTAACATTTTTGGCTCTATACACCTCCACAATGGATTTCAAATGAAACGAACAAGATGTGCTTTAACTGCAGACTGTCAGCTTTAATTTGAGGGTATTTACATCCAAATCAGGTGAACGGTGTAGGAATTACAACAGTTTGCATATGTGCCTCCCACTTGTTAAGGGGCCAAAAGTAATGGGACAATTGGCTTCTCAGCTGTTCCATGGCCAGGTGTGTGTTATTCCCTCATTATCCCAATTACAATGAGCAGATAAAAGGTCCAGAGTTCATTTCAAGTGTGCTATTTGCATTTGGAATCTGTTGCTGTCAACTGTCAAGATGAGATCCAAAGAGCTGTCACTATCAGTGAAGCAAGCCATCATTAGGCTGAAAAAACAAAACAAACCCATCAGAGAGATAGCAAAAACATTAGGCGTGACCAAAACAACTGTTTGGAACATTCTTAAAAAGAAGGAACGCACCGGTGAGCTCAGCAACACCAAAAGACCCGGAAGACCACGGAAAAGAACTGTGGTGGATGAACGAAGAATTCTTTCCCTGGTGAAGAAAACACCCTTCACAACAGTTGGCCAGATCAAGAACACTCTCCAGGAGGTAGGTGTATGTGTGTCAAAGTCAACAATCAAGAGAAGACTTCACCAGAGTGAATACAGAGGGTTCACCACAAGATGTAAACCATTGGTGAGCCTCAAAAACAGGAAGGCCAGATTAGAGTTTGCCAAACGACATCTAAAAAAGCCTTCACAGTTCTGGAACAACATCCTATGGACAGATGAGACCGAGATCAACTTGTACCAGAGTGATGGGAAGAGAAGAGCATGGAGAAGGAAAGGAACTGCTCATGATCATCAGTGAAGCATGGTGGTGGTAGTGTCATGGCGTGGGCATGTATGGCTGCCAGTGGAACTGGTTCTCTTGTATTTATTGATGATGTGACTGCTGACAAAAGCAGCAGGATGAATTCTGAAGTGTTTCGGGCAATATTATCTGCTCATATTCAGCCAAATGCTTCAGAACTCACTGGACGGCGCTTCACAGTGCAAATGGACAATGACCCAAAGCATACAGCAAAAGCAACCAAAGAGTTTTTGAAGGGAAAGAAGTGGACTGTTATGCAATGGCCAAGTCAATCACCTGACCTGAATCCGATTGAGCATGCATTTCACTTGCTGAAGACAAAACTGAAGGGAAAATGCCCCAAGAACAAGCAGGAACTGCAGACGGTTGTGTTAGAGGTCTGGCAGAGCATCACCAGGGATGAAACCCAGCGTCTGGTGATGTCTATGCGTTCCAGACTTCAGGCTGTAATTGACTGCAAAGGATTTGCAACCAAGTATTAAAAAGTGAAAATTTGATTTATGATTATTATTCTGTCCCATTACTTTTGGTCCCTTAACAAGTGGGAGGCACATATGCAAACTGTTGTAATTCCTACACCGTTCACCTGATTTGGATGTAAATACCCTCAAATTAAAGCTGACAGTCTGTAGTTAAAGCACATCTTGTTTGTTTCATTTGAAATCCATTGTGGTGGTGTATAGAGCCAAAAATGTTAGAATTGTGTCGATGTCCCAATATTTATGGGCCTGACTGTACATTAGCAATACTAATATATAAAGATAATCACTTAAGGTTAAAAATGGAAAAATAAAAATGGTCAAGCAACCTCAATTGGTCATTTGGACCACTTGAGATGAACTGACGCAAATATGTCATGTTATAGAAATAAAATGTCTGAAAAGTTAAAAAAGAAAAAGCACCCTATCTATTTTCTAAATGCTTGTTATAGATCTTATCATGAAGAGTTCATCCATGCATATGTTTAATTTTCAAAAAATGTTATGACCTTCTAATGTTTAATCAAAATATCATAACCGGACCTTCCAGTGAAAATGTCAGACTTCTCTTTGGTGACATATGCAGGACTTCTCCAGTCATTTAATTTGTTTAAATCCTGTCCCTGTCATGTTCACTTTTGCACTTTTGAGTGCAATACCCACATCTTAAAACACATTCAACAACCGATGCAAGTCTTGCCCTACATTTTGTAACAATCCATTATGCTTGAATATACATCACAATATGGAAGAAAAGATTTATTGCATTTCAATGAATCACCTTCTTTGTTTTATTGTTTCAGATGGCCTCAGCAAATGACGCTCGATGTGGACAAAAAGAGTCTGTGGATCAGAACTTTGACTACATGTTTAAGATCCTGATCATTGGTAACAGCAGTGTCGGCAAAACCAGTTTCCTGTTCCGCTATGCTGATGACTCCTTCACACCCGCTTTCGTCAGCACTGTCGGCATAGACTTTAAAGTGAAGACCATCTACCGGAACGACAAGAGGATAAAGCTCCAAATATGGGTGAGGAGTTCCTTATCGTTTTCATTTTTTAAGGAGTGTTTTACTGAAAGAACCAACAAGACATTTTCACTCCAACTTGTGCATATTTCAGGACACTGCCGGGCAGGAGAGGTACAGGACCATCACCACAGCATACTATCGTGGAGCAATGGGCTTCATTCTGATGTATGACATCACCAACGAGGATTCCTTTAATGCCGTTCAGGACTGGTACGAGAGTGCTTATTTTTGTCTGTGGCTCATAAAATTGACACATTTGCAAAGATGCGACCTAGTTTCTAGTCGTACTTAAACACGCCCCTCCACAATCAGCTGCAAGCTTGCATTCATCTGCCACCATTGTGCAATGCCCACATCTACCAATCCACCAAACAACCGATGGATATAGAACCAGGTCCCCATCCTACATTTTTGTTCTTTTTTGACAATTAGTTACACTAAGATGTATATCACAGTACGGAAAAAGGGATCTGTTGCTATATCCGTTTCATCCAGACTTGAATAGTGTGGAGTGGGATTTCGGACCAATAGGTTTTCAGGATGGGCGGGGCTAACTGGCACAGTGTCACAGAAATAAAACCAATCAACAATAAACTGCTACTGTTGCCGCTTTCAGTGGTTACAGCTGGTTAGGACATATATATTAGTGTGTGTATATATAAAATATGTGACCCTGGACTGCAAATCCAGTCTTAAGTCGCTGGGGTATTTTTTAGCAATAGCAAAAATACATTGTATGGGTCAAAATTATCGATTTTTCTCTAATGCCCAAAATCATTAGGATATTAAGTAAAGATCACGTTCCATGAAGATATTTAGTAAATTTCCTACCATAAATATATCAAAACTTCATTTTTGTTTAGTAATATGCATTGCTAAGAACTTCATTTGGACAACTTTAAAGGCGATTTTCTCAATATTTTTATTTTTTTGCACCTCAGATTCCAGATAGTTGTATTAGTTATATTAAACGATTAATCAATCGATCAATATCCATTAAGTTTTTGTTTACATAATATAGGTCTGTATACTGTGTATATTTATTATGTATAAATACAAACACGTGCATGTATATATTTATGAAAAATGTTGTTTATATGTTAAATATATTTATATGTAATATATAAGAATATAAATATATACATGTAAATGCATGTAAATATTTTAAAAGTATTTACTGTATGTGTGTGTCTTTATATATACATAATAAATATACATAGTACACATACATATATTATGTAAACAAAAACCATTATTTTGGATGCAATTAATCGTTTGACAGCACTAATATATATATATATATATATATATATATATATATATATATATATATATATATATATATATATATATATATATATAATATTATTCTTAACATCCGTAAAGTTAAATGAATAAAAATATGTAAACCATAAATGGAAGTAAATCTTTACCACAAGATACACAAGGGTACAGTGTCAAAAGCATTTAGCCTATTAAAAGTAACTTATCTTGTATTTAATAATTTATTTTATTATTATTATTATTGATATTTAATTACAAATATTTATTTTTAATTATTAAATGTCTTTTTAACATGTTTATATATCAATTTTAAATACAGTAGCATCTAGGCAATTCAAATGCTGTTTCTTAATGACTCGTTTACTGCTCTTAGGTCCACACAGATTAAGACCTATTCATGGGACAATGCTCAAGTGCTGCTGTTGGGAAATAAGTGTGACATGGAAGACGAGAGAGTGGTTGCTTCAGAGAGAGGAAGACAGCTGTCTGAACAGCTAGGTTGGTTTTCCTGAGCAGAATGATTTTCACGAGCATTTTCTTCATATGCAGGATGTCTTCTCGTAGTTCTTAGTTTAATTTGAATATAATAGTGCCTTTTACTTCTTTTGACTGCCACAGGTTTTGAGTTCTTTGAAGCCAGTGCCAAGGACAACATTAACGTGAAGCAGGCATTTGAGCGACTGGTGGACATAATCTGTGAGAGGATGGCAGATAACCCGGAGTCGGCAGATCCGTCCATCACGGGAAACAGGCAGGGCCCTCAGCTCAGTGAGCAGCCGGAGCGCTCCCACAAAGACTGTGCTTGCTAAGGATCGCTCTCAACCTCTCCACCATTCCCAGCAGATTGAACAATGGACGCTTTAGGAAGGAAGGCTTTGGTAAGAGAAGAGCTGATGGGATGCAGCTGAGAACCTGTCCTCTCTCTGTCCCTTTTGTGAGATTGACAGGCATTTTTATTTCTCTTATATTGATATTGGTAACCAGTGCTCTCATCTCTTAAGAATTTGAATAATTTAATGTCTTTTTGACTTTGGGGTCAAATTAATTCCAACGTGAAATTGGGTGAATCACATTTTGTTTTGGTACCTTGTCTGCTAAAACATTCTTCTAAATCATGAGCATTTCTTAGGTATGTTTTTGAATTCCTCAAGTTCAGATTCACACAAATATCCTTAATACATTTCCAGGAGATATTTTATTAATTCCTAAACAGAAAAATATACATTTGGGACCAGATTGTTGTGTGGAAACCATCAGCATATAAAGGCTCATCCCAAGATGGAGCGTTTGAATGAATCCTGAGCTTAATATAATAATATAAATAAATAATCCCTATTATTTTTTAAATAAGAGCAGGTGTATTTTGTAAAACATATATTATATAAGCAAAAATGATATGTGTGATAACAGATGTAATTAGGAAAATAATTATGATGTGCTTAATTGCTTCTTGTTTTGTAATATGAAGGAATTAATGAATTGAAGTGTATTTTCAGTTACATGTTCTGCTTTTACTCCGGTTCCTACATACAGGTGGTCTCAAACTCCTCATTTTACCATAAAGAAAGTGTGTGTGTGTGTGTGTACATGTTAGTATGTCATCCTAGTATATTGCAGATTTTTTTGTTTTTACAAGCATAGATGAGGATTACTGCTGTTCTGTGGGCTGAAAACAATAAAAGCTTTAATGAAAAGAGAAACTAAATGTCCAGGGTTTCTGGACAAGACTGTATTTTGAAAAGATTGTCATTTTAAAACAAAATGCATTGTGATTTGCTTGAAGTTCTTATTTAGGCATTGGAAACAAATACTATATGCACCACTCATTGATCACTAGAGTATTAACATATGTTAATGCACGCAATAATGTTAATTTACTGCTTTATTTATTGCTTATTTATTTACACGCGTCTTTGTTGGTGTATGTGTTCTGAATTAGGGCTACTGCTATACTTATAGAACAGGCTTGGACATCTGAAATGTCTCGCTTCTATAAATCAGAGTTTTAAACACAAAAGGAAGTGAATGTTTGGAAACATCGTGTCTGTAGAAGTATGTGTTGATTTCCCCTATGCAATTCAGAAGCTTTGTTATACCAAATAGTCACTGGATATGCAGAGATACTGTTTGTAAGGTAATTGATGATTTATACCCTTCATTTAAAACCTTTTTTACAGTCCAACAAATAGCAAACCACTGGGATTTCCTTTTTATACAGAGAAATTTGACACATTAGTAAGCTTTATATGCAGAGTAATTACTGTTAAAGTAGAAGCCATAAAACGGAGTTTTGGTACTCTTTTTGTAGTTTTTTGTTGTTGTTGGCTGTTCGAGTATTGTATATTTTGTAATTGTACGATAGTTCTTCAGTTCCCACACTATGACATAATGCATTATCAAAATTACAAATAGGTTTTTAAGTGATGTACATCATGCTGCGTTTCACCCTGGGAGATAATGATAAGAATAAGCCACTGTATTCGCAACTGATATAAGCAGGACACTCAGTGTCATAAGTTTTATTAAATTCAATAAAAAGCTATGTTTGAAATCTTTTATGACTTATTGCTGTCATTGTTGACCTTCTTATATTGTCTTGACAAAGAGGGGCCTCAAAAAGTTGAGCTCCACTGGCCTATAGGGAGCTGCAAGACTGGATGTAATGCTTGGTTTGCTAGTTTATATTAAAGGTTTATTATGTTGTACGAAACAATGAAGAGTTTGATGCATACTCTGCGTCCTCAGATTATTTATTTATTATCTGATGATGGCTGAATGACAAGTACAGCTGCTAAATAAAGAGAGTCTGGGGAATTGAAATCATCCTCATGTTAAACGTACTGTATAAATTACCTTCTTTCACATAATCTAAACTTTCTCAAGGAAATCAAGATGTACACAGATTTATGGATGGACGTTGTAGTGAAGACCTACAGAAACCTCTTACGAATGCACTGTATTACATTAAAACAGTAATTTGTAAAATATGTCTGCTTTTGGTGCTTGCTTTCAGATGTTTATGGATAATCCTGCTGATGTGTATGGCATTTGTGATGGAGGGATGGTGGTGTCCTCGACTATGGATTTTTTGCAATTTAACAGGAGTTTGGTTGAAGTTTCTTGTGGACAGAATGACTCCTCAATCTGTACAGAGGGGTATTCTTCTGTTGTAGATCATGTATTTTACCAGGAACAACAGGAACTTTGGAATTTGAATGGCTGTACACACTTGTGTCCAACGGAAGAGTTTCACACCACTCAGAATGGATGCATACAAGGAGAAAGGTTTATGTTCAACAGTTCAGACATGGATGGATCCATTCATCTGAAGTCCAGTCTGAACACAAACTGGTCACGGTTTACCTGCCAGTGGCTGGAGCGATGCGCAGGTGCTCCACAGTGCTGTAAGAAAACCTACTGCACAATGAAGGAGCTCATCTCCCATCTGACAGCGGAGCATGTTAATCTGTCAGGACAATCCAGTTACATCTGTTTGTGGGAAGACTGTTCTCGTCAAAGGAATCCATTCAAGGCCAAGTACAAACTGATCAATCACCTAAGAGTGCACACGGGAGAAAAGCCCTTTCAGTGCTCCTTCGGATGTGGAAGAGCATTTGCACGGGCGGAAAACCTGAAAATTCATGAAAGGACACATACAGGTAACACTTTAATTGTTGTTGTTGTTTATTTTTATTAATGTTGCATGAAGTGATTGGGTTTAATTTTCTTTTTTTGTTACAGGTGAAAAACCTTTCAGCTGCCCTTTTGAGGCCTGTGAAAGGCGTTTTGCAAACAGCAGTGATAAACTAAAGCACATACGTATCCATGCACCGGAGAAGCAATATATTTGCACGCACTGCAATAAATCATATTCTCATGCGAGCTCCCTCAGAAAACACGCAAAGGTAATTAGAATTTAAACATACAGCTCAATTAGAAGTAAATATATAATAGATAAATATGTAAAATAACAGACCTGCATTCTACCATTGCCAAATTTAATAGAAGTGCTTTTACATATTCTATTTTTTAATGTGCTTTGTGATTCAATAAGTGAATGATACTTAAGTAAATTAAGTTCTGTTCTCTCTTCTTCATCAATGCAGGTCCACCTGCCAGTCATGGAACCTAGTCAGAACTACAATTATGACAGCAGCTATAAAGATCCAAGCCTTTTTCAAATAATATTTTAATGTGTGCCCTAGTGTAAAATTTAGCCTTTGTTTTTCATTACTATTTTGGTTAAAAATAAAATCAGGAGTATCGACGTGAGAATGGTGCTCCACAACTCTGAACATAAATGTAATAGTTTACACAAGAAAAACTATTGAGTTACTTATTATGCAGCAATTAATTTAAATGATATTATTAGAATAGTAAACATTGTTTGTAAAGTCTCATGTTTCTGGTCTGTGGAGGATAAATTATTAATCATCTTTGACGACTAAAAACAGTTTGTATGTTAGTGGATCTTGTAAGTTGCATGTCAAAGCTGTTACAGCATTATGTGAGATACAGACATATAGTCATGAAGCATATAAATGTGAAACTAGTCAGTCCAACTGTAGCTTAAACATGTTTTAATACAAAATCTTCTCAACATTGTTGTCTTGTAAAATGATCGTGTTCGATTGAAGTGTAATAAAACATTAAACACTGCACATTTCAGATTAACTTTTTTTTGATCAGTAACACAATTAAGAGCATTGTAAATGGCACAGCGAAGGGGAAATTGTACATTGGTAAATGTTAATGTGCCCAGTAGAGGACGATTCTTGAAAAAACAGTGTGTTCTCTTCCCTAGACGGAATAAATGCTCCACACACTGATCTAATGTCTCTGAACCGTAATTGCATTCATTAGAACAGGCTGACCGCACGAATCACAGCTAATCCATCTGTGGGTTCAAGTTTAGCTTCTAATAAATAATTAGTATAGACTTTACATGTAATGAAACTGAATTTAAACGGATAATTTAACCAAAACTGAAAATTCCATCATCTTCTGTTCAACACAAAAGATATAACAGTATTTTTATTTTTGGGTGAACTATCCCTTTAAATTTCAATTAATTTCCTGTGCGGTATAATAATTCAAGTCAAGCCACCTTTATTTATTTTCATTTTTTTGAAGTGGTGGCCATAATGTTTAAAACACTATTTTCACCAGCTAAAAAATGGTTTTAAGTCAGTTATTTCTATCTTTTGCTGTAGGGCAGGGGTCATCAAACTTGATCCTGGAGGGCCGGTGTCCTGCAGAGTTTAGCTCCAACTTGCCTCAACACACCTGCCTGGAAGTTTCAAGTATACCTAAGACCTTGATTAGCTACTTCAGGTGTGTTTAATTAGGGTTGGAGCTAAACTCTGCAGGACACCGGCGCTCTAGGACTGAACTTAGTGACCCCTGCTAGTGTGTCAGTAGGAAATATCAGTTTACATTTCCAAATATTCATTTTGCCATTCATTTTAATAATTCAGTGAGATTTTTGTTTGCACAAGGAGTCTGACAACAGCCAGTGCTCCACACAGAGACCTGATCTCATTATCATCCAGTCTGTCTGGAATCACATGAACAAACTGAGACAGACTAAATCCAGAAGAACTGTGGCAGGGTTTCTAAGATGCTGCAAGAGACCTACCTGCAAAACTACTGAAAATAGTTTACATACAATAGGATAGTTACACCAAATGTTGATTAAATTTAGTAAATAGAAGTTAATTGATAAAGAAAATCTATTTGTGACCCTGGGTCAGAAAACCAATCATAAGTAGCACGTTATATTTGTAGGAATAGCCAAAAATGCATTGTATTGGTCAAAATTATCGATTTTTCTTTTATGCCAAAAATCATTAGGATATTAAGTAAAGATCACGTTCCATGAAGATATTTAGTAAATTTCCTACTGTAAATATATTAAAACTTAATTTTTGATTAGTAACATGCATTGCTAAGAACTTCATTCGGGAAGCTTCAAAGGCGATTTTGTCAAAATTTAGATTTTTTTGCACCTCAGATTCCAGATTTTCAAATAGTTGTATCTCAGCCAAATATTGTCCGATCCTAACAAAACATACATCAATGGAAAGATTATTTATTCAGCTTTCAGATGAAAATGCACACTTATGACTGGTTTTGTGGTCCAGGGTCACATTTATGACATTATTTCTGACAGCATCCTCATTTTACAGCATTTTTACACAAGTGCCTAAAACTTTTCACAGTACTATAGCTTTGCAGGGAGGTCTCTTGAAGCATCTTGGAGATGTTGCCACAGTTCTTCTGTATTTAGTCTGTCTCAGTTTGTTCATATGATTCCAGACAGACTGGATGATAATGAGATCAGATCTCTGTGTGGAGCACTGGCTGTTGTCAGACTCCTTGTGCAAACAAAAATCTCACTGGATTATTACAATTAATGGCAAAATGAATGTTTGGAAATGTAAACTGATATTTCCTACTGATACACTACAGCAAAAGATAGAAACTGACTTAAAACATTTTTTAGCTGATGAAAACACTAGTGTTCTAATCATTTTGGCCACCACTGTATTTTGTGACGTAGTCCAGTAAGGTTTCGAGAATTTTTTTTTTTTTATTAAATGTGTATTTTTCAAATTTAAATGTTTTCACACAGATATTTCATACAAAAAATGTATTTTCTGTCAGTTCAAAAAGTGCACATTAAGAGCAGTTGCTATGTAAAAGAGTATATCATCATAATGAAGATTATTTTTCGGAGTGATCCCCAGTGATTCTCATCTGAAGGGTTCTCCCACTGGACCGAACTATCAGATCTTCCTGTCATTTTAATGTGCAGCTGTCAGCAATACCTGCGTCTCTCATTTCCAGCAGTATGACGAGCCTTCAGATGCTCTAATAATGTTCATATGTCCTTCTCATACTTCATTGATCAGTGTTTTCCCTTGAGTGTCTCTTCATTAATATAGCCCCTAAAATCACACTCTACTGTACATCATCAGTGCAGAGTGCCTCACTATATTAGGCTACTGTTATAAAGTTTGGGAACAGTTTGTAAGAAACTTGAGATGTAAACCTGTGGACATACGAGCCACATGGTGGCAGAGGTGAGACTTTCTGTGAAAGGAAGGAGCACGACAAACATTCATTCAATCCTGGCTGGAATAGAGATGATCTCAGGTAGTGAATATGTCACTACAGGCATTTTGCCCTTTTTTTAATATCATCAATAACAATAATCTAATTTTGAAATAAAAGTCGTTTTTATGGTGCTTAAAGAAAAAACTATAGGTGCCATAACTGTCTGGAAATGGTAAAAATGAAAATAACATCTCTTAACTCTTTGAAACAAAAAAGGTATAATCTTTTATTATTATTATTTTACATTTATGAAAAGGGACATTTTTCATGTAACTTCCTTTTTTTTAAAAAAAAGCAGCCCAGATATCATTAAGTACATAATGACATTGTAACAATATAAATTATAACACTGACGTAGTCTGCAGTCAAAAGTGCTTCTGTGTGATGACAAACCTGACAGCCGTGATAATGTTCAAAAGACGTAAGTAACCTGTGCAGAAGTAATTGAAGCACTGTTTGAAGCCTCGGGCCCTCTTCCCCACATGGTTTAGACATCCATTAGTAGGCTTGATTTGATTACAGTAACAGTATCATGAAGGGCTGCTGCACTTTACCGGTGATGACTGATGAGTCTACGTGATCAAGAGGACTGGCAGGTCTGGCAGGAGTGTAAATCAACATCACTTGAACATCTTATTGGCTGTAGTACAGTACATTTTGACTTGCCTGAAGTGATAGCCAGCTGCTCAATGGTAGATATTATAAACCTGACTTAAAATAACTACATAAATAAACAACTCTTCCATCTAGTAAATTATGACTTCAAGTGGTTCTGTTCAGCAGAACCAGTCTAGGGCAACAATAAATTAATAGAAAACAAACATTCTGCACGTCTTGTCGAGTTCAACACAGGTCAGCTCATAGCGCTCTCACTCCCAAAAACAATTCTGCATGACTGACTCCTGGGCTTTGGGGTTTTACTAATTTTCTCAGAATGAACTCTATGATAATTCACAATCATTGGGCCTCATGACACTGAGAATATAAAAATATACTTGTTCTAAAATAGACTTTCCTGGTGATTCCCTTCATTGAGTTTTCACATAGATGTTGTTTGAACAAGAAAGTAGTGATAGGAAAATAGCAAAAAATTAACATTTAAGGATAATGTTACAAAGAATATATGAAAAAAAAAACTATCTGAGGCAAATCCTGTTAGCTAAGTCCATCTCATCTGCTTTTCAGCGTTCTGTACATGTATTTATTTGCAAGACACCAATGAAATAAACAGACAATTAAAAGGAAAGGTTAAAGATATAGTTTACCAAAAATGAAAGGTCTGTCATCATTTACTCCCCTTTTATGTTTTTCTTTCTTCTGCTCAACACAAAAGAAGACATTTTGAAGAATGTGTATAACCAAACAGTTTTAAAAGAAACTCATGCAGGTTTGGAACAACCCAAGGGTGAGTAAACGATGACAGTTCATTTTTGGATGAGCTGTTCCTTTAAGTCTCCCGCTTTTCAGTTTTCCTCCTACGACCTAATCATACTGTACATATTCTATACAGTTGTTAGAGTTTTCAATGTAAACTTGTAAATTATACATCAAATATTTGTATACTGTTACAAAAAAAAACCCGTCACACATGGATTTATTTTTTATTTCTTCTGGGCGTGTAGGTTGAAAACCTGAGACAAAGCTGATATTAATTGAAATATTATACAACAGATCTTCATTCACAAACTATAAAAGAGCAACATTTCAGTAATATATTTTATTAAGGCACCTAAAACCATTAGTGGTGGATATTTATGTGTTTGCAAGTATCATCATGAATACTTATGATGTATTTAGCATTTTTTGTGTGTGTAATATTCTCTCATGCCCTCAGTGAGCGACTGTAGGAGATATTCTGGGTGGTGAGGCTCTGCTCTTCATCAGAATCCCTCAGTAGGTGTCGAGTGAAGAGCACCCGGCGATATCAAACTTAGAGCAGTAGCCAAAACAATGAGCAGGCCTAGATAATGCAGTGTAGGCAAGTCATGCATTAGACTTTATATTGTGTACCCTTGAGAACCACTATGTCCCTATTCCACAGTGACAGCCCTAAAATGAGGCGAATCCTACACAGCTGTGTTATGCAGGATGTTTTTCTCATGTATGTGACTCACATCAGCAGTGGCAGTGGAGGGCAAGGGTTAGGACTCCCAGACTGACTCATGTTATAAATGTCCAGGGCATGTAATACCCACATTCAGTTCCCAGCAATGGCGTAAACTTAAGTAGTTTCTATATTTTAAATAGAAGGGAAAAAAATGATGCATTTTAATTAAACTAAAAGTAGGCTATTGTTTGCCTCTGGTTGGTTCGACTTCTAATTCTCATTACACTGCCTTACAGTAGCTACAAAATTCAAAATACATACATGCACAAAATATTGTACATATTTGTTTATTAAATGTGTTTTTGGGAGACAACAGGAAAATCTCAAATATCTATGCAAACAAACTTTAAAAGTCCCTGAGGGTTTTTTGGTGTTTGGTTTTTGCTTGGCCTCAAGATGGCCATATTGATTTAGGATTTGGACAAATTATAGCGCTCTCTGGGGTACAGCTGCATGGGAATCAGAGCTGTGAGATTTTGGACTATTTATACATGATTATAAAAAACTCAAAATCACAGTGTTTTCTTGCATTCAGTCTTAGCCTACTAAACGCTTACTTTAAATACTTCATGTAAAATTACCAAATTAAGAGAAGAAGGCATTATTACACACATAGGCGGATTAACCATGTGGGCAATTGGGCAAGTGCCCAGGGGCACCACATCCAAGGGGGCATGCACCACGCAAATAAATTTTCTGCGGTAAAACAAGCGATGTATTCTCAAACGTCAAAAGCCGTGACCTATACATACCCTTTAATCAGAACGTACTAAGTTCTCAGAAAGTTTTTTTGTTTTTTTCTCTCATGCGTGAAACAGTGGATGCGCGATGTACATAGGCTAGCCTAGTGCTGAACCCGTGCGCTTCCGTTTCGACGCCCATATATTACTCAAACAGATTCTAGGAGCATGCTGTGTGGTGTCGCGCAACTCCCGTCTCTTCAACTCAAATGCCTCGCTCATGGATGTGTGAATCCGCTACGGAGCGACAGCCTTGCGCTTTCACGTTGCACTTTGCAGCCATTGGCAATCAACAAAGGGGCAAAGTGTAAGTTTTATTTTCAGTTCAAATCCTCTCAAAACTATATGTAGCTATATACACACTATATAAAAAAAGTTGAGCCAGCTTAAAATTTTAAGGCAACCAGCTTCAGCAGATTTTTGAGTTTTCTCAACTTGTTGTTTTAAGTTTATACAGGTCCTTCTCAAAAAATTAGCATATTGTGATAAAGTTCATTATTTTCTGTAATGTACTGATAAACATTAGACTTTCATATATTTTAGATTCATTACAACACAACTGAAGTAGTTCAAGCCTTTTTATTGTTTTAATATTGATGATTTTGGCATATAGCTCATGAAAACCCAAAATTCCTATCTCAAAAAATTAGCATATCATGAAAAGGTTCTCTAAACGAGCTATTAACCTAATCATCTGAATCGACTAATTAACTCTAAACACCTGCAAAAGATTCCTGAGGCTTTTAAAAACTCCCAGCCTGGTTCATTACTCAAAACCGCAATCATGGGTAAGACTGCCGACCTGACTGCTGTCCAGAAGGCCATCATTGACACCCTCAAGCAAGAGGGTAAGACACAGAAAGAAATTTCTGAACGAATAGGCTGTTCCCAGAGTGCTGTATCAAGGCACCTCAGTGGGAAGTCTGTGGGAAGGAAAAAGTGTGGCAGAAAACGCAGCACAACGAGAAGAGGTGACCGGACCCTGAGGAAGATTGTGGAGAAGGACCGATTCCAGACCTTGGGGGACCTGCGGAAGCAGTGGACTGAGTCTGGAGTAGAAACATCCAGAGCCACCGTGTACAGGCGTGTGCAGGAAATGGGCTACAGGTGCCGCATTCCCCAGGTCAAGCCACTTTTGAACCAGAAACAGCGGCAGAAGCGCCTGACCTGGGCTACAGAGAAGCAGCACTGGACTGTTGCTCAGTGGTCCAAAGTACTTTTTTCGGATGAAAGCAAATTGTGCATGTCATTCGGAAATCAAGGTGCCAGAGTCTGGAGGAAGACTGGGGAGAGGGAAATGCCAAAATGCCTGAAGTCCAGTGTCAAGTACCCACAGTCAGTGATGCTGGTGTTGGTCCACTGTGTTTTATCAAGGGCAGGGTCAATGCAGCTAGCTATCAGGAGATTTTGGAGCACTTCATGCTTCCATCTGCTGAAAAGCTTTATGGAGATGAAGATTTCATTTTTCAGCACGACCTGGCACCTGCTCACAGTGCCAAAACCACTGGTAAATGGTTTACTGACCATGGTATTACTGTGCTCAATTGGCCTGCCAACTCTCCTGACCTGAACCCCATAGAGAATCTGTGGGATATTGTGAAGAGAAAGTTGAGAGACGCAAGACCCAACACTCTGGATGAGCTTAAGGCCGCTATCGAAGCATCCTGGGCCTCCATAACACCTCAGCAGTGCCACAGGCTGATTGCCTCCATGCCACGCCGCATTGAAGCAGTCATTTCTGCAAAATGATTCCCGACCAAGTATTGAGTGCATAACTGAACATAATTATTTGAAGGTTGACTTTTTTTGTATTAAAAACACTTTTCTTTTATTGGTCGGATGAAATATGCTAATTTTTTGAGATAGGAATTTTGGGTTTTCATGAGCTGTATGCCAAAATCATCAATATTAAAACAATAAAAGGCTTGAACTACTTCAGTTGTGTGTAATGAATCTAAAATATATGAAAGTCTAATGTTTATCAGTACATTACAGAAAATAATGAACTTTATCACAAAATGCTAATTTTTTGAGAAGGACCTGTACAACAAAAAGTTGAGAATCTCCTACAAAAATAAGTTGAGAGAATTCAAAAATCTGCTGAAGCTGGCTGTCTTAAATTTTTTAAGTTGGCTCAACTTTTTTTTTTTTTTTTTTTACAGTGCAGAGCTTGTTCAAAAACTTGTTTAAAACGAAAAAGAGTATTATCATAGGGCAAATAACAAACTGAAACAACTAAATAGTTTTTATTCACACATATAACCTAAAAACTGGTTGAATGGCCTCCTTTGGCCTTGATAAAAGCTTGCATTCTTGCATAATTTGTATGCACTTTTCCAGTCTCTGTTGTTACTGACTTCCAAATAGTTTCTAGTTGTTCCTAAAGACAAAGGCTTTTGATTAAACTTTTGTGCAATCTATCTTCGAATCCATTCAATCCCAACAATAATTATATTTTAGCATTAGAAACACTACTGTGACTAGGAAGCATATTACGGAAACATAAAAATGGTTATTTTGGTAATCACCAATACACCAATACTTAGTTTAGGGCAGCTGTGGCACAAACCTAATAGGTGGTGTTCTAATAAATTTGTACACGAGGGAATAAAACATTAGAAAATGGTTTTGTAAATGAAATATAAATGAATGAAAAATGAGCTGTGGACAACTATGACTCTAAAAAGATTATCCACTCTTTTTTCCATAGAGTCTGAAGTGATTAACAGATTGGATTATTATTATACCTGTAACAGTTGGCTTCACTAGTTATAAAATGTTTCAATTTGCTGCATACAGTTCAGATTTATATACTCTAGGTGTCGTTACCCAGGGGCACCAAAGAGTCTTAATCCGCCACTGATTACACAGCTCTGGAAAGCTATGGTAGGCTACTTGAATACTTTCATATCTTCAAGCAAACTTACAGTTTTTTCCCGTATTTCTGTCCATTGCGATTTACAAAACAGTCGGCACAGCAACAAGAAAAACACAGCGTTAAATTTACTGTGATATAATCAAGTTGTGTGCATCTCAGTTATAGTTTGAATTAAACATGAATTCATGTGTTGTACATTGTAATGTTTTCTTAGCTGAAACAGTAGGAAAATATATTCAGTATTTCTCGCCAGTCGGCTATTTGGTGATTGGTTGTGTAATAAGCGGAATAAATGTACCTACATTTAGTCCAATATTTGATACTAATAGAATTTTGATTAAAAATATGGATGTGCTCTTTAACAATTACCCAAACAAGCAGGTAGAACAAATATCCTTAATAAGGGCAGGGGGAACCGCAGACATCAGCATCCACATTGCTCCCTGAAGGCAACATTAACTTTTGAGCACATGGGTGTATTGAATTAGCCTCCTATTGATGCAGCAACACGTAATCCATTTACTACAAGACTTATGCTCCACACTCTCTGTCTCTGGCCAGTCTGTTTGAGGAAAAACTGACCATATTATTGTCTTTTTGCAGACAAAATCAAATTCTATATTATGTGTTCTTAACGATATACTGTCTTTAGCCTGTTAGAGCTGCCTCTACTTCCTTCTAGTATTCTTTTTTGTCCAAATACATAGATTAATGGATAGGTCTCCAGATGTGCTAAATGTTAAAAGTTTCCATGCCACTGCAAAGGAACATTTCTAGTACAAAATAGCTGCGTTATAAGCGGAACAGATTGGTATGACCAGATCACGTTGAGAATTTCTATTTTAAAGGGACTCTCTCACATTTATATTACTTTTAGCCATGACATCGCAATTTTTTTTTGTGTGAGCAAGACCTTTTGTGTTATAAAAACTAGAGGGTTTAAGGGAAAAGATGAAAGAATAAGCTGAATACTACAAGGATGAAGGAGTTGGATCTATTCTTGGGAGTAAAACAGGCAGCAGGGACTAGAGTTCCCAGAGGCCTCAAAAAATGAGGGAAAGACTACTAGCAGTCAGTTTGTACAAAAAAAAAAGTATGCAATTTTTAAACTCACACTTGGAAACTATCTGAAAAATGTCCATGGCTTTATGAGTGCTTTGGAACAGTATGTATTGTGAAAAGCGCTATACAAATACATTGAAATGTCATTTATTTCTGTACCTTATTTGATTCTGTCTGCAGCATGTGCCATCAGTAAATCCCTCTTCTCCTGCTTAGTCTCCTTCACCATGGACATCAACATAATGTCCAATATATTTCCCTGCTGCTTTATGAAAGTAGCTGAATGCAATATCATTAGGCTATTGACTGTGAGCTTGCTTTAATATTCACAGAAGGCCATTTGTTTGTCCTTTGCTATTCATTTCACAGGTTTAGTACCAGGCTCGCCTTGAGAGCGGTCAGAATAAATCATGTAAATGTCCATGCTGTCGCACTACCAGCCTGTACCTTTTTTTGTTATGTGCTCAAAGCTAGGATAATCATGTAATGTGTTTTATGCTAATGTGCAGGCTTTTTACAGAACAATCCATTGAAGAAATGTTGTTTACAAGCATGCAGAAAAAAGAAGAACCGAACATGTTTTTCATGTTTAAGAGAAAAAGGTGACCAAATAAATGATGGGAAAATCTGTCTCTGCCCTCAAGGGTCTTTTTTTTTGACTCTCTCCCTTCCCCACTTTTTGCTCCCATGACCATGGACGTATCCGGCCCCCGCGGTGCAGCCCCCATTGTGGGTCCCTGGCGTAGTTGTAGGACTATCTGAGAGATATAAGAGGGGTGTAGAGGAAAAGGACCAGGCACTCTGTTATGACCAAAAGTCAGGACCGATCTCTTAAAGCCAGTTTTGGAACTGATGGAGCATCTTGGATGTCACCTTTACTAAAGGTAAAAATAAATTTTTAGATGTATATTTTCTATTATTTATATACAAATTTCTTTTTTTTTTTTTTTTTATATTTGTAATTATTACCTTAAATTAGAATATTTAATCAAACCCTAATCATAGCCCAAAGAGATGAGTAAGCTTGTGAGTTAACAAAGAACACATTTCTGATGAGACATTCTTGTTTGTAAATTCATCAAACTGACACATAACCTCAGAAAACACACTAAATGTGTCATAGCGCGTTTTATTGTTTGTTTGTTTTTTACCGTACCGTAAGGCGTAAGGCGGCATCTAATGTTTACAAGTGTGTGTGTGTGTGTCTTGTCTGTCAGTGTCTCTCCAGCTACTTAACCCACCATTGATGTAAATGACTGTGTTTCATGTGTACAGCTCAGCACATTAGGTAAGAGGATTTTTATGTTGTTGCTACTCTGTAACAGTTTGAATGCATAAACTTTTCTCTACTCCGGGCTGATCCTATCCATCACTGTAGGGAGTACAAAGATTTTATTAGACCACCAAAATAAAAATAAATGCAAACAAAAACAAAAATCTCTTATCAGTATGACAAATTGCATTATTCTGATCAGCCACCACTTCCTGAGCAATAGCGGATGTCTGATAAGCATGTTAAAATAGATTGAGTGATATTCAAAAGACGTGAACCTTGGAATGCAATGTCGTCTGTTATTGGTTGTTGACTCCCTTGGCAGCATGCTTGCATAATATGTGCTTGTGTTCCCTAGTCAAAAATAAATATACTAAAATGTGTTTAAAATCCATTTATTTCATTTTAAGTATACTACAAATACATTTACACATTTATGTGCTTAATAAAAATACCCTGCAATTGTACTTTTGGTATACTTGACTGGTATACTTAAAGTCTGCTAAACTGGAACAACTAATTTTGGACTTAATGCACTTTAATTTTGCGGAAGTAGTCCAACTAAAGACATACTTAAGTATTTGATTAAGTATTTGAAGTGGAACTATTGTAAATATACTTTAGGTACACTTTAAATATCTTGCATTTGAAGACCGATATTATTCAAAGATCATTCAATCTTCATCAATAGTGACATTAAAACACAATTTAGGCTTAATATTAGGAAATGTGCATTGTGCACAAGTAGTATTTCAAATAAAGTTTCATTATAATTTTTATGTCAGTAAGTCTCAAGTGATATGTCAGTAAATATGTTAATAGATTTGAAATATACTTAGTATGAAATAAATATATTTAAAATATATATTGTATATATTATATTATAAATACAGAATCTGAATTCAGTTTTATTGACCGAGTAAGTTACAGTTACAAGGAATTTGCCTTCGTAGGTATTTCCATAAATAAATCTACAGTTACCTTTTTTCAACCAGCTATTCATTGTATACATTCAGCATACAATATAGACACACTATACTACATTCAATATATCAATATGTAGTATATCTATAGCCTTTTAAAATGTGGAAACAAATTCTTGCCTAGAAAAATGTAGCTCTCTGAGAGCTTGACCTTGTTTGACCTTTACTCCCATGACAAGCTGCCTGATGTGTTTCCATTATGGTACAGATGTGGGAGCTTTGAGAAGATGACCAAACTTAATTCTCACAGTGCATATATCATGTTTAATACAAATTATTTATGTATATTAAAATATTTTTAAAAATCTATCTATCTATCTATCTATCTATCTATCTATCTATCTATCTATCTATCTATCTATCTATCTATCTATCTGTCTATCTGTCTATCTGTCTGTCTGTCTGTCTGTCTGTCTGTCTGTCTGTTTGTCTACAATCCAAATTCTGTAAATGTTGGGACATTTTTAAAATTTGAATAAAATGAAAACTAAAAGACGTTCAAATCACATGAGCCAATATTTTATTTTATTTTATTTGTTAACAGAACAAAGAGAACATAACAAATGTTTAAACTGAGAAATTTTAAACTTTTATCCACTAAATGAGCTCATTTCCCACTGCTCCGGGTGTGTGTGTGTTCACTGCTGTGTGTGTGCACTTTGGATGGGTTAAATGCAGAGCACGAATTCCGAGTATGGGTCGCCATACTTGGCCGTATGTCACGTCACTTTCACTTTACTTTTTTCACTTTCAAATTTGATGGCCTCAAAAATTTCAGGTCTCAAAAAAGTAGGCAGGGGCAGGGGCGCAGATGGGATTTTTTAAGTGGGGGGGGACCAAGACCGGGGGGGGGGGCGGGAGGGTTAGGGGGTGTGCAGCTCCATAGTATAACAGTACTGCGATCGCGAATCTCGAAAGTGAAACAAAAAAGCAGTTTCAATGCCAGGCATAATAGCGGCTCCCTGATGCCCGCAATTTATATATAGTATAATGTACATTTATATAAGGGGGGGGGTTGAAATCTCCGCACTCACACGTACTTACACAACAATGGCATCGACAATCGCGGAAACAAGTGAAGATGACATAAGTGTATTCAAGCAAAAGCCAAAGCAAAATCAACGTTACTCACCTATCAAGAAGAAATAACGCAATCCTGGCATCTGATTCGAGCTCTTCCTACTCCTTGAGTTCTCTCCACTGCTGGAAAGCTGCTGATTGGCTACAAGTGTGTATTGGGACTCGGTCAGGTCTGTAACATGATTAGCTATAAAAGGGATGTCTTAGAGAGGCAGAGTCTCTCAGAAGTAAAGATGGGCAGAGGCTCTCCAATCTGTGAAAGAGTGCGTAAAAAGATTGGAGAGCCTCTGCCCATCTTTACTTCTAAGATGGGCAGACCACAGGCATCCAACAAAGGTCTTCGGGCCCTCAAACGACACTGCATCACTCATTGGCATGATTCTGTCATTGACATTACTAAATGGGCCCAAGAATACTTCCAGAAACCACTGTCGGTAAACACAAACCGCCGTGCCATCTGCAGATGCCAATTAAAGCTCTATAATGCAAAAAGGAAGCCATATGTAAACATGGTCCAGAAGCACCGTTGTGTCCTGTGGGCCAAGGCTCATTTAAAATGGACCGTTTCAAAGTGGAAAAGTGTTCTATGGTCAGACGAGTCCAAATTTGACATTCTTGTTGGAAATCGCGGACGCCGTGTCCTCCGGGCTAAAGAGGAGGGAGACCTTCCAGCCTTCAGTTCAAAATCCAGCATCTCTGATGGTATGGGGGTGCATAAGTGCATATGGTATGGGCAGCTTGTTTTGGAAGGCACTATGAATGCTGAAAGATATTGTGACGAGTCGGCTGCCTCCCCCCTGTTCATCATCACTACCCCGTCCCGTATTCGCCGCCCTTCACCAGGCTCCCGACGGGAGTGGGTGTGTGAGAGAGGAGGGGCGCTGAACACCTAGGGCTGGCGGCGTGTGATGAGGCGCACCTGATGTGAATAGAGCCTCATCACCGCCGCTGTTTAAATGCCGAGCGCGCCTCTCCTCGAGAGACTGGTCTCTTCCCCCGTGCATGCACGCTGGTGTCCTCGTGGGTCCAGGAAGGGAGCGTTGAGGGATTTCCTGCCGCCGCCAGAGACGCGAGCCGCCGGACCCGCAGTCCAGATGACGCCGCACTCGTGATACGGCCGACGGGCCAGGATGCCGGGCCGTAGAGTCCCCCAGAAGTGCCGCGGCCAGCAGAGGACGAAGCCGTGAGCTGAAGCCATCGCGCCCCGGACTAGGAGGGGAGCACGTGCGGCCACCGGACTCCGCCCCTTACCTGGACCCTTCCCTCCTGAACACTGCCCTCCTTCACAGCCCCGCAGCACAACGAGGACACCAGATCCCTGTATATTTTGGACACTTTTCCCCCTTTGGACACTTTATTTTAAGATTTTTGTTTAATAAAAACCTCTCCGAGGCCTGACGCCACGCCCACTGTGTCTGTCGTTTGCTCCTCCCGCCACAATATATAAAGGTTTTAGAGCAGGGGTGCCCAATCCTGCTCCTGGCGATCAACTGTCCTGCAAAGTTCAGCTCCTACTTTAATCAAACACACACGAAGCAACTAATTAAGGTCTTCGGGATAACTTGAAAATTGAAGGCAGGTGTGTTTGATTAGAGTTGGAGCTGAACTTTGCAGGACAGTCGATCGCCAGGAGCAGGATTGGGCACCGCTGTTTTAGAGCATATGCTCCAGACGACGTGCATTTCAGTAGGACAATGCAAAACCAATTGCAAAACCAATATATATATATGTATATATATCTTCAGAGAGCAAGTTGCTATGGTTACTTACATACCCTGAAAGTAACCTCCGATTTTGGAACCGAAAGCTGAGGTTATCTGCTCGCTTATCCTCAAACTTACCCGGGTATGTCACATAACCTGCTTTCTGGAATACACCTCAGGTGCTGAGTTGGCCTGCCTGCAGTCCAGATCTTTCAGCTATAGAGAACATTTGGTGCATCATTAAATGAAAAATACATCAAAGACAACCACAAACTCTTCAGCAGCTGGAAACCTATATCAGGCAAGAATGGGACCAGATTCTAACACCAATAACCTCGATGCCCAGACGTCTTCAAACTGTTTTGAAAAGAAGAGGAGATGCTACACCATGGTACATCATGCCCCTGTCCCAACTATTTTGAGACCTGCAGGAGGCGTCAAATTTGAAATGAGCTCATTTTGTGCATAAAATTGTTAAATTTTGCAGTTTAAACACTTGTTATGTTATCTATATTCTATTGTGAATAAAATAATGGCTCATGTGATTTGAAATTCTTTTAGTTTTCATTTTGTTCAAATTAAAAAAAACATCCCAACATTTCTGGATCTATCTATCTATCTATCTATCTATCTATCTATCTATCTATCTATCTATCTATCTATCTATCTATCTATCTATCTATCTATCTATCTATCTATCTATCTATCTATCTATCTATCTATCTATCTATCTATCTGCTTTATCTCTGTTGTTTATTTATGTTCTAGATTGTATATAGTTTGGCACTTTTTTCTGAATTAAATATACAGAAGTGTTACACAGTTCATAAAAATAGTAATAGTAGTATTGTATAGTAATATTAATAGTAAATATAAACATTATTTATTGCAGTAGTTATCATAAACTAACAATAAAAATTATTTTACAGTATTTATTAGATCTGTTATTATTTGATTTCTATATACCATTTCTATTTTAACATTTCACGTTGTGTAAATTATTTTTATTGTAATATGAATGCACGTCTGTAAACAGTTATAACAAATTATATTATAAATATAAATTAACATTAACTAAGATAATAAATTCTGTATAAGATAATAATTTCTGTAAAAATATTGTCCATTGTTAGTTTGTGATTCCTAATATATCAACTAATATTAATAAACTGAACCTTAATGTAAAATGTCAGGAATTTATTTTATTTATTGATTGATTTATTTAGAGACCATGTCAAATATTAGCATACATATTTCTGTTTAATGAATTGTACAAGATTTAGCTAATTTTCAATGTAACTGGAAGGAGCTGTTGAAGGAGGCCTTCAGTCAGTCCAGTTGCTGTTTTCCAAAATCAACAAGCTCCTAAATAATATGAGCAGAGAGACATCTAGTGTTTGTTGTAAGTAATACACCTTTCAAATGGGGAAAAAAATTGTGATAAATTGCTTGAAACTTTTTGCCATATTAACCATCTGTATCCACTCTGTTCTCATAGGGCTCCTTTAGTGACACAGCATTTTATGCTGTGAAACTGAGGGTGTGTTTGACAGATCTCCAAAATGGACAACATTACAGCTGACGCTAACATGGGACTCAAGCTCACGTGTAACATGACCGGGCACCACGATTTCATCTTCACGTTCATCCCAGTAGTCTACAGCTGCAACTTTATCATCGGAATTGTAGGCAACAGCTTGGTAGTCGCTGTCATCTACTTCTGTTTGAAGCAGAAGACAGTTGCAAACATATTTGTTTTGAACTTAGCTGTGTCAGACCTGACTTTCCTCCTCACCCTGCCCATTTGGGCCATATACACTGCAACAGGCTACGAGTGGCTCTTTGGAGACTTCCTATGTAAAGCCATTGCTGGTATGGCCCTCCTTAATCTATATACTAGTATTTTTCTCCTCACTGCTCTCAGCATTGACCGGTATCTGGCCATCGTTCATCCTGTCAAGTCCCGCCGGTGCCGTACGTTGGTGTATGCCCGTGTGACCTGCGTCTTGGTTTGGGTAGTGGCTTTCCTTTTAAGCCTTCCCACAACCGTTATCCGTGGGACCCATTTTATCCAACATAACAATGTCACTGTATGCGCCATCCTAGATGAAGAAGATCTTCGCAATGTGCTGGCAGCTCTCAGTCTGATGAAAAGTGTTCTTGGGTTCCTTCTGCCCATCACCATCATCCTCACATGCTACTGCCTGATTGGCCGGTCTCTGCTCAAAGCACGGGACATTCAGAGGAATTCGAGATCGAATGGGGATGAAGTATTGAGCATGCTGGCTGTCGCCGTGCTGTCGTTTTTCCTTTGCTGGACACCACATCAGATTTTCAACTTCATGAACATGCTTGGTCTCCTGAAGGTGATCACCAACTGCGATGTCATTGAGATCATCGACACCGTAATGCCGTTCACCATTTGTATTGCCTTTTTCAACAGCTGTATGAACCCAATCCTGTACAGTTTTGTTGGGAAGAACTTTCGCAGGAACTTGCTGAAGCTCTTGAGGTGCACCTCAACTTCTGTGGTGTCTCACCCCACCCTCAGTACCAAGATGAGCTCTCTCTCTTATCAAGCCTCGGAGTCATTACACCTCTCCATCAATAAAATGTCCTCAATACCTCAAGCCACATGAGAAAAACAGGAAGTGAATGAATCTCTGAATGAATCACTGATTCAATTCAGAAGATGACTCTTGCTTATTGTGTTGTCACTTGGTACTAGAATGGGAACGAAATATAGTGATTCATCTTTTTGTCTTTTAGGGTATTGTGTGTTCAGTGTAAATATAGCCTGCTGCAAACTATTCATTATCGACATGCTGATATGTGTAAATTTGATCCAACAACATTACCTATATATATATATATATATATATATATATTATTTTTATTTTTTATTTTTTTTTTTAAGTTAACTTTTTACCTTCCTCGCCAAAGGACAAAATCACGCTGAAAATACTAAATATATTTTATATAATATTTGTAATATTTCACCCATCTAAGCTGGTAAAGTGTCACTTGTACAATTTAAATGCTGTATTTTCCATCAGTGTGATAAATGAATGAAATCTTCATTATTCTACACATTTTTTACAGCAGTATTTTTACTCTGTTTTTAGTCTGAAATCTGAATCTCTGGGTTCCTGTGTCTCATAGCTCCATTGATTAGACCAGGGGTTTACAAACATTTTTCTGCCACATACCCCCAAATATGATGATCTCCTTCTGAGAGAGATATAAAAGCCAATTCATGGCTATCTATTTATAATTGATATATAACTAAACAATTTTGACACATTAACATTAACAATACATTTTTATAAACCTCATTTTTTCTACACACATGTAATTTATATTATTGACAGCAATGGTTTTCTTATTCCTTTATTAATTCACTATGACAGTCTCATGATTTCTCACCAGTCTTTAGAAAGCAAAATGAAACACTAATAGTGTCGAGTTCTGTAATTTTATTTATTTAAATTGATTTATTTTTCTCCCCTTGTGGCTCCGTGAGGGTCCCTGGACCCCAGATTGAAAAGCCCTGGAT
Organism: Barbus barbus; assembly: GCF_936440315.1. Classification (NCBI taxonomy): domain Eukaryota; kingdom Metazoa; phylum Chordata; class Actinopteri; order Cypriniformes; family Cyprinidae; genus Barbus; species Barbus barbus. The sequence continues at coordinate 17,684,923 of NC_136743.1, read as the reverse complement.
TAGACTATGGCATGGGGTCTAACAAGATATGGTAGTTTTCACATACTATATGCTGTGCTATCATGGTCACCACTGTTTAGTCTTGATATGAATTATCATCTGATAATGTTTTATTTTTCTTAAACCACTGTTGTCATATAGCACTTCGAGCAGGCTTTAATGGTTGATAAAACTGTTGATTCTTCTGATAAATTGTATTTTGCAACATGCTGTTCTATATAATGTAGGCTGAAATTGTATGTTAAGTGGTGTCTTTTAACAGGAAAGCATAAAATAAATTTCAGCGTAATGACTAATGCAAGGATTTTTTTATCACAAGATAGCATGAAATGAAAAAGTAAATGAGACATAATTCACTTGTTAGTGCTATGAGACAAAAGAGGAACTTCCAACTGCATTTGGACATGAACTGACATTTTTTACTTTGAATTACATATATAAACGCATGCATAACTAGTTTACTTGATCTCAGATCATACCTGGAAATGTGAGTTTCGTTTCGTGATGTCTCCCAATGTTTTTAACTGAAATGTTAGTAGTGGTAAGTGAGGGGGGCGTGTCTGTTGTCAGGGGTCATGTGACCATGGAAGTCATGTCACTAGTATAAATCCTCTGACAGACCACGCACTGCTTCTCTTCAGCGTTTCTCACGGAGGCCGTGTATCCGGTTCGGTCTGGCTGTAACGTGAGCCATGGCAGGTAGGCAACGTTATGAACCGTAACATATCTCCTGTGCCTTTAAAATGAAGTAAATGGCAGTTGTGTTTGTGCAAATTGCATGAACGCAGCTTATAACATGCGCTGCCTCGGAGGTCGCAGAACTCCTTGGATATCAGAGCTGAATTTATATTTCAGTGTTGTCTAGACGTGTTGTCCTTTAATATTTGACGATATACACAGTTAAGCGTTTGGTCTATTGCGTTAAGGGCCTAGTCGCGTCTCCTACGCAGTTGTTTGGTGCGCAGTGTTTACGGCTACATTCACTGGCCTGTCATGCAGGAAGAGCTGCTGTTAGTTTACTTCGATCTCGCTTGAGTTCAGTGCGACAGTGCAGAGTATCAGTCTATCACAGCCAATGCAGTATTTTCTTTTGCGGGTGGATCGTAATCAGTTCCTCCAACATGTGCTAGTACATCAGTTATTGTTAAATGAACGCAAATATCTAATAAATAGTCAAAGGCATTAAAAATAACAGCAGGTATGAGAGTTATGCATATTATTTTCCACAATTAGTGTCAAATAAAGTACCAACATCAAACATTTTTATCGTTTTTTAATACTAGTATATTTGTGTTAATTTATTTTCCTCCAAAACTTACAGCGTGTTGTCTCATTTTATACGTTAAATAATTACATGGAGTAAATTTTCTGACAGAAATTGACCAGCTGTATATTTCTTCAACAAAGTTCCTAAAGATGCGAAGCATCATTTTAATTAGGGCACAGATGGAAACCCGGTCTGAATGCGCGAGTGGAACGGACATAGTTCCTCTACTTCGCCCAAGACGTTCTGTTATCGTTCCTCAGAAATTCCAGAGTGGAGTTCCAGGTTTCTCAGTAGTATGGTCTGGGAATAGTATGGGAGTCCTAGTCCTCTTGAAAAGCAGGCAAATTTGAGTATTTGAACTGTTGTATTTTTAATACAAGGTATTTCTTGTGAATGTACAAGACGACTTATTCGTTATCTGAATTATCAAACAAGAAGAATAGCAAAGTGCAGTCAACAGTAAAATTTACACCATAAACAGGCATGCTAAATTAAAACGACAAACACCATTTTGCAAAATCAAGCAGAATAACACCCTTTTTCTGTTCAGCTAATATAAATGAATGTGCAAGGCTTCTGGTGTCAGACTCTTTCAAGCAGAAAAAAAAAGAACGCACCCACACTTAAGTTTAAAAAAAGATGGGGGAAATGGTAATTTTGCATGTGCAATATATTACATAAATTAGAACACATACAGTAAGTGGTGGTGTTTTGTGTTAATATAGACCAGGCTTTTGTCACCCTTGCCACAACTGAAAATTATGCCAAAGGAGCAATGGTACTTGGCAAGTCCTTGAGGAACCACAACACATCGAGGAAACTAGTGGCCCTGATTGGCCCCCATGTCTCTGAACCCTCCAGGTAGAGTGCTTTTTATACAAAAGCATTGAGTTTTCAACTGCTTTGTGTTCTGTCACATAGGGTATTTGTTGTTGTCCACACTGCAGAAGTGTGATCTATAGATCAATCAGTCTCACTTTGTGCTCTGTGTACTACTTTGCAGAGCAGTGCTTCGTAAGGTCTATGATGAGGTCAGGCTGGTGGATGTGCTGGACAGTGGGGATGCTGTACACTTGGCCATGATGAAGAGACCTGACCTGGGCGTCACCTTCACCAAACTCCTCTGCTGGACTCTTACAGAATACTCCAAATGTGTCTTTATGGATGCAGATACTCTAGTGAGTGCTGTCTCATAATGTTGATCATGTTTTTATGGTGTCTTTGAGAGGTTTTCATTGGTCTTCCCTCTTGTCCCTAGGTTTTGTCTAACATAGATGAGTTATTTGAGAGAGAGGAGCTCTCTGCCGCACCAGATCCCGGCTGGCCTGATTGCTTCAACTCTGGTGTGTTCGTCTTCCGTCCCTCCAACGAGACTTATGAGAAGCTTCTCACCACCTGCTCAGAGAATGGCAGCTTTGATGGCAAGTGACACTCTTTAGTATTGTTATATTTGTTTGAGAAGCTGTAAGGGGTGTTTTAGCACTTCATAACTGCACTGAATAATATACTTTGAAATAAAAAAAAAAAAGGTTCCTCTCCTCCAGCACGTCTATAAGACATTTAAACCCTGGGTTGTGAAAGAGTTGTGCAAGCTTGCTAGAGTTCAACATGGCCATGAGTGCGTTCTTTATCAGGCATGTAGGCTGAACACATGGTGGCTCTGTTTTTTTTGTTTTTTTTTGGGGGGGGGTACACCACGCCACCTGAGGGAGTTATTCCTGGGCTCTGTGTGGGATGAAGTAAACACAAGCCTCTCAAATGAGAGACTCCTGCTAGACCCTTGTGAAATTGCTTTGATTGTACTGTACAGGAACTCTCATTCAAGATATTTATACTTAATTACATGTAAATTCAATCCTTGTCTGTTTTTTGACAACTTTTTATATTTTAAGAGATACTGTTTTTGCCACTTCAGTATTCCTGTGCTTTGTCTAACCCAAATTGTTAAAAAGGACTCCTCTTTTAGTTAGAGAGCTAATCTTAAACACAGAATTGAGCCTCCGTTATCAGTAGACCTCTGTTTTGAAGGTCTTTGAGGTAGTTGTATTCCTGTTTCATCTTCGTATCGCTGAGAGTTAAAAACAGTATTGCCTCATGTTAGTTATCTGTGTGTGTGTGTGTATATATATATATATATATATATATATATATATATATATGTATGTGCATGCATATATGCGCTCGCACACAACATACAGAGGGTTCTTGTAGCGTGGTTGATTAGTCACAGTCACCATGTCATGCAGCCTATGGCTTATCTCTGAATGTTTGAAAATCTGGCTTCTACTAGGGAGATGTTCACTCAGAAATAAAAATGTTGTTCCAAACCCATAAGGTTTTTTTTTCATCTTTGAAGCCCAAATGAAGATTTTTAATTGAACCCAAGACATTTCTGTTCCTCCATTGAAAGTACCAAATGCTTCAAAAAGTTAATAAAGCTATTGTAATGGTAATCCATATGAATCGGACTGCTTAATCAAAGCAAGCATGTTTGAGCTTCCTTTTACCATATTTAATGAGCTCTACAGTGGAGGTCAAAATTAGAGAATGATCTTTAAATACTTAATCTTCACCCAAAATTTGAAGGAATAAGCACTGATCCACTAACATGTTTGAAAAGATAACTAAGGCATTTCAACAAGGCTTTATTTTCAGGATAACAAAGTGATCAAAATTGAACAGTAACCACTGTAGCACAAGATTACAACTAATATTTTGCAGGGTTACAGCTGTCATAAATTAGTAGTGAAGTGTAGAGGCCCCTGCTTTAAATGACTTCAGCACATCTGTGGCCGCAGGACATGCTAGTTTCTCACGCTTCTCTGGTGTTATCTTTAATTATTTTATGTAGTTTCTAAATGACGACAATTTGACCGTGCCAACCTTTGAGAGTCTTATTTAAATCTGCGTTTGTGCTGAGAGCAGACAGTTACCATGTTTAAAAAATAGCTTCACAGTCTTTTCAATTACACCATTTCTGTTTTACAGTCATTCATATCACAGAAATACTGGGATGAAAGTTTATAGTTTGGATATAAACATTGCTGTCTATGGTAGAGCAAAAGTAATTGGCGCTTCAAATAACATTTGTGTGGACCAGTGTTAATTTTGTCAGGCATTTTTGATTTAGTCTTGGTCTTTATCTTGAGACGAAAATGCTTAATAGTCTTAGTCACATTTTAGTCATTTGAGTCTTTCATAGTTTGTCGACAAAGTCATTGCATTTGTCAACTTTTAGTCATAACATTTAGTCGAACTGCAGTTACCAACATTTATTTTTGTAGCTATTTTATATGTAGTATTCAAACAAAAATAGTAATCAATTCTTCTCTCTTTAGACCAAATCAATTAAGCTTATGAGAAATTTGAATCAAGGATTGAATTTGGAATACATTTTTTGGTAGAGATGCAAATTAAACAAATTTTTCAGATACAGTAGGTTTACTTAAAGCTGCAGTCTGTAACTTATTTATTTATTTTTTTTGGTTAAAACATTTTTTGGTTGTCCCGGTTAGTAGGCTATCGCACGTGAGGATCCTGCAGGTGACAGATCGTTTATAGCCTTATCTCACAGCAGCTGGAATAATTAAATGTATCATTTTGTAATCCAGAAAGTATTGTTAATTAAACGTATGTAAATTAAATGATTATATTTTAAATGTGCTTCTGATTACAGATAGCCTGAGTTTACACAAGATTTGTTTAAGACAACCAGTTCGAAGGGAGCATAATTTGCTTTTTGGGTTAAAGGATTAATATGAAATTCGAATGGTATGACAATTAGATTAGACTGTACAGAAATTGAAATCTACATACTAATGCACACTATACTCCTAGTCACGCAATGCTGATGTTAATTTGAGAAAGTATAACAATAACACTTTGTACAGTTTATGATATGAGCTAACCGATCTTTAGATTAAATCACCATTGGTAGCGCGATTTATGGTAATGTTTTTTTTCCTCAGTTGGTCAGAAGAAACGTGACTGACTTGTAACTTGTTCCTATGACAATATCTGTTAAATTCTTATTTATGTCATATATTCCAAGACGTAGACTAATCTGTGATTGCGAAGTACAGTAAATATCCACACCGGTGTGGTGACTGACTGCCACACATTCACCTCAAAACATTAGATTCATCCGTGCTGGAACTGTGCCAGCGTACAACCCATGTAATATAGATGATTCCGCAAGCAACTGCAATTCCAGGTTTTCAAACATAGATGGCGACAGAGCAAAACTTACGGACTGCAGCTTTAGTATACATTTAACATCTTTTGTTGGTGAACATTGACACAGATAATTAGGAATGCTGTCCATTTAAGACGGAAGGTATGCATGTAATACTGACACGCATTCAGTGTTCACCCACCTGTTTACTCTCACTTAAACCATAACCGACTGTATTTACGTGAGATACTCTTGACTATACATGATAGATATTTGGACTGCCGTGTGTGTATTTGAGCGCTGAGAACTGATCGCGCACTGTGTGAGGACTAAGAAGTGGAGCTTGCGCAAGAGAGAGCACTTCTATCAGCGCCATTCCGCCTATTGCGCCTTCACTAACTTTAAGTTAATTGACAACGAATTGTGACTCCTGGGAAAAACGGGACATCTGGTCACCCAGTCCCTAACCCTTCGGGTGCTGAAGCCATTGGCTATCCGTTAGAGGTCGGCCGATTTTTGCCATTTTTAAATTAATCTGCATCGGCCGATTGTGATGCAAATTAGGCCAATTAATATACAGGCATTTCTGCAAGCAACACGTAATGCTACTCCATTTAATTTTTCCATGGCACATTAATTTTTTATTTTTATTTTTCATGTAATGTTGTCCAGTGACTTGTTTGCAGTGTTTTAATTATTTGTAAGGCTGCTTTGTTTGATTTATGTTGAAGTGTTTAATGGCTTTTAATGGTGTTTTTCTTTTTTTGTAATCGGGCTCTCAAATTATATATATAAATTGGATTTAGATTTATTGGCCAACATATTGGTTATCGGCTTTCATGTACAAAAGATTATCGGTATCGGGTCAATTTTCATATCGGTGCATCCCTAATTATTTTGATTAGTTCAGAATCGTGATCTCTATTTGAGGCAAAAATAAATTGTGAATCTCAATTTATCCAGAATTGTGCAGCTCTAGGTCCACTCTTCCACTCAAAACTTCCCACTTTGCAGTGTGATGGGAACATGGTCTTGCATGAAAATTGCAGCCTGATTGGGAGATGCTTGCAGGGAAGGAACCGCATGTTGCCGCAGGAGGTTCTGATGAACACTCTGCCATGTAGCTGTAGAAGAGGCCCAACTCCTGCTGCAGAAGCCCCCCAAACCATGGCATTTCCTTCTCCATCTTTCACTGACGACTTGGGCTTGCACTTGGGCTTCAGTCTTTCCCCAGTTTGATGCCAAACAAAATTTCCCATCTGACCCAAATAAATTATAACTTGCTCTCATCACTAAAGTGAATTTTGGACCAGTTCTCCTCTCCACACAACATGGTCCTCAGCAAATGTGAGCCTAGCCTTTTGATTATTTCTGCTGATGAGAGGCTTCATCACTGCAGAGTGCACTTTTAGTCTGACTTCTCTTAAACATGCCGAGACAGATCCTTACCCTGTTCAGCACTGAACTGGCAAGCAATTCCAGCTGCAGTGCTGAACCGTGTTGAGCCTAAATTAAATCTGTTCATTAGTGCTAGGCGGTATACTGGTTCATACTGAATACCGGTGTTTATTTTTCTTATGATATGAATTTTTAAAATACCGCAATACTGGTGTATGTCGTTTATACTACGTTCGCACCGTTTGAGAGGGGTTTCTTTTCACTGTTGAACTGTGGCGAGGGAACAGCTGTAGTGTTCCTAAGCGTGAAAGTTCCAAAACTGAAGTTGTAGAACGTGATGACAGAAGAACTCATCCACATTGACCACCACAAATACCCACCGCCTGATGCCAAAAGCTGCCGCATGTATTCAGCAACTTTCAGACCCTTTTAGCGGCTTTTTTCCATAGAAAATGCATACTGACAAACCTAGCGACTTTTCTGGATAAACCTTAGCTATGGTTCAGTTGGAAGATGTCGCCAGTGCTGCCCCGCGAGGTCTGACTCTCCCAGTGCAGTGTCGCCTCTCTCGGCGTCTATTCTGTGCAGTGACCGGCAGAGAAGCAGCGCATTCAGTTGGCTGTACCGCAGCAGCCTCGTCAGTAAATGAGTACAAAACAGTTTCCAAGCACCTGTCGCTTACTGTTTGGAATGCATAATATTAACAGAACTACTCTCATATTTATCACTTTTATTCCTTACTCAGTGCGCTGCATGAGGAAAAAAAAGTAATATAGCCGAAACCACTCTTTAGTGTAGATGCATGTTGATTTTATCATACCATGTCGCAATTTATAAATGAGTGACTCTGGTAAAATTTGCCACTAGCTAGCGGGCCAGAACATAGTCAAAGGATAATTTAAGAAATTGATTAAAAAATGCAACTAGAATTGCCTGACAGACTGTTACAGTGTCATTTGTAACTGGTAGTGAGCTGTTACTCTGTTAAATCCTGTAGTAGGACAGACATTATCAAAAAGCCACATTTTTGGCGGTGTCCGGCAGAGTATGTGAGCCGAGTGGAGCAGCAACAATTTCCCCTCCGAGCTCCAAGCATTTAACAATCACTCCGCTCCAGCTCTGCTCCGGGTTCACCATTTCCCTCTCCCGCTCCACTCCTCGCTCACTGATACCAGAAACACCGCTCCGCGTCTAAAGTATTTCAGTATGTTTGAAATATCACAGTTCTGTTCATAACGTATATTAAAAGATAAAATAAAATAACAGAATTTCAAAGTGGCTTATTGGAACACTAGTGTGCAAACTTTTTTTTTTTTTTTTTTTTTTTTTCCCTACCACATGACAAGCTAATAACATGGTTGTCAGCTTTAAAAGGTATAATTGCTGCTTTTTGCAGTGCAAATTTTTTTTTTGTGGTGAAAATGGTACGTTTTCGTCAGTTATTTTACCTACGGATCGATGCATTTCTTTCAGATTTCTGCTCATTCGAAACTCCCGACTTTTAAAAAAAAAATCCGCTCCTCCCTCCATTCACACCACTCCACTCCACACTCCGTTCACATACTCAGATTTGTCATGACAGCAACAGTTACTCCCAATCAATTTCAGAACCAGCCGCTATCAAAATAATCTGGCTGAGGGCGCGGGACAGATATTGCTGGCGGGCCAGTTTTAGCCCGCGGTCTGCCTGTTGCCGACCACTGATGTAGGCTATTAATGGGTTGTTTAGTCCCTATTTAGTGTGGAATATCTTTACAATATTCACTCATCATGACAGTAAAATAGGGCATTTTAAGTCAATCTACTGCAGTATTTCCTCTCTGTCAGTAGAAAATGTGGTTAACACCCATTCATGCATGAGAAAAATAAAATAAAAATACCGTCACATACCGTGAAACTGGTCAAATTTATAAAACAAAATACAGTGATATAAATTTTTGGTCATATCGCCCAGCATTACTGTTCATCATAGTGTCAGAAGGTTTGGAATTAAACTGCCTGATTAATATGGATTCATGAAAAGATCGTTTAATCAAAAATATATTTTGGGTTTCAATAAAGTCTTGGAACATCATTAGGAGTGCATAATTGATGATAGAATATTCATGTTTGCTTGAACTATTTACATGTTCTCAGTCATAGTCTTGTCATGTATAGGACACCATGTGCACTTCATATGTAACGTGACTCGCATGTTTACTGATAATCCGAGGTCAGCTAGACTGAAGTCAGTTTTCTTTGTTTGCATTCCCTTTGTGAAAGAAAGGGTTAAGGTTAAACAAACAGCTAAGCAAGTGACTCCTGAAGCAATCTTACATGTGTGCCCCCCCCTCCTCAAAGCCTCAGTTTGCTTAACTACTCATTGCTTCATCGGTTTAAGGAAGATTACAACCTTCTGTAAATATTTTTTGCTCCTGAAACATCATCTTGACTGGACTGTGCTAATTCTCATTCAATTTGTTTGTTTGTCTTGTTTCTATCAGGTGGGGATCAGGGTGTTCTCAACAGCTTCTTCAGCGATTGGGCAACGGCAGACATTTCAAAACACCTTCCTTTCATTTACAACCTCAGCAGCATTGCCATCTACACCTATCTCCCAGCATTCAAGCAGTGAGTGAGAATTAACATGCTAGATTTCACAATGATTTCATTTTGGAAGTTGGTGTTACTGGCATATGGTCCTTGCTTTGAGGTGTTATTTGTTTGAGCTTTTGTATGAATGTTAGATTTTCTTGCAGATGTTATGTATTTGTCGTTTGCGTGAAGGTTGCCAACAGAAATCCTTTCTGTTCCTGGCCTTGCACATCAACTTCCTCCAAATACATACCGCCCTCCAAAAATAGTGGAGCTATTTTAGGGTCTTTACACAGAGCCTAAATGTCATTTAGAATAGTTTGTTGCATGATCTTTTTCCATGAGCCAACACGCTGTTCTCTGGCTAGTCGAGCTTCTATTAGATCTAATTTATATGTACAGTTTGAATCCGTAAGCCACAAACTGACAAATATCTTAATTCCTGTGACTAACTTCTGCTTTAATAAAAATTAGACCTTTTATAGGAGGCAGATTTTATCAGTGTTGAAGGAGTGTATTGGATATGATCGTAGTATAGTTGGCAGGTCACTTTTTAGCACTTCCGGTTGGCAAGTGTTTGGGATTTTTAAAACCTAAAGCGGTGGCGATCTGATCATTCCTCTTTCTCTTAGATACGGCCATGATGCCAAGGTTGTTCATTTCCTTGGCAAAGTTAAACCGTGGGATTACAGTTATGACGCCACAAGCAAAACATTAAAGGGACAGTCCCAGGATGCATCTGACATGCACCCAAACTTCTTGCTGCAATGGTGGGAGCTTTTCTCTTCTTCAGTACTGCCCCTCATGAAGGAGGAATATGGTGACCAACCCTTCCATTCCGGATGCATAGAGGTAGGCAACAGATCTTTCATATTGAATTTTAACAATATAATAGGCTTTTTATTTTTCTAAATGGCATGCACTAATCGTACAAAATGTGCGGTTGCAAAAAGGTTCATTGTCTACTGTGTAGTGATTTTCTGAAGTCCCTTTCAAACCAAGCAGTTTTCTGTTGGTCAACGCAGCGAATCTGCATGACTTCAACTAAATTTGTGTGGGGAATTTTCTCTCATGCAAAATTCTAGATTCTCTTGAAACAACTGGATTTTGTCCATGAAAATTTGACAAACAATGGTAAATGTGAAATTAAGACTTAAGAATGTGCATTAAATGGGCCTAATTTTGATTTTCCTTTTCTAACACTGAACACTTTAAATGAAGTTTACTTAAAAATAATGAAGTAATCTGATTTCTGAATTATTAGCTACATTTTTAATGGTAATTTTTAAAATAATCTGATTTGCCGAGTGAAAACCATTAAGTTTCAGTTCTTTGATCAGTAGTCCCATTTATTACTGCCTGGGAACGTTATAAATGGCTATGAAGGAGCCCTTATTACTAACTTAATAATTAACACTGGAGCTAAAACCAAACCAGTCATGCTGTAGTGGTAAGGTGACCAACTGTGCGTTTGGACTGTGCATCCTGGGTAAAGATGAGAAGGCGCGGTGATGCTAGTTCTCACTAAAACGCAAGTGGACATGCCCCAATAAGTGGGGGTTTTCAAACCATTATGGATGTTTTCAGCCTCATTATGCTCTAACCTTCTGCAGTCTAGATTTAGGGTTGGGACTTCATAATTTTAGCAAGTTGGGTAAAGGGATGTAAAAATGCCCACTGATTGGGAGGCAAAATCCAACTGTAAAATCACCTCAAATATGGGCCTAAAATAATTTTACAAAACACTTGCTGTGGTTTTGGGCCTCGTTCATGAAATTATTTAACTGAATCAATTTATAAAAACATAAGTTACATGGTGTATTATAGCCAACAGAGAGGCAACTATTGAAATATTGAGTTGGGTACGAATCTCTTCATGAATGACTTTCCATCAATTGACACTCAATGTACTGTACTAGTAATAAAAATGTAAATGCATACAAAAATCACAGAATTTTTACTTTATATAATTTAATTATTTTTTTTTTCCTTCAGAGTGATATTCACGTTGATGTGGCTCAGATGCACATATCCCATCATCCCCTTCCACCTCCGATGTCGTCTCATGAGCGCAAACAGAAGTGGGAACAGGGCCAAGCTGACTACATGGGAATGGACTCTTTTCAGAACATAGAGAAAAAGCTAGATTCCTTCCTAAAGTGACAAACTTGAAGGGAACGGATCATCAGATCTAGTTTTGTACTAGGGTACATATAGGCCATGAAATAACATTAAAAACTATTTAAAAAAATAAATAAAAATACATTCTCTAATTTTTATACCAGTCCAGATCATCTATGCAGCTCAACTACTCAACCTCTTACCCACTGTGATTGCAAGAGTTATTAGTATGACACAATATGGCACTTGCCTCATTTCCAGAGGAGTTGTGACACAAAACGACTTGGGCATCGTTCCTGATCTCACTGATCAAGACACTACACGAAGACATTATTTTTGTATTTATAATGCCATAATGTAAATGTTATGGTCCTACAACTTATTTGCCTTTTGTGTCTGTGAATATCAGAAGTGTTTTGAAGGAAAAAAAAAAGAGAAACATACAGCAAACAATACCAAACCTTGTAAATGTCAAATATACTGTTCGCCACTCCACACTCAATATTAATCTAATGACCGCCTTTGCAATGATATTGTGTTTACAAGAGACCGTGTGCTGCCAACTCGCTTGCATTGTTAATACTGGCTCTGATACACATCAGCAACTCTTATTGTGTGAACCAAGGCCACTCCGCTCTTGCCGACTGGGCAGTCACTCCCTGTACCAGAGATAAAGCACAAGGGTTTTGCTACACCTGGTTACAACTTCTGCTGGTAATACTGTTAATGCTGTAGCGGTTCATAACTAGTTTGCAACGTCTCTGTAACTTTACCCTCACCTGCAACATCTGAAATAAAGAACTAGTAAAAGTCCTAATTTACTGTTGTTAGAACCAGTTTAATCTTCCATGAACAAAGACAGCATGGTGTTTATTGTAATGAAAATAATCGGAACAACCATTTGAGATTAAACCAATATTGTGTACATGGGAGGGGGGGGAAGAGCAATCTTACTGAATAATTTCCAATGCAGTAAAAAAAAAAGTACCATCTATAATACAATCTGAAATGAATGGACAGCAATAAAGTTATCTTAATCTAAATTTCCATGAGGGCTCGGATCTCCTCAATTCGAGCCTGTTTGCGATCCTGTGGCTTTCACTCCGAAAGCTTTGTCCACAAGCTCCTGCTTCTGAATCTTCACCATGTTCTCCTCCACAGAGTCTTTCACAATAAACTAAATGCAATCAGAGAGAGGAAAGAGTCATCAGTGGCGAACTTCCTGTCTTGAAAGGCCAACCACTATAATTGAACAAATCATTTTATGTGCCACAGTAAATGTCACTTTTGAGTGTATCCAGTAACAATTACGTATAGACCAATTCTCACTCTTGTCTAGTTGCTTATTAGCATGCCTATTATTAACATTGGTTGTTTATTAGTACTTTATAAAGCACATATTCTGCATCCCTAATCCTACCCAATACCTAACTTAACATCTACTTTACTAACTATTGACCGCAGCAAATTAGGAGTTTGAGAAAAAAATTAGTTAATTGTTAATGGCGACAATTTGACATTAAAGTGACCGAATATTAATGTCTGATTAAAATGACTGCTACAACTGTGTGACCGTTTGAAAAAGTTCTTTCAGTCAATCCAGCCTTAGTTAGGCCTCAGTGTACTAGACAATTTTTTTTTTTACAATATAATTTATTTACTACAGAACTGTTGTGAATATGCCTTGTACTTTAATATTTTAGTAAAACTATTAGTAACTTTGAAGATTTTGTCTTGAACACACAGGATGAAAGCTTTCGCAAATGTTTTATCCGATAGTCAAATTTCCCACACAAGTTAAACTTACAAATTTAGATGAAAAAAACTAATGCAATGGGAGTCACGAACCTAGTCGCACTTGAGTAGAGCTCCGTACCGTACGCTTGACCCCTTTTTACTGATTTGTTTTTTTTTTTTCATTTTATTCATTAATAAACTTTCCCTGATGTCATACAATCGGAAACAGCAGGAGTTGTCTCCGTCGGCTTCTCCGATTAAGAAGAAATCCAAGCTACCGACCATGAGCGATATGATGGACAAGATGGCAAACACTGTTACACACTTTGAGGACATTCTAAGAACAGAGTTGATGGCGATGTGGAACGAGTTCGCTTCTCACATGTCAGATGTTCAGTCTCTACGCTCTAAACTGGATCTTCTTACAGGGGAGATGAGAGAACAAAAGAGTTGTCGCAGATCACAATAGACGAGTAGTCACGCTCGAGCAACAGGTTGTGGATTTACAGGATCGCAATAGGTGCAGCAATCTGCGTCTGATTGGATTGGCTGAAGGTTCCAAAAAGGACGACCCTATGGGCTTTTTGAAAAGATCGCTACCGACGTGGCTCGTCTCTGGCGGGCAAAGAGATTGAAGTGGAGCGAGAGCATCGCATGTACACAAGGCTCTCCTCAGATCGCACTAAACCACGGGTTTTCATCTTTAAACTGCTGCGGTACACTGACAGGGAGCTTCATTCTGCGAGCCGCCAGACTTCATGCCCCGGTGAAAACATCTGATGGAGCAACGCGGTCTTTCTTTCCAAATTTTTCTCCGGTCACCGCAAAAAGTGCATTTGCGCCAATTAGGAAGTCAAGTCAAGTCAAGTCACCTTTATTTATATAGCGCTTTTAACAATGTAAATTGTGTCAAAGCAACTGCACAATATCAAAATCAAAATCCTCTGGCCAACAAACCAGCAGTTCAATTTAACTGCAGCAAAGTCAGATTGTAAGGTCTCAACTAGTTCCAGTGGTCATTTGGTAATTCTGTATGTTGTCTGAGCGTTGGCATCCTCTTAGGTCCTCTGAGGGGTTGGCATTATCTTTTCTCAGGTGTTCGGTCATCTCAGATCATTTAGGGGTTGGATCCAGACTGAAGCTTCTGTAATTTCTAATTACCACGGGATGTTAATCCCGTGGCAGAAACAGAGACAAATAGAGACATAATTAGCGTAGCTGCTGTTCCATCTAAGCAAAAATGATTTGTTCAACCCAAGCTAAAGAATAATAATAATGTACATTTGATCAGATATACTACAGTACAAGATTATAAAATGCATTATGTGAATGCTTGGCTAAAGAGATGTGTCTTTAATCTAGATTTAAACATAGAGAGTGTGTCTGAACCCCGAACGTTATCAGGAAGGCTATTCCAAAGTTTAGGAGCCAAATGTGAAAAAGCTCTACCTCCTTTAGTGGACTTTGCTATCCTAGGCACTACCAAAAGTCCAGAGTTTTGCGACCTTAAGGAGCGGGTTGGATTGTAGCGTGGTAGAAGACAAGTTAGGTACGCAGGAGCTAAACCATTTAGGGCCTTATAGGCAAGTAATAATATTTTGTAAATGATACGGAACTGAATAGGTAGCCAGTGCAGAGACTGTAAAATTGGGGTAATATGATCATATTTTCTTGATCTGGTAAGAACTCTAGCCGCTGCATTTTGGACTATCTGTAGCTTGTTTATTGAAGATGCAGGACAACCAGCTAGCAGTGCATTACAATAGTCCAGTCTAGAGGTCATGAATGCATGGACTAGCTTTTCTGCATCAGAAACAGGAAGCATGTTTCGAAGCTTGGCAATGTTTCTAAGATGGAAGAATGCTGTTTTTGTAACATGGGAAATATGATTTTTAAAGGACAAGTTGCTGTCTAATATAACACCCAGATTTTTGACTTTAGAGGATGTGACAGTGCATCCGTCTAGTTGTAAATTGTAATCCAAGAGATTCTGTGTATTGTTTTTTGGTCCAATAAGTAATATCTCTGTCTTATCTGAATTTAATAGGAGGAAATTATTGGTCATCCAATCTTTTACATTTTTTACACAATCTATTACCTTAGATAGTTTAGAAGTTTCACCTGGTTTTGTTGAGATATATAGTTGAGTATCATCAGCATAGCAATGAAAACTAATCCCGTATTTTCTAATAATATTACCAAGAGGCAACATGTATATTGAAAATAGCAGAGGACCTAGGACAGATCCTTGTGGTACTCCATACTTTACTGGTGATAATTGTGATGACTCTCCATTTAAATGAACAAAGTGGTAGCGATCGGACAGGTATGATTTAAACCACCTTAAAGCCTGCCCTTGAATACCAATATGGTTTTGTAGTCGATCTATGAGTATATCATGGTCTATAGTGTCAAACGCAGCACTAAGATCAAGTAATACTAGCAATGAGATGCAGCCTTGGTCTGAAGCAAGAAGCAAGTCATTTGTAATTTTAACAAGTGCAGTTTCTGTGCTATGGTGAGGCCTGAAACCTGGCTGAAATTCTTCATAGAGATCATTTTTTTGCAAGAAGGAGCACAATTGAGCAGACACAACTTTTTCTAAAATTTTTGACATAAACGGAAGATTTGAAATGGGTCTGTAATTTGCCAGTTCATTAGAATCTAGTTGTGGTTTCTTAATAAGAGGCTTAATAACCGCCAGCTTGAATGGTTTTGGGACGTGACCTAAGGCTAACGATGAGTTAATAATATTGAGAAGCGGTTCTTCTGCTACGGGCAACAACTCTTTCAGTAGTTTAGTGGGTATAGGATCTAATAAACACGTTGTTGGTTTAGATGCACTGATAAGTTTATTTAGCTCTTCCTGTCCTATAGTTGTAAAGCACTGCAGTTTTTCTTTGGGTGCGATGAATGAAGCTGAAATACTAGACGCAGTAGAATCTACATTTGTTATTGTATTTCTGATGTTATCTATTTTATCAGTAAAGAAATTCATAAAATCATTACTATTAAATTGTGAGGGAATATTTAGATCGGGCGGTGTCTGTTTATTTGTTAGTCTAGCCACTGTGCTAAATAAGAACCTTGGATTGTTTTGGTTATTATCTATGAGTTTGCGGATATGCTCTACCCTGGCAGCTTTTAGAGCCTGTCTATAGCTGGACATACTGTTTTTCCACGCAATTCTAAAAACTTCCAAGTTAGTTTTTCTCCATTTGCGCTCAAGAATACGAGTTTCTTTCTTGAGAGAATGGGTATAACTGTTGTACCATGGCGCAGTACATTTTTCTCTAACCTTTTTCAATTTGAGGGGGGCAACAGCTTCTAATGTATTAGAGAAGATAGTGCCCATGTTGCTAGTTATTTCGTCTAGTTCATGTGTATTTATGGGTACACAGAGCAGTTGAGATAAATTAGGCAGGTTATTTGTGAATCTGTCTTTGGTGGCTGGAACAATAGTTCTGCCCAGACGATAACGCGGAGCCATATAATTAATATCAGTAATACGCAGCATGCACGATACAAGGAAATGATCAGTAACATCATCACTTTGAGGTATGATATCTATATCGGTAAGATCAAGTCCATGCGATATAATTAAATCTAGCGTATGATTAAAACGATGAGTGGGCCCGGTGACGTTTTGCTTGACTCCAAAAGAGTTTATTAGGTCAGTAAACGCAAGTCCTAACGCATCATTTGTATTATCAACGTGAATGTTAAAATCTCCGACAATTAGCAGTTTATCAACATTAACCAATAGATCTGAGAGGAAATCTGCAAATTCTTTTAGGAAATCTGTATATGGCCCTGGCGGTCTATACACAGTAGCCAGAGCAAGAGATAAGAGAGATTTATTTTGCATATCTAACAGTGTAACATTAAGCAGAAGTATTTCGAATGACTTAAACCTCCTGTATCCTGTTTTCTGAGTAACATTGAGAATATCACTATATATTGTTGCCACACCGCCGCCACGGCCAGTCTGACGGGGCTCATGTTTATAACAGTAGCTCGGTGGAGTAGACTCATTTAGACCAAAATATTCATTTGGTTTCAGCCAGGTTTCAGTCAGGCAGAGTACATCAAAATTATTATCTGTGATCATTTCATTTACAATAACTGCTTTGGGTGCGAGTGATCTAATATTTAGGAGCCCAAGCTTCAAAAATTGTTTTTGTTCATTTTATTTTGTGTTTTTCTGGTTTAATCACGATCAGATTTTTTCTAGATCCTGCATTAAATTTATATTTTGACCTCGCTATTCGGGGGACAGACACAGTCTGTATAGATTGGACAACGCGGGTACTTCTATCATTTAAGTGGGTAGAACAAAAGTCATTTGAGAATTGACTTACTAGTCAGATGGAGCGTAGCGTTCTGGAGATGTTGTCCGACAGGAGTTCCGCTCCGACTCTGCTGGGGTGCAGGCCATCAGCACGGAAAAGCCTAGGACGCTCCCAGAAAAGATTCCAATTATTTACAAAGAGCAGTTTCTGTTCTTTACACCATGACAATAACCATTCGTTTAAAGCAAACAGTCTACTGAACCTTTCGTGTCCTCGTCGATACGTCGGAAGTGGACCTGACACGATGATCTTCGCCGCGGGCGATGTGCTGCGTACCGTCTCGATCAGGCTCCTGTAGTCCCTCTTCAGTGTCTCCGTCTGCCGCAGCTTGATGTCGTTAGTCCCCACGTGCAGCACGACAGCCCCGATGCTCTCATCGCCCTTCAGGATCGCGGGTATCTGCGCAGAAACATCGAGAACACGAGCACCGGGGAAACAGTGTGTGTGCACTTTACCTTCAGCTAGCGTAGCACGGACGTGCCGGACGATGGAGCTTCCGACGATCACAGCGTCGCGTTCCGTCTCGCGGAGGGGAGCGAAGCGGTTCCGGGTGGAGATCTCGAAGACCGGAGGCGGCGAGGTTGTCCCCCTGGGCCTGGCTCGCGTCTTCCGCTGCTGTTGTTGCACCCAGGGTCCGTGGCGTCCCGGCGCCGGAGTGAAGGACATCTGTGAAGACCGCGTCCTGGGTGCACAGTGTCTGTATAGAGAAACGCACGGAGTAGAGGTGGTGGGAGTGTTATCAGCGTGCTGTATACTTACCCCGGACTTGTGAGCTTCAGCCCGGGATGTTTCCAGCGCGGCTCTCCTCTCTCTCAGCTGGGCCTGCTTCTCCACCAGGTCGCGGATCTGCTTCTCCACGGCCTCCAGCTCCAGCTGCACCGAATGCAGCTCGAACGTGTCCTCACCTGCACTCAAAGGTAGACACAAATCCGCCATTTAAGCAAATAAGAGTGAGACAAAGGCAATGTGTGTGAATAGAGTATTAGCAGTGTAAGCTAGATTAGCGGAAATGAGAGAAGCTAGCATCCAGAATTTTCTTCTTTATCCTGCAACGCTGAAGGTCATTCTCAATCAAGGTGAACCTAAAATGCTACACTCCCCAGAAGAAGCAGTAGTTTTTCTCAGATCCCATTCATCCACCAACTCTCAGTGAGCTTCAGCTGGACATTTGCTGTCTAATCGGAGAAGAGATGCTCTAAGGTGACTGTGTCTTTCACTGTTCACTTTTAATGTTCACTACTTAATTAGTTACTAGAAGTTCATAGTCGGCGGTGGACTGGGACAAAATTTCAGGCCGGGAAAACTCATCCAGGCCATCCCATACACCCACAACAAATTCTGAAACATGGACAGCCCTATTCGCCTATTTGTATGACCATCACATAAAAAGTCTTTAGTCAGGGCCGTGGAAAATAATTAAAAGTTCTCTTTTGAACTGCACCTTCACTTCCCTTTTCTTCATTTTCTCCAATATCTCTGTCACTCCCTTTTTTCTTGTACCTGTCACTTCTTTACCAGCAGGTCTACTGTTATTAACAGAAATGTTTACCATGTGTACAACCACCTCATTGCAATTTGTTTGCACAATGTTATTTCTCTTAAATTGACTTAAATACCCAAGATTTAACAAACCTATAATTCATACAAATGTTTTAGTTGTATTCTTTCTGTCTCTCTCTTTCCTTTTTTTTTTAAATTGTATTTATTATTTTTTTAATAGAGACACTACCTAGTCAATATGTGACTATGGGGCCAATGTTGGTGCTACAGTAATGTGCAGGGTTTTGTTGACGCCACGGACCATATTAAGGGGTGCTGGCAGATCAAGGTTTGTTCTGCCATAGTTCATGGGAATGTGTTTGTTTTTTTGAATAGTGATGGGAAGGGTGGGGGTGGGGGGTGGTTTAATGGTAGACTCAACTGGTTTTATTTTCAAACTTGTATTTTGTCTTATTATGTAGTAATTCTGTTTGATATCTATGACCGACCTTAATATTCTGAGTTGTGATATTAATGGCCTAAATGGCCCTCACAAACGTACAGGTTTTCTGGATCTTTTGCGAAGAAGAAAGCTTGATATAGTGTTAGTTGAAGAATCCCATTTGAAAGAGGAGGCTATACACAGGTGTAATAAGTTTTATGAAGTATCTCACTCTTCATATCATATCTTCGGATACTAAAACCAAGGGTGTCCTAATATTGGTGTGGAGCACTTTAAATATGACTATTTTAGATAAAGGTTGTGATACAGATGGTAGAATAACACATATAAAAACAATAGTGGAGAATAGGAATATTGTATTTCTTTCAGTTTATGCCCCTTGTACTCCTGACCCTACTTCTTTCTCTGTTTTGTCAACCTATGTCTTGACACGACCTATCTCTTCAGCAATGTGTAACCTCATCCTCATTGGTGGATAGCTGGCGTTTATTAAATCCTAGATTAAAATTTTTGTACATTTTGTATATCTAATTGTCATACCATTAAAATTCTAATGGTAACCGAATTTTTTTTTAATCCAAAAAGCAAATTAATCTTCCTTCAAACTGGTTCTATTTAAAATACAAAAACTTGTGTAATCCCACGTTGGCTATCTGTAATAAGAAGCACATTTAAAACTGGAATATAATTTAATTTCATTCACATGTGTTTCATAAACACAATCCTTTCTGGATTACAATCCGCCATCAAAATGATACATTTAATTATTCCAGCTGCTGTAGAAAAGGCTATAAACGATCTGCCACCTGCAGGATCCTCACGTGCGATAGTTTACTAGCCGGGACAACTTCTTTGTTTACAGACGTGACGTAATGACGCAGAGCCATGCTCGAATTTCCCGCGAAAACCTACTCGTACCACTAAAATTAGAAAACATTATTATAAGCTAACTGTTGTGAATCGAGCTAAAGTAAGGCAATAGTTTTTAACACTGGCTGGTTACGTACTTGCTCAAATATTGATTTCAGATCATTTTTAACCAAAAAATGTTACGGACTGCAGCTTTAATAAAACATTTATTTATCTATATTAATATTAATTAATTTTTATTATTATAATTTATTTTTTTAAGTCTACCAGGGGGTGGGATGGGTTGGGTTCTAAATTTGTACAGCTGCTTTTGTTTTATAGTACTGTTCCCGGAAGTAAACAAACAGTAGTTAAAAAAACAAACTAATGCATTTCAGTCAATTATTGGTTTAATGACAGTTAGACTGAAGTCTCACAAATCTAATGAATAATGCAATTGTTTAACTAGTTAAGGGTTAGTTCACGTAAAAATGAAAATTAGCCCGTGTTTTACTCAAAGCATTTTTGATGTAATTCGACTTTCAGACGAATACAATCGGAGTTATTTTAAAAATTGTCCTGGCCTCTCCAAGCCTTTCAATGGGGTACGCGGGTGTTTTTTGTCAACAGTTCAGAAGACATGAAATTAAGCGCACGCATCCGTAATAAAACGTCCCTCACATGCTCCGGGGGGGGGTGAATAAAGGACTCATGTAGCGAATCCATGCGTTTTTGTGAGAAAAATATCCATATTTCAAACGTAATAAACACTTTTTTTTCTCACTCCTGCTGACTGTCATATGCGGAAGACATCCAGGCGATTGATGTAGGACATATGCATCGCATGAGCGCCTCTGAGATATGCACGAGCATACTTTAGCAAAGGAAAACCAGTCTCCTCTTGGCTTATATCAAAATCCTTTGGCATTTTTCTCTACAAATCCTCATTTTGTGCTTCTAATTCATGACTAGCGTTCTATTTTGTTCTCTCTCCGCATTCCTTTCAAACCACCTATGCAAAAATAATTTATTCCTAGAGGTAATGATTGTCTTTTACATTTTGCAAGGTAAATGTAAGCTTTGAAAAAGTCTCTAATACAAATTAATAACAAAAAGAATGACTTTTTTTCTGGTATAGCTTCCCGCTGTAATCTTTGAATATGTCCTAAGGAAAAAGGAAGAAAATTTGAACTATTGTTTAGTTGTTTCTATGTTTGTTTGTTTTGTTTTTTTCCCTATTTGGTTATTTGTTTTATTTATTTATTTTTCTCCTCTTAAACACTGATCTGCAGTTTAAGATTGCTCTTATATTTTGTTTATCAAATCAAATCACTTTTATTGTCACATCACCACAGCACATGTGCCTTCGTGAGTGAAATTCTTGAGAGCGTGCTCCAGACAGTGCAGAAACAATTTACATATAGACATTACCATACATACGTACAGACTTATACAGATGACAATGTGTAATATACACATACATATACTCAGTACACACAGTGTACTATTTGACAGACATACAGTTACCGATACACATTATACACAGTATGTAGTACACATTCTACGTTATATACACACAGTAATATGCGAAGATGCAGCAGATTATATATAAACCGGACGTGCAAATGTCATGGATGTGCATTGGATGGTATCCAGTGCTGGCAAAAAGATTGTTGTATTTGTGCAGTAGTGTACTGGTAGTCCAGTTTTAACTGTATGGAATTAAAGTGCAGTGCGTGGTATATTGTAAAGTGGGAGTGTGCTGTAGGGTGTATTAGTTTTGACTGTTTATCTGGATTTACTTGTTAATATTTTTGTAATGTTCAATTAATTCTTCTTTGATTAAAAAAAAAAAGACAGTCAGCACAAGTGAGAAAAAAAATGTTTATTAAATTTGAAATATGGATATTTATCTTACAAAAATGCATGGATTCGCTACAGGAGGCCTTTATTCACCCCCCAGAGCCGTGTGAGGGACATTTTGTTACGGATGCACATGCTTTATTTCACGTCTTCTGAACTGTTGACAAAAAACACCATGGCTTACGCCAGTGCTTCTCAAAGTCCGGACTCCGGTCCGGATCCGGAGGGAATTCAATCCGGACCCGCTTCTATTTCATATTTCAAGAACACTAATTATATTTCCTACTTTGATAAACGCACGTTAAACTTGTAAATCATTTGTTTATTTATTCTTATTTTTTTATGTCTTTTGGAGATGGTCCGAAATTGCAGGCGAGATATTGAAACGTTTCCTTCATGACATTTGTTGTCATCATGACATCCAGTGAGCGTATGACGTTTGACGTAATCGGGCGACATTTCACCGCTAATATTTAAATTTTTTGTTTTGTTTTGCTATCACTTATATTATGGCAATTTGTCTTATAGCAGTGCCCAGTGTATACATTTATTTGTGGCGGCTTGTCACAATATCAAAACTGACCGCTACAAATAGATTTTCCAAAAGGCTTATACTTCGTTGAATAAACTGAGCACTGCGCGTTTCAAAAATAAAATGCTGCGCGGGTGTTTTTATATGACTGTATCTTTTAAAAGAACCGTCCGTTTTCTTCAGAAAAGCTCTGATGTCAATTTTCATTTGGTCTTTCCTGTAATGGCTGATAAAGTAGCGCTTATTTGATTACAGTCGTTACCGGGGAAACAGCTATATATCACGCCCCAACAGCGCCTCCTGCTGGCAGAGAATCAACTTGCATTTGCTAGTCTGCGGGAAACACTGGTGTCTGTCAGCAAACATAAACAAAAAAGCATGCTTCAGAACTGTTTTGAGAAGGTGCTTAAGTTTTGAGCCATGTATTATTACTATGAATTAGGCTACTACTACTACTATTACTATCTTGTGCCCTGCAATAACCATTTACGCAAACTCTCTTTTGATATAAAGGGAAAAAAAGAGAAAATCGGCCCAAAAAATCAGCATCATATATCGGCCATAGGCTGCCCTGATTTCTAAATATCGCCATTGGCCAGAGAAAAAACATTATAGGTCGACTTCTACTGCTGACACTTAAATTAATTGTTTTGCCACTTTTGCACTTGTTATTAACGTATTTTGAATGCAAAGGGAACCTTTTTTTTTTTTAAATGAGTGTTTATTTGTTATATGTTATGTATGTTTATTAAAAACACGTTTTGTAATAACCAATTGTTCCGGACCTTTGACACTGATGAAAATTCAGATTTGGACCTTTGAATGTAGACTTTGAGAACCCCTGGCTTACGCCATTGTAAGGCTTGGAGGGGCCAGGACAATTTTTAATATAACTCCGACTGGATTCGTCTGAAAGAAGACCGTCATATACACCTAGAATGCTTTGAGGGCGAGTAAAACAGGCTAATTTAAATTTTTGTTTTACTTTAACAGTAAGATTCACCCCAAAAACGAAAATGGTCATTTACTCACCCTCATGCCAAATCACAAACCTGTATGACTGACTTTTGTTTTCCACAGAAGAAAGTCATACAGGTTTGGAACGCCATGAGGGTCAGTATACCAGTGCCAGAGACATCACACCCTCAAAAGATGTAACAATTTTCCTCAGCTGTACAATTTTTGAAGTCTAGACTTTTTGTTGTTCTATTTTGGTGTTTATTTTGAGGGCAATCTCATGCCCTCATTAATGTTGAGTGTTATAGTCAATGTATTAATAAGGAAGCCATTAATATCATGTTCTGTTACATTTGTGGGCACAGTCTTACCACAGAGAAAAACGTGAAGCGTGTAATAATAGCCGTTGGGATCAGCGCTATCATTCCTCTGCGCGCCTGCCATGGCATAAATCAAATACTGTACCTACCTTAGTGATCACCACATCTCTGCTCTGGCCCAGTCTATGACATCTGTCAACATACTGATCCACTGCAGGATTCCAGGCCTGAACAAACAGTACACAAAAAAAGCACAAATGAGCTCTCTGAGTGAATATAAGAGTCAATTCAATCCCATTATAGATGTATGAACACACACAATCAGTGACATTACCACCACCTAGTGGCAGACACTATTCTGGGAGAATGTAACTCACTCGATCCATTATGAAGACGTGGGAAGCAGCGGTCAGATTAAGCCCAACACCTCCAGCTTTGAATGACAGTAACATGATGGTGGGACTTCCTGGAGAGGAATCTTGAAAATCCTGAATGGCCTTTGCTCTGGTCTTCTGAGCCATAGAGCCATCCAGTCGTGTGAAAGAGAATCCATATTCCCTGCAGACAGCAGCAGTGTCAGCACACTGGACCACTAATGGCTGCTGCTTCCAGTATGTAGTACAGTCTGTTGTTTATAGTAGCCTCAGCAATGAAAACTACCTCAAGGGAACCTCTATAAGATCCATAAACCTGGTAAACTGAGAAACCACAAGACTCTTCACAGTGGGGTCGTCATTGCGGAGCTTCAACAGGTTGCTCAAAGCATTCACCTGCATAAAGAAAATTACTGAAATATGGTTACTCATAATGACCAAAACTAAAACCTCTTTAGCCTCAAGTAGGGCTGTCAAATGATTAAACGCGATTAATTGCATACAAAATAAAAGTTTGTTTGCATAATAAACGTGCTTGTGGTGTGTAATTATTAAGTATATATAAATACATACACATTCATGTATATACTTATGGAATATTTATATGTACATTTATATTTTTATATAATTTATATAAATACAAAAAATATTTCATATATAAATAACATTTTTCATAAATATATACATGAATCTGTGTGTATATATTTATATACATAATAATTACACACCACAAGCACACGTTTATAATGCAAACACAAACTTTTATTTTGTATGTGATTAATCGCGATTAATCATTTGACGGCCCTAGCCTCAAGAAACTAAAAAAGCGTCAATGTTTACCTATCTCACCCATCTTTTTTTGGATTGCTCTGAAACCATTTTCCACATTTTTGTTTGTTTACCTATATATATAGTGTTGGGGGTAACGCATTACAAGTAACGTGGGCTATGTAATCAGATTACTTTTTTTAAGTAACTAGTAAAGTAATGCATTACTTTTTAATGTAGAAGGAAATATCTGACTTTTTCAAATAAGTAACACCAGTTACTTTTTTTCTCCATGTGTTGACTTACAGCTCTTGTGTTGCCATGTTGAGCGAAATTGGGAGTAAGTGCAGAGGCGTTGTGTGTGCTGTGTGACACGATGTCACACAATCCTTCAGAAATCATGCTAATTTGCAGATTTGGTGCTTGAGAAACATTTCTTATAAACGTTGAAAACAACTGTTCTGATTAATAGTTTTGTGGATAATGGGATTAATTTTTTTGTGATCCTTTGATAAACAGTTCAAAAGAACATTTATTTTAAATTGAAATCTTCTGCAACATAAATGTCTGCAACATCAATGTCCCACCCTTAACAGTCACATGGTGGAAAAAATAACATGCATAATATCTATAAATGTTAAATTTACTTTGGAACTTGATCGCCAGTTCTCCCCAGTGGCTGCTCCAGCCTGCATTTCTTCTCCAGGATACTCCACCAGCTCTTTGGTCTTGATCTGAGCACGACCCAGGGGACATCTGGCCTGCTCCTGTGAGACAGTAACAAATAATATCCAGAAACGACAATACATATCAGGACTCTTCAGGGAAACTCTGAAATACTGAAACAATGCTGACCTTCTCCGATCGGATGACCTCACAGATGCAGGGCCTGCAGTACACATGAGCACAGTAGGTGATGACAGGCTGACGTAGGGAGTCTAGACAGATGGCGCACTCCTCGTCTGAGCCAGAGTTCAGCACCAATGTGATCTTATTGATGAGACGCTCCCGCAGCTCACTAGGGGTCCCAGGATCATCTAACACACATCCAAAACATTTGTTTCCCCAAAGACACACAACACAACTGATTGAGGAGCTGCTGCTGTAGTGGTTAAGGCTGCAGTCCGTAACTTTTGGCGCTCTAGCGGTTAATAAACAGAACTGCGTGTGTCTTGCAGAAGAACATTGTAGCCGGAGCTACTTCTCTCGGTTTATGTCTATGATGAATCATGCAGGTACTGGGCTACTGCACGGTGGCACCTACCCAAACCAGTCTAAAATAGTCCGAACATAAACACTTATTATAGGCGTACCGTAGTGATTCAGGACAAGCCAAAAACACGGTTTGGAAAATGGATTCATGGTGTTCTCACTTATTATATAAATTTAGTAAATTTTGAACACAAAAAAGTTACGGACTGCAGCTTTAAAGCATAGAATGGATCTGTACTTAATAATAATTTCATGTAATAGTAATTATATAAATTTAATCAGCAACTGTTTAATCTCTAATTTATACCTGCCCCTGTGTATTTGCCCAGGAGACTGGGGTGACAGCAGTACTGCCTCAGTCGAACCAGGATTTGCTCTTCAAAGTGAGCAAAAGTGCGCCCACCTGCCGTTGATCTTCCTGCCCTCCTTCCTGATCTGTTCGTACTCCTCCCTCTCTTCCTCGGAGAGAGTCACATGCTGCACAAACACTCTCCGTTCAGGTAACTGCACCAGCATGCGCCCGGCCACTTTACTGTTCTTAGGTCGCCTCAGTGTGATGCCCTTTACCAGTGCTCGCAAGTTCCTGAAAACACATTTACAGTATACGGATGCATTGAAATTCAATTCAGTGCATTGAAGATGTGGTTTGGGATACAGCTGCTGTTAACATACTTAAGTCCAACTCTGTCGCCCATGGTCACAGGTCTCTGAATGATTCTGTTCCACCACTCCTTCACATCAAAATGCTTCAGCTTCAAGAAGGACATCAGCATGTAGAGATCCTTCAGGGATTTCTGAATGGGGATTCCTGAGAAAAATTCAAATGATGGACTTCATGGGCATTAAGATAAATAATCTGTCCTTTTGGTAGGATTTAAAAGGCAAAACATCACAGAAATGAAGAAATAATCCAGGACTGAGACTGTGCCAGTAATCGTGTAAGCTTTTATGTGAACATAGCTGACAGGATCCACCTGCGCTCTGACTGCAGCTCCAGTACAGCTTTACTCTGAAGAGCGTTAGGGTTTCTGATGACGTGACCCTCAGCCAGTTCACTTTGTGCAGAGGACTGCTGGCTTTGTTCTGCAGTGGGTTAAAGTTACTTTTTTATTTCACCATCTATCCAGAGCTTTAACAGAGTGTCTATTTACAATAAGAGCAAATAGTCTGTCTTGTTGGCGAAACTTATTTACACAAACTCCGTCAACCATTGTCTAGTTTTACCAAAAATTACATAAGAAATGAAGCCAGTAACTGGGACAGTGTTGTGAAGAGTACAGACAGTGGATTTGGCTTTTAATGCAGCCGACCCAAGTTCAAATCCAACTTTTTCCAATCCCAATCGTCTTCCTTTTCCCATCACATATCAGCTGGGAGAGGTGTTTATTTTAAATAAAAGAAATTATTCAATAGATACTATTTACACTAAGTGCAAATAGCTAAAGATTATATTTACACTATGTTAAAATAGCAGGATTTTTTGCTATTTATACTGCTTATGGCAATTATCTACACCTCAGTATTGCATTTCATTATAAAACAGTATGCAATAACAATATATGGAGTGTAAATTATAATTTTAATATCCCACTTTATTGGGACAATCAAGCCCTTCCTACACCTACCTGATACTTTATTTTCAACTTTTCGATTATTTCCCTAATTTTTGTTGAAAATAAATGCCTTTCCGATGTGATATGAAATTGGAAAAGGGAGGAAAAAAAGTTCGGCAAAAGGCAGATTTGAAGATCACATCTAAAGCAAGTTACAGCAAGCGTTTTATCACCTACACCACTGGAGCTGTAAAGGGGGAAAGGTATTTAACAGACCAGATATGATGTTCTCACGTTGATAGGATGGCCTGCATATCAGCCTTGACTCATGTAGCTCATATTTTTTCTGTGCTCAAAAATACTGCATTCTTCATTTGGACGTTTGAGGACATTATTATTAGCATGAGGCTGTGTTTTAAATCCACTCACCCCAAAATCTGATGAAAGCACATTGTATGTTGTGAGAACCACATCTTGCTCAGACAGAAATTTGACAACCCACAGAGATTCCTGTTAAACTCTCTCATCCAGTAATTAACCACCTGAAGAAATGGTCAAAGTTACACCCACCAGGACCCTTCTTTGCTCTCTTTTTTGCAGGCACAACCTGTGAGGAACTGCACTCCAGAGCGGCAGCAAAGTCCACATCATCCAGCAGAACCACTCCTAGGATTGAGAGAATGAGAATGTTAGCTGTGTCTGAAAGTATATCTAACACTAAAGAAAGTCTGCCTTTCAGTTTACCTGAGAAATGAAAAGACAGGAAGTAATGGTACCTTTCTTGGTGTTGGCAGGCTTTTTAGCAGTTTTCTTTGTGGTTTTTGCTATAAGAAACAAAAAATACATGATACAAACATCAAAATGATGAATATTAATATCATTTTTGCATGTTTCTGTAAAAAGGACTTACACTAATGTTCAAAAGTTTGGGATTAGTTTTTTTGTTTAAAAACATTACAACAAAGAATCCTGAAAAAAAAAGATCATGGTTTCCACAAAAAATATTAAGCAGCAACTGTTTTCAATATATAATATAATATAATATAATATAATATAATAATAAGATGAAATGTTTCTTGAGCACCAAATCAACATATTACAATGATTTCTGAAGGATCGTGTGACACTGAAGACTGAAAATTCAGCTTTTCCCTCAGAAGATTTAATTACATTTTAAAATATATTACATTAGAAAAGTTATTTTAAATTTCACAATACAACTGTTTTTACTGAATTTTTGATTAAATAAATGCAGCTTTTTTGAGCATTCTTTTAAAAATATTTTAAAAATCTTGCCAACCCCCAAACAGTAGTGTACATTGCATCAAGACTCAAAATAGAAACAACCTTTCTTCTGAGGTATAACTTCCTCAATGGTGTCAGCATTGACATCATCAGCATGCAGTCTTTTCAAATGGGATGAACTCACTGGTTCATAAGATTCTTCATGGTCTTCACATATTAATATGACTGTATGGGTTAGTATTTTTACAACACATGTAACTTAATAAATACATATATACAGTATTTTTTAAGTTTTTCACTTCAGAATGGATTGGAGTTTTACAGATTTACATTTTTTACCTTTTGAGGTTGATTTCATTCTGGAAGTTGAAGATTATCCTTCCTGAAAAGTGATATTTTTGATATGTTAATAAGTAAACTCTTGCTTCAGGACATTCAAGGTCCTAATAATCCATTATAAAAAAGCTTTAATTCTACACATGCTTTTTTCTGTTTAAGAAATATTTCTTGATCTTACGCATTGTTCCAGTGGTAGAGGTTTCCCATTGTGGAAATTAGAGACTATCAAGGCAATGATGGTGAGGGTTTTTCCCTGAAACACAGCATAAATGTTCTGAGCACTAGTAGGGCTTACTGAGCACTAAAAGAACAACACCCAGTCTAAGTTCATCTCACCAGCCCCATGTCATCAGCCAAAATCCCACCAAGCACTTTCTCTGGCCTTTCCTTTACAGCAAAGTTAGTGAGAACGTTAAAGTAGAAGCCACTCTTCTCCTCCCAGAATGGGGGCAGATCGTTGCTGTTCTCACGAGAGGTCATCCACGAGAGCGCCTGTTTCTGATGGGGGAGCAGGGAAGTGCACACCGCCTGTACAGACAGACATTAACAGAGACATCTGTAACTGACTGATGGATGAGATTGACAGTAAAAAAAACAGCTGTGTATTCTTTCTGTGCTCTGACCTCTGCTGGCTCCATTTCTCTGGTTTTATCCTCCATTAAATCATCAAATAGCTTGTCAAAGGCATTCTTCAGCTGATAGGATGTAACAAAAATAAAGTTTTATTAGCCAGCTCATTTAAATTATGAAAAAGCATCATAATCATATAGATTGGTGGTTCTCAACTGGTGTGTTACAGCTCTGTTTGGTCATAAACAGCAAGGAAATGCAACTACGTTATCCAATAAAACAAAATTATGCAAGGAAAAAGAAAATATGATACACACTACATTGAATACTACTACATAAAACATGTTTGTTTATACAGACATTTTTGTTGATACTGTGTGGAAAAAAATAATTCTGAGAACAATAATTTATCTTGACATCTTATACTAACATCTGTCACAAGAAATTGACCTCTTCTATAGTCAAAGGAATGGCAGATATTTTTGAAGACAAACCGAGCAGGTCTCTACCCAAAGACGTTTGTGTTGAGTACCCTAAGATAATAAAATATTAATTATTATGTGTTCACCAAAGAACATTAAGTAGCAAATAAACAAATGAGTGAACCTTTGAACTCGGTGCCAAGTTTGAAACTATGGCGTCTCATCTGAATATGCACAGCTTCTCGGTTCTCCTCTTTGCCCCAGAAGGTGAGGTTTACAGGCATCGACAATTTATTTGTCTCTCCATATGGCA
Source organism: Barbus barbus (assembly GCF_936440315.1). NCBI lineage: Eukaryota > Metazoa > Chordata > Actinopteri > Cypriniformes > Cyprinidae > Barbus > Barbus barbus. The sequence continues at coordinate 17,654,041 of NC_136743.1, read as the reverse complement.
CAACCCTATTAGGGAGATCAAACACAAAAGTAATCTGTTGCAATGAATTTGCAATAAACAACATACCCAACAATTCTGTAGAAAAGACAGAAACTACTCTACCCTTCCACTCTGGCCAAATTGTTGTCCATAATGTAGGCCATCGGGGCAGCCAGCTCTTTCTTGATGTGCCCGACCTGACTTCCATACACATTGGCCACCATCACTGCATTTCGGTCATAGGGATTCTGCGGCTGCCTCACCAAGGACACCATCTCTCCTCTATTGACCTACAACACATCACGGTCAAACAATATTCTGGTTATCAAATTAAATTAAATCCATGATAGAATTATTCTGTTTTACTTTAACCGCTAGAGGGCAATACAAGTACATCTAAAAAAAAAGTTCATTTTTTCTTGTAACTTATTTCAAAAAGTGAAACTTTCCTATATTTTAGATTCATTACATGTAATGTAAAACATTTCAAAAGTTTTTTTTGTTTTAATTTTGATGATTAGAGCTAACAGCTCATGAAAGTCAAAAATCGGTATCTCAAAACATTAGAATATTTACATTTGAGTTTCAATTAATGACCATCCCTACAGTATACATTCTGGGTATCACTTGTTCTTTGAAACCACAATAATGGGGAATGCTGCTGACTTGGCAATGATCCAGAAGACGAACATTGACGCCCTCCACAAAGAGGGTAAGTCACAGAGGGTCATTACTGAAAGGTGTGGCTGTTTACAGAGTGCTGTATCAAAGCATATTAAATGCAAAGTTGACTGGAAGGAAGAATTTGGGTAGCAAAAGGTGCACAAGCAACAGGGATGACCGCAAGCGTGAGAATACTGTCAAGCAAAGTTGATTCAAACACTTGGGAGAGCTTCACAAGGAGTGGACTGAAGCTGGAGTCAGTGCATCAAGAGTCACCACGCTCAGACCTCTTCAGGAAAAGGGCTACCAAGACACTTCTGAACCAGAGACAACGTCAGAAGCATCTTACCTGGGCTGTGGAGAAAAAGAACTGGACTGTTGCTCGGTGGTACAAAGTCCTCTTTTCAGATGAAAGTCAATTTTGCATTTCATTTGGAAATCAAGGTCCCAGAGTCTGGAGGAAAAGTGGAGAGGCACAGAATCTATGTTGCTTGAAGTCCAGTGTGAAGTTTCCACAGTCAGTGATGATTTGGGCTGCCATGTCATCTGCTGGTGTTGGTCCACTGTGTTTTCTGAAGGCCACAGTCAACACAGCCATCTTTTAGAGCACTTCATGCTTCCTTCTGCTGACAAGCTTTATGGAGATGCTGATTTCATTTTCCATCAGGACTTGGCACCTACCCATACTGCCAAAGGTACCAAAAGCTGGTTGAATGACCATGGAGTTACTGTGCTTGATTGGCCAACAAAGTCACCTGACCTGAACCCCATAGAGAGTCTATAGGGTATTGTCAAGAGGAAGATGAGAGACACCAGACCCAACAATGCAGATGACCTGAAGGCCGCTATCAAAGCAACCTGGGCTTCCATACCACCTGAGCAGTGCCACAGGCTGATTGCCTCCATGCCATGCCACATTGATGCAGTAATTCATGCAAAAGGAGGCCCAACCAAGTATTGAGTGCATAGAAATGAACATACTTTTCAGAAGCCTGACATTTCTGTTTAAAATATCCTTTTTTTTATTGATCTTATGTAATATTCTAATTTTCTGAGACACTAAATTTAGGGTTTTTATTATCTGAAAGCCATAATCATCAAAATTTCAAGAAATAAAGGCTTGAAATATTTCACTTTGTGTAATGAATCTATATAATATATGGGTTTCACTTTCTGAAATGAGTGTCAAAAAATATTGACCTTTTTCATGATATTCTAATTTTTTGAGATGTACCTGTATACACTGTACGATGGGTCACCTGTTCCTGTCAGCTGATAAGCATGCCAGAAAAATTACGCGAGATGCCGGGAGAAAATAGTTTATGGTGCATGTTGAATTGCAAAACACAATACTGCAATCTTGTAAATTTTCATTAAACTAAACTGACCCAAAGACATGTAGTAGCTGTGTGGAAAATGCTTATTTTTTCTGATGAGTTAAATCAGTTCAGTTTCTATCTATTTATCTATCTGTGTGTGTGTGTGTGTATGATTCCTACCGTTCCAGAGTAGTAGCGCAGACCAACAACAGTGCCTTGAATTGATCTAATATGAACATTCTCCTCTGGCAGGTCCTGCGCTGAATCCTGTTAAATTTGCTAGTTCTTGGGATATGGTCATTGTGGAAATCCAGGAAATCTATGAAGGCTGGTGATGGAAGACAGCAGAAATGAGTAATTTTAGAGGTGACATCAATTCAACACATTGGGAGTAGAGTACTGTAGCAGGTTTGACTTTAGACTAGAGTTGACTAGGGAACATCAATAATAATATTAATTTCACAAATGAATCTGACAGCTGTTGTTTTTACCGTATCGTGGAGAGGCGTGGAATGGTTGTGAGGAGCAGCAGGACGTTTACTTAAATAAAACGACACATAACTGTAACATAAATAGTAGTTAAAAGGAAAATGCTTAATTCAACTAGAATGAACTCTGGTCATAACAAGCGAAGACGGATTAAGTTAAACAGTTTAGCTGCAGGCCACACTCACCTCTAGACTCCACTACATAAAAGTGTGCTGCAAACTGACCTAAATACAAATGCTACACGAGGGATTAATTGTACAGTGATATACGGGTTTATTGTACACCATAGGCTGTCAAATTTTGATTAGCAGTATCTGTCAGTGCCGCGAGTGTTTTGAAACAGCACGCTTATTTCTTCTTCCTCAGCTTTTTGGCGGGTGGCTTCAACAGAAAAGTGCATTATCACCACCTACTGTGTTGGAGTGTGGACCAGAACACACACACACACACACACACACACACACACACACACAAAAGAAAAAAACAGAAAATTAAGCCTGAATCTAAATTCTTTAAATAACAGCTCAGTTTCCCCAGTTCCCCACAACAATAAACAGAGCCAACAACAAATTAAAGGAATATGTCACGCCTAAAACTCCAGTCTTGAGAAGTGAAAAGCTTGTGTTTGTAGTAAACAAATCCATTGAGAAGTTTTCTACTTCAAACCATTGCTTTCAGCTAAAATATAAATCCTCTTGGGTTTATATTTATTTATAATTCCCTACTCAGGCCCGGTTCCAGCATTACGTTATAGGGTCATGTGCAATGCATTTTGGATTGCATAGATTGTTTTGGTTATAGGCCTATGCTGGCTTGCTTATTGGATGATTGTGAGGGATGAAGGAACACGCACTCACACAAAAACAAATTTGGTACACAGTTTATTAAATATAGGATATGCTAACTAGGCTTACAGGCAAGCAGGTGAACCCAGAATATGAACGCGACTCGCTCGCTGGGTATGGCTTAGCCTTCCCCTGGCCATGGGGACTGCCTGCACAAACAAATTAAATTATGTCTGTTGCTAACAAAGTGAAAATGAGTAGACAGTGTCGATTGTGGCATTAAGATCTGCTCATGTTGCACAGTATTTAAGTTTAGGCGTTTTTATAGTGTTGCGCATTTTAACCAATCACACACAATTCTGTTGAGTTTAGGAATGCATTAATCAGAGGCGTCGCTGATAATGACTCTAGCAAATTCTCTCATCATATACAACAAAGTGCAGATGTACATTCAAAGTAAGAGATTAATTTCACAGTGTACAGTGATTATAACGACAGTAAGCCTAAACTCGTGATAGATCAAAGTTAGAAAGTGTCACTTTCTATATAGCCTACCTATAATTTTATTCGCTGTTTAAATAACCGTGGAAATATAATTATCGATTTCTAATGTTTTTATTAAACTGTAATCACCTTAAATACAAATTCAGTCCCATTAAACATATTTTATTAGCCTACATGACACCTATGTCTGGTTCTCGCCTAAAAAGACAGGTTTATGATGTTTAATAATTTTTTTTAGTCATACCCTGGAGTTGGTTCACCCTCCGCCTATGGACTCCCTCCATTTAAAAGGTTTTTTCTTTTCTTTTTTTCTGGCCTCATATTCTGGGCTCATCAATGCTTGCCTGTATAGCTATATTTGTAATAGCCTAATCTGTTTAGCTGATTTGGTCTTTTTATATTAGGTTACTCGTCGGTTTTCTATAGAAAATAGTCAACGCGCCGTTCATATTCTGTTTGCGTTCATCTGCTTCTCTTTAAATAGTAGCCTATGCTTTATTAATATTTTCCGACTTCCAAGCGATTCGGCTGATGTAGATGTGATTGTAATGAAGGCAATTGTATACTTCATTGTAAAAAAAAATCTTTAAAAGTTTAAGGCAACCACCTTCAGCAGATTTGGAGTAATCTTAAATTTATACAACAAAAAGTTGAGAAAACTAAAAAATCTCCGAAAAAATAAGTTGAGAAAACTCAAAATCTGCTGAAGCTGGTTGCCTTAAATTTTTAAGTTTGCTCAACTTTTTTTTTTTTTTACAGTGTACTTGCATGCTACGGTTAGCTTTTTTATTATTAGCCTATTTATAATACGATTTTTTGGTTATGAGTTCAAATGTCATTATGTGCATAATTTTCAAGTTTTCCTTTGAGCAAAGTGACTGATCCTTGTTTATAGGCCTACTGTATGTGTATTGTAGAAAAATGTGATGTAGAGTATCTCTACAGTAAATGTATGTAATAAAAAGACACATTTGTATGTATAATACTTTATTTATTATTAAAAGTTACACTTATCAAGAAGTGTTAAAGTAAATGAAAACTAGAAGTTCTCTGTAGAAGGAAACAACATTCACAGTATACAAGTTGTTACAATTACAAATTAGTAGTTAAGCAAGAAAATGATCAAAGATTCAGCTCTGACAATATAGTCTCCATAAAAGTTCAATGTAGATTGTAAAGAAAGTTTTGGCACTTGCAAAAGATCAAGCTAACAAGTAAAGTCATGAAAAGTCGAAATTGTGGTGGTATTTCATTTAGAATGATGCATTCTCCGCTTGAAGTATCTTAACACTTTTACCACTTCAAAACTGAACAATCACAATAAGTCTACAGTATGAACACAAAGTACATGCAAAGGGCAAGTGAGAAAATGATTTTTGGACTGCTGCACTGGAACAGTTGTAAAATTACAAAAATAGCTTATCATCCTGATATGTACTAGAGTTTGCATTTAAATTGGCTGAATATGCTAAATTGGAGCAATGCTAAAGCAAACACATCTTCACTGTATGTAATTGTAAATTCACTAACATTTACATTTAAACACTTAATCAAAGGAGTTTCCACACTATCCCAATGCATAGTCAACTTAGTTTCATGTTGTTGCAGATAGGGTTAGATGTTGCAGAGTATGTAGCTCTTAATAGGCTCAGGTTAATGCTTTAATCAGGTACAGTTTATCTCCATATTCACTGGTAAATATGGGAGCCTTTTTGTAATGTTCCACCAAATCCTCCATGGAGCTGAACTTGCGCTGACCAATGCAGTAGAGTCCATCTTTTAGCTGCACCTTGAAATGCTTGTTCTTGTACACCGCCTTCAGAGAGATGGAGAAGTCGTTTGGCTAGAAAGTAAAAAATGAAACATTGTGTTCACAACAAAGCACAATTGAAAATGTTTGAGACTTTCTGCACAGTCTAGTTATACTTTGAAAATTATACTTAAAGGAATAGTTCACCCAAAAATTAAAATTTACTGAAAATGATTCACCCTCAGGCCATGTAAGTTAATGTAAATCAGATGTGAGTTTGGTTCTTCATTGGGACAGATTTGGAGACATTTAGCATTACATCACTTGCTCAATGGATCCTCTGTGAATGGGTGCCATTAGAATGAGAATCCAAACAGCATTTTGTGAAGTGAAAAGCTCCATGTTTGTACGAAACAAATCCATCATTAATGTGTTTTAACTTTAAACTGTTACTTCTGGACAAAATATGAGTCCATACCCTGTTGTCCTCTCACACCAAAATCAAAACTTGTTTGTTTTGAACAGCACTGTTTTCTCTTGAAAATGGTGCTTGATCTGTGCATATTTCTCTCCTGATTCAGACGGCACCCATTCACTGCAGACAATCTATTGGTGAAAATATGATCTACTTAATTTATACATTTTGAAGGTGTTTCCTTAGCTTCAATTAAACTGAGTACCGTAGACTCGCTATCTCTGATGAGGAAGTCACCATCCACTCCCCTCTGGTTCAATACCATCTCAGCTTGATGTCGTGTCAATTTGCCATAGTACCATGGTTTTCCTCCAAACATTCCGTCCATAGATGGCTTAATGTCATAGTTTGTAGTAGGTGGTCCTGAAATCCCCAGTTCTCTATGTGTTTTCTGTACAACTGTAACATAGTTCTTGGGCACTAAACCCACTTGTCCATTTTCCTTTTGACACTTCCACCATTCAGGATCGTTCTCAGGTTTCTCCAACACATCCATAAGTTCATCCTTGTTGAAATTCAGCTCCTCGGCATTGCCGGAGCTGAAATGATAAAGTGCCTGTACAGTCTGCAGAACCTGAGAGCCACTGATATTGTGCCCCACAGAGGCCAGACTATCTTTAAGAGAACTCATGGAGTCGGCCCTCATTGTCCCGTCCACATCCTCTGTGACATAATTGGAGGGAAACCATCCAGAATGGCCATCATAGGTTCCTCGCCACCAACCGTCGCTGCACTTCTCCATGACGATGACCCTTGTGCCCTTCACCAAAGACAGTTCATCCTCCCGCTCTGCGGTGTAGTTAAACTTCACTAGCGCAGGCAGATTAAGGTCATAAAGTCGCTCATCGCAGTCGTATTTCTCTGTGCTGGAGGGCAAGTCTCGCATACAGCCTTTCTGCTTCACCTTCCCGATCCCTGCAGAAAGTGTTATGCAATATGAGCATTTGGACAATGATGTTTCTTATAGGCAAACGTGCTTTTAAGAAACATAAAATACTAATACTCACAAGCTAGCCTAGTCTTACTTTACCATTGCAAATGTTAAATTGTCAGGGTTTCACTTTATTCTAACACAATGAATCCCCCAACAAGACAAATCCTGATATATTTTCCCTTGAAAATGAACCTGAAGCTCCTAAAAGTAACAAAAATCGTTTAAAAGTTTGAGGTAAGCAATTTTAATCCTTCTAAAAGAAGCTCAACAAGGCTCCATCTATTTAATCAAAAATAGAGTAATTTTGTGAAATATCATTACAGTTTAATATAACAGTTTTCTATAATATTATTCCTGTAATGGCTAAGCTGATTTTTCAGCAGTCTTCAGTGTCATATGATCCTTCAGAAATCAATCTATGCTGATTTGCTCAAGAAACATTAATATTATTGTCAATGTTGAAAACAGAAGGAATAAACACATAAAAGATCATTTACATATAACAATTTATATGTAAAGTGTATAAGAAGAAAAAAGAAAAATCATCCAAACATATTTTTAAAATATTCTATAGAATCATTACTTTTCTCTGTCCCACTTTTGGTAAACTGGTTCAATAACAGTGTTCCGGTTACACAATCACAGACCACCTGACAACCAAAGCCCTAATAGTGTATGTGCTACAGACTTCAAATCTGCAAATCATTTAGACCAACTATCATCCTATGTCTTCATGACTTGCCAATAAACACTAACAACTTGACATGCCATCCATGTTTGACAGATTTACCCTCTTGCGTAAATTGTTTTACATGACTACTAAATCAAGTCCGGAAAAACGCACCCTGAAATTCCAATTTAGTGATTGGGTAATGAATCAATTTTTGAGTTTAAAACACTCATTTCTGGGCCTCAATCCACTGGACGAGTCTGTTTCTGCACAAACGATAACACACACACCCATTTCTGTCAACATCTCATTCTTTTTTAGGAATATTGTGGATCAACTATTATGTACCTATCAAACCTCAATATAAATGTCTCTGCATACATATGTACTCTAAAAATATGTACACTCAAGGTCAAAAGTTTGGAATCACCGTCAAAGTTTTTAAAAGAAACATGCATGTTCAATCTTATGCTTTCTGCAGCTATTTCCACCGGTGTTATAGGCTTTTAGGGCATTTCTCACTGGCCTCGCGATCGAACGGTTCCCACAACAGGACAACTTCTTATTTGCTTATTTAAGTTTCAGATTAAATTTTATTTGTGAAACTCTGCCTAAAGGCCAGCAGCTTCCCAGAGTCTTCTCCTCACTGTTGCTGATGAAACTGATATTTGACATGTAGTTTTCAATAAAGCAGCCAGCTGAGCACCGGGGGCTGCTTCTCAAGACTCTGATGTACTCCTCGTTTTGTTGTTGTGCAGCAGGGCCCTCCACTTCTCTCTGTACTGGTTAGATCCAGTTTGCTCCGTACTTTCAAGAGAGCAGTTCATGAGAAAAGTCTTCAGAAGAACAATAGGCTGATGAGTTTCTTCAGAAACATGTTTCTTTTTTGCCTATGTTGAAACTAAAATTGGTCTTCAGAAATGTGTGTACCCAATACTCAAGTAACTAAATAAAGTTTTACACACTGTATCGTAGCACAATCATTTTCGACTGTGCTAATAACAAGAAAGGTGCCAGACAAGAATAATAAAATATTACATTTTATATATTTTAAACTTAATATTTAATTTATGTATGTGTTCTATTTTATAATTTTGGTCGCACTTTATTTGAAGGTCCAATTCTCACTATTAACAAACAAACCATTAACTATGACTTAATAAACTCCTAATGTTATGCTTATTAATAGTTGGTAAGGTAGATTTTAAGTTTAGGTATTGGATAGGATTAGAATGTAAAATATTGTCATGAAGAATGTGTGCTTTATAAGTACTAATAAACAGTCAATAGTAATATGCATGCTAATAAGCAACTATTAATAGTGAGAATTGGTCCCTATACTAAAGTGTTACCATAATTTTTACAATTAAAATATAATCAGAATCAGAAGGAGCTTTATTGACAGGTATGTTTGCACAAACAAGGAATTTGTTTTAGTGACAGTAGCTCCACAGTGCGACAGAATGACAGCAACAGGACAGGACACAGGTAATAAAAAATAAAAATAAATAATGTACAAATATACAAAAATGGACAATGTGCCAAATAGCACAAACACAATATACAAAATAGACAATTCGGTATATACAGGTATGTTAGGTGCAAATTTGAAATGTAATAAGTATGTGTGTAAAATAAACATAAAAAGTATGATAGTGTTGTGTGTTTCATGTTTATTGTTAAGAGTTCAAATGTTCATGAAATGGATTGCCTGAGGGAAGAAACTGTTCCTATGTCTGGCTGTTCTGGTGCTCAGAGCTCTGTAGCGTCGACCAGACGGTAACAGTTCAAAGAGGGAGTGTGCTGGATGTGAGGGGTCCAGAGTGATTTTACCAGCCCTTTTGCTCACTCTGGATGAGTACAGTTCTTGGAGAGTGGGGAGGGTTGTACCAATGATTCGCTCAGCAGTCCGGACTACCCTCCGTAGTCTTCTGAGGTCAGATTTGGTAGCTGAGCTGAACCAGACAGTTAATGAAGTGCAGAGGATGGATTCAATGATGGCAGAGTAGAACTGTTTCAGCAAGTCCTGTGGCAGGTTGAACTTCCTCAGCTGACAAAGGAAGTACAACCTCTGCTGGGCCTTTTTCACAATAGAGTTAATGTGAATGTCCCAATTCAGGTCCTGAGAAATTGTGGTGCCCAGGAACCTGAATGACTCCACTGCAGTCACAGTGCTGTTCATGATGGTGAGTGGGGGGAGTCCAGGGGGGTTTCTCCTGAAGTCCACAATCATCTCCACTGTTTTGAGTGTGTTGAGCTCCAGGTTGTTAAGACTGCACCAGACTGCCAGCTCCTTAACCTCCTGTCTGTAAGCAGACTCGTCACCGTCCTGAATGAGGCCGATGACTGTGGTGTCATCTGCAAACTTAAAGAGCTTGACAGAGGGGCCTTTAGATGTGCAGTCGCTCATGTAGAGGGAGAAGAGCAGTGGGGAGAGAACTCATCCCTGAGGAGCTCCAGTGCTGATAGTACAGGTGCTGGATGTGTATTTTCCCAGCCTCACTAGCTGCTGCCTGTCTGTCAGGAAGCTGTTGATCCACTGACAGACGGAGGTGGGCACGGAAAGCTGAGTTAATTTGGGCAGGAGGAGGTCTGGAATGATAGTGCTAACGGCCGAGCAGAAGTCCACAAACAGGATCCTCACATAAGTGCCTGGTCTGTCCAGGTGTTGCAGTATGTAATGCAGTCCCATGTTGACTGCATCATCCACAGACCTGTTTGCTCTGTAGGCAAACTGCAGGGGGTCTAGTGATATCCTTCAGATAAGCCAAAACCAGTTTTTCAAATGGCTTCATGACTACAGATGTTAGAGCCACAGGTCTGTAGTCGTTAAGTCCTGTTATCTTGGGTTTCTTTGGGACGGGGATGATGGTGGAGCATTTAAAGAATGAGGGGACTTCGCACAGCTGCAGTGATCTGTTGAAGATCTGTGTGAAGGTGGGGGCCAGCTGGTCAGCACAGGATTTCAGACAGGCTGGTGTCACACCGTCTGGGCCTGGTGCCTTCCTTCTCTTGTTCTTTTTGAAGACCTGGCGCACGCCATCTTCACTTATCTGCAGTTCAGGTGTGGGGGAGAGGGTGGTTGCAGGAGGTGTGAATGGTGTTTTTTCAAACCTACAATAGAACTCAGATCGTCTGCCAGTTGTTGATTCTCCACAGTGCTGGGGGATGGTGTATTGTAATTTGTGATGTCTTTCAGACCTTTCCACACTGAAGCCGTGTCACTGGAAGAGAATTGGATCCTTAACTTATCGGAATAATTGTGAATAAATGTTGTGTAACAGTGATCCAGTATATTACTGTCTCTGGTGGGACATGTAACATGCCGTCTGTATTTTGGCAGTTCACGGGAGAGATTTGCTTTATTAAAGTCCCCTAGAATGATTAAAACAGAGTCCGGGTGTTGTTGTTCTGTGTCTGTGATCTGATCAGCGAGTTTCTGTAAAGCTGAGCTCACGTGCGCTTGCGGTGGAATGTAGACACTCACGAGAATGAACGAGCAGAACTCCTGCGGCGAGTAGAAATGTTTACAGTTGATGAAAAGCGTTTCTAGATCTGAACAGCACATCTTCTTTAACACGGTTACATCTGTACACCACCTTTCATTGATGTAGAAGCATGTCCCGCCGCCCGATTTCCCCGTTGATTCTGCGTCGCGATCTGCACTGATCAGCTGGAAATTATGCAGATGTAAGGCACTGTCTGGAATGGTGTCGTTCAGCCAGTTGAAACCGGGTAAACAGAAGGAGTTTGTATGTTTTTTGGGTAGAGAGCAGAGATTCGCCAGATGGATGCTAGGCAACAGCATTCGAAATCCATGCTGTCTGAGCTTCACGAGCGCGCCGGCTCGCTTGTCCCGTCTGCGCGTCCCAAAGCGTCTAAACAGCGCCGCAGCTCCGCAGACTACTATGTTCAGCAAAACATCTGAATAATCGAAAACCGGTTGGAGATTTTGGTGTGTTCTGCAGAATGTTCAGCAGTTCTTCCCTGGTGAAACTGATCGTGTTCGACAAACAAAAAACAGGAAAAACTAACAAAAACACTAAAACAACTGGAGAGCCAAGCACAATGGCTGCCATGAGCGGCGCCATCTTGTTTCAGCGAACAAGATATATAAATGTATACATTTTTTATTATATTGAACATGTTTAAAATTTTAACCTGAACTTTAAAATGTATGTAAAAATGTATAAAATATAATACTGTTATTTCAAAGAGTTAAAAATAATTAGAAAAAAAAAAACTGGCCAGTTAAATCAATGGCATTTTGGTTAACATGCATGAGTCATGACTATTATTTTCTAAATATTAATTTTAATATTGACATATCTTTTTGAATAGTCTTAGCATATGCTGCTTGTATATGTAAATTGGGCATCCCTTTTTTTTACTTTTTATTTAAAATTCTCATAGTGATTCCAAACTCTGATATATAGTTGATGTATGTAAATAACACAATACTTTACTGGTATATCACATCTATACAATTTTTCATCAACTTATTCATCATTGCCTTCAAACAGAGATCCATACATAAGTACTTAGAGTTGTTTGTACTGTCTATAAAGCACAGCTAACTTGTAAGAATGTCCAAGAAATTGTAAAAAAGGAACCGCCCTCTCCAAATGAAAAGGAAATCTAATTTTTGCCCATCCATGAACATCAACAGGAAGAAAAAGCAGAAGAGTGATAGAGAAGCTTCCTGTAAAATAAACAGCAGCACAAAAAAGTGGGACAGTGTGTTGAAATGTAAAAGAGCCTCCTCATCCAGTTAACTCATTCATATGTGTGGAATTACAGAGCTCATCTGCTCCATAAAAATGAAACTTTCCAAACCCATCCGCACCAGCCAATGTATTCCGAGCGACCATGGAAACATAAAAGTCACAAGCATAAAACTGGAGGGAAACAAGTTGTCAGTGATAAATTACTATCATGGTCATCCGTGACGCAACCAATTCGAGAGGTAAAACCATCATGAGGATGTGTGGAAAAGCCAATGAAGTTGAAAATTTTATTTCAATGGAAAATCCAGGCAATGGTAACGAAAGCAGGATCCATACAGATCTTAACTGTCTTCATGACGTGACTCAAGGACGGAGCTTGAGGCACTGTGTCCTGTCTGCTTTTGTTTCATTTCCTCTGACAGCCAGAATAACGGCAGCTCAGCTTTCCAGTCAATTTCCCAGTTTTCCACATGCGGAAAAACATTCAAACGCAGAGATAAGGCACAATTCATCCTAAAGTAAAAACCTTGGCAGCACAAAGTTCCATATGAAAAGAGGCCGGGAACAGCACTGGGATGGTCATAAAGTCTTGGAGTGGACTTGAACAGAGATGCAATGAATATAAGGGTTGTAACCGAGTTTGCATACGCCTGACAAAGTTTGCATGTGGCGTTTTTCCAATTTTGCCATTTTTTCAAAGAAACATAACTCAACATTTTGAATCGACCTAATTTAGCTGTCATCTGCCCTCAATATTGAATGAGATCTCTCACTCAGCCCCGGTTTTGAAAAAGCTGAGTGTGATTATCAATGTAATGTGACCCGTGGCAAGCTGCATTCTCATATCCGCGACAGGAATCGAGCGAACGCAGCCAAATCACCCCGCCTTTCTTTCTGTTCGAGCTGAGCTCACTCCACCAATGACATCATAAGACAAATAGCTTCTTCACAAACAGATGTAGCGTCCAAGAACTGTCAGCAAAGGTAGCGCCGTTAATTCTCAGAGCGACGCAACACAAGCATCCACACGAATACAAACCCTCATAAACTTCAGCATGTGTTTCTATTCACTTTTGACCTCACAGCTGCTCTGTCCTTTTCTTTTCTAATTTCAACCAACGATGTATTTTGTTTTGTGGCTGATTTTCCGCAACAGATTTTCCAATGCAAAATTACACAAATAAAACTTGAGACATTTTCCCTTTGTGCTGGAATCGGTCACGCCTCCGTTTGGTATACAATAGCCTCTCTGAACTTCCATGGCATACTAATGCACAGAGAGAAAAAGAAAGGCAGACATGGAGAGCTGGCAAGAGGCCATCAGAGCAGCCTGCAATTTTTCCCCTCTTCTCTTGAATTTTCAAGTTTGTCTATTCAAAAGTGAGCAAACAAAACAAGCGGGGGGGGGGGGGGGGGGCAACGCAAATAAGGAGTCTCATTTGTTGAAGTGTTCTGTCCCGTTGCTACTGTTCTTTTGTCCTCCAAGATCCGCTGCTTCACTCTGCCAAGTCACGAAACCCCACTGTCTTGTCCACTGTAATACGGGGAATAAAACACTTTGAAATGCTGAAAGTGTTACAAAGGGGAAAAAGAATGTAATGAGAGAGAAAGAAACCCCAAGTCAAAGGCCTCAATTATTCATTGCCTCACATCCTTCTGTTTTCCTGTGCTAGAAATCTGCGTTGAATTAGAGAGCTTCCGGCCGCCTTCACAGAGCAGCTCAAGTTGACAGTAGAGGAGGTTGAAGGGGGCCTGTATGGGTTTCTGCTTTGATTTTTGTTTATTAAGAGTGTCCAAGCTAGCCCAAAGGACCTGGTGCTATTTCCTCCCTCTCTTATGGCCAATTTTACAGAAAAAAGGAAGTATTTGAAGTACCTGAGTGTTGCCTAAGTGCCCTGTAAAATGTATGTCACTGGGCTCATGGTTGTGCATATGAGATTATATGAGTGACTCATCCAGGTTTACGACATAAGTCACCAAAAACATATCATTATGCACTTAAACTACTCAATAACGTTTTCAGGGTTTTTTTTTCATATAAAATTATTCTGAATAATACCAAACTGAAAAAGACAGGAATTTTTCAGTTACTGTGCACATTCAGTCTTTGAAACCCTTATTTTCCCACTTTCAGCTGATCATAGATGGCAAAATAACCACAACAGCCAAAGGGCTGACAACACAAGCATAACTTACATATCACATCCACTATGAAGAAGCTCACAGATACAGTTCTTTCTTCAGAGATTTAAGTTAGTGTGTCAAAGTATATCCATACAGGGTAAAGGCAACAACTGTAGTAAGCAAAAGTGTTATTTTAGTCCTTCAATGGAAAAGATGATGAATATGTACTCACGAAAGAAGTGTTTGAAAAGGTTGGCCATATCCATTCCCAGCTCTGCGAGCAGCCCCCCTCTCTCACACACTACCGCTCTCTCTTTCTCTCTCTGTAACAGAGCAGCAGCTATTCCATGAGAACTTCCTGAAAGTCCAGAGATATTGACAGAGCGACTCTCCACCCCACACACATGACTGTCCTCAGCCAATGGCAGTCAAGGGGTCCTTTCTATAGACTCTGTAGTGGCTGGCTGGGCCTCAAACACCTACAGGGTCTTCTGTGGAAACTCAAGGCAACTATGTATATCACTATTAGAAGTTAACAGACAGAGCGCATGCCCTGGTGAGCCATATGCGATCATTTTATTCTAGTTTCTCTTCTTTGCATTTCACCTCTAGTCTAGCTTTCTATTAAACCTATAATATTTGTAATAGTTAATAATAGTTAATAATAATAGTTTTTTTTTTTTTTTTAATCATGAACTTGTTGTCACTGGCAGTTCAGATGCAGGAGCAGTTATAGTTATAGGACTTATATTTCATAATGATAAATGTTAAAGGGAAATGTGTGGTTCTAAGCTGGTGGCCCCAAAATAGGTCACAATGTAAGTTTGAGTTGAAACACTAAAATGATTATCTGGGGTGAAATGAAAACTAAAATTGAGCTAAAACTAAAACTGAAAAAAAATAAATAAATAAATAAATAATATATATATATATATATATATATATAAATAATAATAATAACAATAGTAGTAGTAGTAGTAGTAGTAATATAAATGGCAAAAGCACTTTAAAAATTAAACTAAAAAAACTAAGAATTAAAAAAAAAAACAATTCAAAATATTAATTAAAACTGCAGAAATAATACTAAAATAACACAACTTTTCTGAAACCCACAACAAGGACAAAGTGAGTGATACAAACAGTGAAAGTCCTAATCAGCATACTTGTAATGGTGCTCAATTATTCAGATTTGAGAACTGTAAATGACTCTTGAATAAACACTTTTTACGATACACATTTTTTCAAAACAGCCTTACAGAAAATAAAAAAATCCACCTTACATCTTCATAGTGATTAAGCCATATTGAACAGATTAGGAAGAAGCCTTGAGAGGAACTGCAATTCTCAGCGACACCCTGGGGCTGACAACAGAGGACATTTTAACGACATTTAGCTCCCTGTTTACAAAGTTTTAAATTTTCCTATTCCACTTATGTCATGTTAAGAATTTGGCATAATGAACCTATGCAGCTCATGATAATATTGGTAGCACTTTATTTTACAGTCCTGTTCCTCATATATGTGCTTATTATAGTAATTACAATAACCTTGTAATAACTAAGTACTAACCCTGAACCTAACCCTACCCCATGTAGTTGCCTTGTATTACCAGTACTTTTTGGGTAAGTACACTGTAAGTACATACTGTAAAATAAAGTGCAATCATAATATTACGATGAACAGTTCTGATGTTGTCTGGGTCATGAAGTAAAACTAGATGAGTACCACTGATCTATAAATTAGAGAGTGAATCTATAGGCTGTACTGCAGTTTTATTGACCAAATGTGGCTTTTCATGGGTCTTTTAATAGTTGGTCCCCTAGTGGATCAATATTGTGTGTAATGTGAGTAAACTACACTGAACATGAGCAAGTTCTCACAGCTTTCCCAGCTGTCATCTGTTTACAAACCTGCAGAGCTATTGTGAAAGAGAGGCTGTCAAATGCACCTCTGGAGCACCTGGTCCAGTGGACAGAGCTGTAATTTAAGGGAATGAGGTCACAGTTAAAGGGAGCCGAATTGCTTCCTGAGAGGTGTGAGAAGGTTCAATGACTGAGAAAAGGGACAGGCATGGCATCCATGTATAAGAGATGCTTAAAGAGAGAAAGAGGCAAGATAACTCTTATTAAAAACTCTAAACCCGCATGGAAACCCATTTTCACCACAAAAGAAAAAAGTCCATGCTTTTGTAAATCCTAATTATAACATAAAAAGTGGTAATGATATATAAAAAGTCAAAATTATTACATAAAAAGTTAATATGAAAAGCTAAAAAGTAATGTCTTTTTTTATCATTTTGTTTTAATATTTACTTTTTATCTCATAATGTACCTCATAAACGAACATCAGTTCCACTTTATTTTCTGTCAGTAATTTTAATTGATCTAATATATTGTGACCCTGTCCGTGAAATACCGGCTATTGTCTCAAAATCTACTTATGAGATAACAAGCATCAAAGTTTAATTTCAACCATTCATTTCACTATGATTTCAGTCTTTGACATGGTCTTACTCACTCAGTAATAAAGATATCAGTTTTGCATTTTCACAGAATGCTCTTTACCTTATGAAGGATGATTTTATATAGAAAACAGTAAATCACCAAAATATGACTTTAGCTGCATTTTGGGTCACAATTTAAGGCTACTTCACACTACAGCATTTTAAGCCCGATTTAAGCCCGATTTGACTTTTTATCTTATAATTATGACTTAGTATGTCATAATTTTGACTTTTATTTCATAATAATTATAATTTTGTATCTCATAATTTAGATTTTTTTTTAGAAACTTTTATCTCAGAATTATGATTTATTATGTCACAATGTTTGACTTTTTAACTCAAAATGGAGTTAAAAAAAACTTTAAAAAAAATGTAATTATGATTTAGTATCTCATAATTTAGAATGTTAATCTCAAAATTATGACTTTATCTGATACAATTTGTCATAAAATTTGTTTTTATCTATAATTGATTTAGTTTCTTATAATTTTGACTTTTATCTAATAATTATGATTAGTGTAATGAGACATCGTGAACAATTACAGCACCTGAAAATGAGCCTCACTTTCACTTTATTTTCCTGTAGCAGCTTGAAAGGAAGGATAACAGAGCACACATAAAAGCACAAACACTTCAGCGTTTGTGACCCATCCAAAACCTACAAATGCATGGCAGCTGTTTACTACAGGAAATGCCTGCAGCTGCCCTGCACTGTAAACAAGGGCCAACGTGCTGGGCTTATGTGGATTTCATGCACATTAATAATGAAATAACAAATAAACTGCCAAGCATTCCAAGAAATTTGTTTCAATATATATATATTAGCACTTTATTTATATATATATTAGCACTTTATAGCCAAGTCGCAAAATACATTACCTTTATCTTTCCATGAACCTGGCCCTATAAATAATGATCCTATTTTAAACCATAAACTTAACTATAAATCTAGCCCTAATTGTAAACTAGTCTTACATAACCAGACTTTTGATGATTAGCATAAAGTCTGGTCCAGTCTGTAGCTTATTCTAGCCAATAACTGATCTGCCAGACCAATATGATACTGCTGATATAGCGATAAACAATAGACCAGTGTGAAAAAAACACTTTGCCGTGTCAATCTGTGATCAGCTGTACAGAAAGAATTGATGAAATGAGAAGGAATTTGTATACAAATGATAAATTAACATAATTTATGAATTATGTGTATGAAGTCAGTTCTGCTATACAGTCTGACATATATATCTTCAGGCTCCACTTCAATAAAAACAAATGTTCTCACTTAACTGCTATGTGGGCCATTGCATCATTTCAACTTCTGTCACTGATGAGGCAGAGTAATCTTAAGAGTGTAAAATTTCTAAATTACAAACTATCAGAAAAAAACAAAAAAAAAACAGGAACATCCAATCGATGTGGTAGGCCAAGTATAAACCAAACCATGTGTGCTCTGACTCAAACAGTAAGGAAACTCTTTCCTCACAACACTGAACTTCTGCTTTGAGAAGCAGTGTTAGACACGTCTCACACAGTGGGGATGGGGAGAGAGTGGGCGACATCCACAGAGACATGGGTTTATGGGACAAAACAGACCAAAATGAGAAACGTGAGAACTTGGGAATATCCAAAGCTATAAAGGCAAAGCTGCTTGCATGAGATATATGACATGTGACACTTCACAGCAAAACCCTCTCACTTCAGGGTTACACATCCTGTTTCAGTTCTCCCTTCAGTTCTCTGTGGATCATAAAGGTGCATTATCTGATTCTTTTCAGGAGAACCACAAATCATCTGGCATGCCTGGAAAGACCTTAATAAAAAATAAAATAATAATAATAATAAATAAATAAATAAATAATAATAATAATAATTTGGTCTTCCAAAGCTACTTTTTTAATTTAATTATTTTCTTTTCTTTTTTTTTCTTTTTTTTTATTATTTTTGTTGAACAGTGTGAGATAGTACATGCAGTGCTAATGATAATACTTTTGCTGAGTTCAAACACATCAGAGGACCCTTTAAGAATTTAGCTGTTTGTCTGATGATCACATTTTCAATCGATGTGTATTTTTTTGAATCAGGCAACTCAGTGAACAAACTTTTAAGAATTAAAGGTCCATCTGTGAGTGATATTGTGAGAAGAAGTCCACCGAGGAAAAGAAAGAGACCACATCTGCAACTTATGAGGCCTCTGAGCAATCACTTCTCTACAGTCAGAGAGCTAAACTCCAGCAAACACTCAGATTTCAGTGAGCCAGCAGGCTGCCATTCTTTGAAGCAGCGGTAACAACACTGATTGTCATAGGTCCTTGATCCAGACTTTATTTATTTCTCAAGGGAGGCAATAAATGCTTGCACATGATGTTGTACGATGAATTCAGGCCTGTGCTGATGATATCAGAAAACCCACAAATCTAAGCCTACAAATTTCTATGCATGTGTTTGAGTGTGTTTGTTATGATATGGTTTCATGCTGAGATGATGTCATACAGTTCAGATATAAAATAAAATGTATAAAAACTTTTTTATATACTTTGAACTGCCACTAGTGTATTGGCTTATTGGTAATTTTAAACATAAAAAGTATATGGGAATATATATATGCTATATGTATATACAGGTCCTTTTAAAAAAATTAGCATATTGTGATAAAGTTCATTATTTTCTGTAATGTACTGATAAACATTCATATATTTTAGATTCATTACAACACAACTGAAGTAGTTCAAGCCTTTTATTGTTTTAATATTGATGATTTTGGCATACAGCTCATGAAAACCCAAAATTCCTATCTCAAAAAATTAGCATATTTCATCCGACCAATAAAAGAAAAGTGTTTTTAATACAAAAAAAGTCAACTTTCAAATAATTATGTTCAGGTATGCACTCAATACTTGGTCGAGAATCCTTTTGCAGAAATGACTGCTTCAATGCGGCATGGCATGGAGGCAATCAGCCTGTGGCACTGCTGAGGTGTTATGGAGGCCCAGGATGCTTCGATAGCGGCCTTAAGCTCATCCAGAGTGTTGGGTCTTGCGTCTCTCAACTTTCTCTTCACAATATCCCACAGATTCTCTATGGGGTTCAGGTCAGGAGAGTTGGCAGGCCAATTGAGCACAGTAATACCATGGTCAGTAAACCATTTACCAGTGGTTTTGGCACTGTGAGCAGGTGCCAGGTCGTGCTGAAAAATGAAATCTTCATCTCCATAAAGCTTTTCAGCAGATGGAAGCATGAAGTGCTCCAAAATCTCCTGATAGCTAGCTGCATTGACCCTGCCCTTGATAAAACACAGTGGACCAACACCAGCATCACTGACTGTGGGTACTTGACACTGGACTTCAGGCATTTTGGCATTTCCCTCTCCCCAGTCTTCCTCCAGACTCTGGCACCTTGATTTCCGAATGACATGCAAAATTAGCTTTCATCCGAAAAAAGTACTTTGGACCACTGAGCAACAGTCCAGTGCTGCTTCTCTGTAGCCCAGGTCAGGCGCTTCTGCCGCTGTTTCTGGTTCAAAAGTGGCTTGACCTGGGGAATGCGGCACCTGTAGCCCATTTCCTGCACACGCCTGTACACGGTGGCTCTGGATGTTTCTACTCCAGACTCAGTCCACTGCTTCCGCAGGTCCCCCAAGGTCTGGAATCGGTCCTTCTCCACAATCTTCCTCAGGGTCCGGTCACCTCTTCTCGTTGTGCTGCGTTTTCTGCCACACTTTTTCCTTCCCACAGACTTCCCACTGAGGTGCCTTGATACAGCACTCTGGGAACAGCCTATTCGTTCAGAAATTTCTTTCTGTGTCTTACCCTCTTGCTTGAGGGTGTCAATGATGGCCTTCTGGACAGCAGTCAGGTCGGCAGTCTTACCCATGATTGCGGTTTTGAGTAATGAACCAGGCTGGGAGTTTTTAAAAGCCTCAGGAATCTTTTGCAGGTGTTTAGAGTTAATTAGTTGATTCAGATGATTAGGTTAATAGCTCGTTTAGAGAACCTTTTCATGATATGCTAATTTTTTGAGATAGGAATTTTGGGTTTTCATGAGCTGTATGCCAAAATCATCAATATTAAAACAATAAAAGGCTTGAACTACTTCAGTTGTGTTGTAATGAATCTAAAATATATGAAAGTCTAATGTTTATCAGTACATTACAGAAAATAATGAACTTTATCACAATATGCAAATTTTTTGAGAAGGACCTGTATATACACACACACACTCTAAAAAATGCTGGGTTAAATACAACTTAAATAACTAAATATTGGACAGAACACATGCTGGCTTGTTTTCAACCAACAGTCGGGTTAAATGTTTAATGGGTTAAATGTTTAACCCAACCTTCTGGGCAGTAACCCAATCACTGGGTTAGTCCATATTTTACCCAGAGTTGGGTTGCATTATCCCAGCATTTTTTAGAGTGTGTGTATATACAATCATTGTATGCATTTTATCATTTTAAATTTAATTTTAATTTATCATAGTTAAATTAACATTATTAAAATATAAACTCACCTGCTTCATTTGTTTTAATGTAATTTTTTGGTTCATTTCTACCACCTTGTGGACATTGTGCAATATTCCTATAAAACTTTCAGCTTAGCAAGGTGTTCTCATAACAAAATGCACAGTGAAATAAATACATGCTTTTATTAAAGAGAAAACAAATCTTTCAGTTTGAAACAGTACACTATTTGCTGTTTTTCTTTAAAGACACAACAGGGACATTTTTAGATTTGAGTGAAGTTACTTCATTCCTGTTTCTGAAAAAAAAAATGTTGCAAGTGACATTATTATTATATGAACAATCCCATGTTTGCAAGGATCCCATGTTTTTTTATTCCCATAAAATTAATGTTTTAAACCCAGACACAATGCCTCTGAAATGTTATATTTTGTCAAATAATTTGCACCTGCTGCACAGACTATGCAACCTTTTGACTATAACCTCAAATATAAGAATGCCTTGCCAAAACATATTATTACAGTTCAAAACTTAAAACTTTTAATTTCTGAGTAAAACTCTGGAGTGAATACGTACATGACTCCAACATGACTCCCTCAATATTTCTCAATATACTGGAAATCACAACATCATATGCCAACAGAAAATCTCTGGCAGACACCAGCCTGAATCACTGTTGCCAAAACTGATTTGATTCACTCAGGCTAATCGGGCTGTGCCAAAAATTGTTGCTCTGACTGCTTCTCAGGGCCATTTAGTCACTAAATACCAACAGAGGGCACTCTTGACCAAGTCAATTTGGAAAATAGTGCATATTTATGAAAGTATCATTGCAGCTCCTCTGCACAGACATTTATTTGGGTGTACTACCTAATGAAACATGATATGACACAGCTAAACATGGATAATTACTTCATAATGTGCGATAAGAATCAGTAACCTTTTTGAGCTTCGCATAATACAACAGTCAAAGACAACTTCACAATGGCACTTCATCAATGAATAAACTTTACATAAACTTTACATAGATCTTTTTCTCAAACATTCACAATAACCTCGGTGCACTCTTAAAAATAAAGGTTCTAAATGGGATTTTTGCAGAGATGCCATAGATGAACCATTTTTGGTTCTCCAAAAAAAAAATTTCTTGCTGTGAAGAATATTTTTAAAATCTAAAAAACCTTTGGGGCAATTAAAAGGTTCCATGGATGATAAAGGTTCTTCATGGAACCACAGATGCCAATGATCCTTTGTTTTTAAGAGTGAGGGTACCATTAATTCAAGGTCTGAAAAATCTAACTCAGCAAAAACATTTCTAAAACAATAACTTTGATCACTTTATCGGCGAGTCAAGGATCTCTTCATACTCCTGTCTTTTGCTCTTGCCCACCCAGTAAAGCTTTACAGCTGTCAGCACGACAACACTGATGATGATGATGAGACCCCCGATGATGTCATACACCGAGGGCACCATGTGGAGCACAATCAGCTGCAGAAGCATAGCCACAACAATCTCCATATGCTGAACCGTGCTGACCAATGCGGGATGGAACTTATTGAGGGCATAATAGACCCCCAGGAACGCCACAGTGGAGCAGACACAGATGCCGATTAGATACCCCCACGTCTCTCCGTCCAGTGGAATGATGGGCTCCTGCAGGATGAACATAGTGGACACTCCCCACACCGTTCCGGTCCAGCCAAAGGTGAAGAGCGCAGTCCACATGCTCACCCTCTCTTTGATGGCGCGGTATATGATCATGGACAGGGCTGCCATTAAACCTGCCATCACCGTCATGGTGTAGCCAAAGGCCTCCTTCCAGAAACCAAGTGATCGGTGCTCGCCTACGATGTTGGGAATCATGACCAAGCAGAGGCCAAAGACGCTACTGACAACCGTCACCACATCTGTCATGCCCAGTCGTTCGTCGATGAGTAAAAACGCCAGTATGGCGCTGAAGACCGTCGTGGTGGCTCTCCACATGATGGTGCCATTGCTGGGCGGGACAATGGCGAAGGAGGTATACGCACACGTGATTGAAATGACATTGCACACACCATAAAAGAGCAGACGCAATCTGTAGCCTCGAGGCCCGAAGGGAGGCTCCTGGTAATAAAACACCACGCCGATGGACAACACCTGGATGACGGAGCGGATAAAGAGAAGCTCCAGCGACGGCACCCTAGAGCGGTCAGCAGCCAGGCGTGTGATGAGAGCCACGCAGCCGTGGGCCAGAGCCGCCCCGAACAGAGCAGCCCAAGTCATGCGTGAGGCGAACACAGAGGCCTCCCCAAAGCTCTGCAACTGACCTCCGACCCCTTTCTCCTTTTGGTCTCCAGGCGGTTTGGACCGACTGTCAAGCGCACGGAAAAAAGTCCTGCCTGACTTGCTGTCAGTGAGGTGCTTCCTGTCTGAGGTCTCTTCGACAAATGAGCCAAAGTCTTCAAAAGATGGAGCGTCATCATAGCCCTCGTCTCCAGGCTGGGGAAAGTGAGTGGCATATTTGACTGTCACTGTGTTCGGGTGGATTTTGACTCTTTTCTTGGAGCCAAGAAGATGCTTTGATGGTGAATCCTCCATTGTCTTACAATACCAGCTGTTGAGTAGCTCCTGAATGTAAAGAGAACGAATTGTTCACAAATGAAATAATATGTACAGCTCAATACATAAAGCAATGCTTTTAAATTGACCGAAATTTCACAGAGAGAGAGACTTCTCAAGCAAAGCTATGACATATGAGCGTCCTGGTGTTCTGGAAGTATTTTTGGATCTGGATCGATGACTATTACTCACACTGACTTTACCACAGCATAAAACCTAAGGCAAACTCTTTCTTTACAATAACTGAGATTAGTTCATATCATATGCTTTTTCATTTTACATGCAGGCAAGAACTGTAATATTATTACAATTTAAAATAACTGTCTGTAATAATTTCTATTTCAAAATGTAATTTATTGCTGTGATGCCAACGCTGAATTGAAACAAGTCTTTGCTGAATAAAAGTATTAATGTCTTTGAAAAAAAAAAAAAAAAAAGCCTTACCTCAATTTTTTGAATGGGAGTGTTTATCTCAATATGTGCAATATGTGAGACTAGTTTGCACAAGGTTTAAAAAATTATAAGCATTTATAAGCAGGTAAGTCAGTAAGTTCACAAATGTAGTTTTCCATGGTAGCCTAATAATCATATTTAATTCTGATATTTTTGTTAATTCTATATGCTTCAAGGATGAGGCTATTTGTCATAAATTTCAGCCTGAGGCAAGTTGTTTCTTGTGTTTTAAATTTATACAATCTATTACCAACAGCATCCTTTGGTCAAAACAATATTTTTGCATGTTACCTTTTTGCTGCTTCATAAATAGTTTTGTGTTTCAGAATTGTTTAGACTATTTTTACATTTGCTTTCTTCTCCTGAGCAAAAATTAAGCCTTTTATTGTCAGTTAATTAAGATGTTTATCTACAAGAGAACTGACTCTCAAATTAAACAAAAAACTGTGACAACTAGCCCCTCTGGCGCCTACCATCTATTTTGAGAACATGGTCAATGATGTCACATGACGCAGAAAGCAGAGGGTGCAGCTGTTATATATGAGTGACATTTAGCAGAAATGGACCGATTTCACTGATACCGATTTTATGAATGAAGCAGGAGGCACGCTGTGTCTCGTAGCCTACTACAGCACTGAATGTACTCAGTTACCAATTCATGCCTAACACACATGATCATTTAGCTTTAATAGGCTACCTGATATATATATGAAACAATATGGCCACTTATTAGAAGGTAACTCGGATATTTCTATGTAAGACCACCTGCGCAATGACCAAGAAAAACGATGAAATCTCACCTGTCCTCTCAGATGCCCCTCACCACTGAAGATCCACGAATGAATCTATTAAATCCAGCGACCATTGTGAGGCAATATGTTTAGTCTTCCCATGCCTTTCTTTCTGTATGGAAATAGATAATAGATTTGGTCTAAATAAATAACAACAGAGCGCCTCCGCCTCCTGTCGACTCGCAGCAGGTCTCACAGAGGCTTTTCTCGCAGGATGCTGAAGGGACGTTGTTTCTGGATTGTGAGATCTCAGTCGAGATGCATGCATGGACTATGATGAGGAGCATTTGCTCTAAGCCTGCGTCATCATTCAGGAGGAGCGTGTCATTGACGCAGTAGAACTTCACCTAACAACATTTGAACCCACTCCATCACTCTTCATTGGCATGGCATGAATATCATTTATACATGAACAGAAATGAATAAATAGAGATATTTTATTAAAGTTTGTTTTCATTTTTAAAGGGTGACAGCCCAAATCGTTCATTTAGCAATAAAGATGAAAACTATGGCTTTATACATTTTTGATCAGATTTACCATAGATGTATTAAAACATGTTAAACAGGCCATGGGCCAATTATATTAGTGGATTTGTTTAAAAAAACACAACAAGCATTAATTTAATGTTCTTTTTAGAACAGTCGTTACATTAAATTATTAATTACGAAACAACATATATGGCTACAGCTTTATGCTGTTTATCAAAAATAATTAACTTGTGTAAAAAATTATATTTGTGACCCTGGACCAAAAAGCCAGTCATAAGCGTAAATTTTTCGAAAGCTGAATAAAAAAAGCTTTCCATTGATGTATGGTTTGTTAGGACAGGACAATATTTGGCCGAGATACATCTGAAAATCTGGAATCTGAGGATGCAAAAAAAATTAAATATTGAGAAAAACGTCCCAAATGAAGTTCTTAGCAATGCATATTACTAAACAAAAATTAAGTTTTGATATATTTACGGTAAGAAAATTTACAAAATATCTTCGAACATGATCTTTACTTAATATCCTTTTAGGCATAAACGAAAAATCAATGATTCTGACCCATACAATGTATTTTTTCTATTGCTACAAATATACCCCATGCAGCGACTTTTTTGCCAAAGTTTTTTTTTAAGTTTTGTGGTGCAGGGTCACATTACTATATAGGCTACATAAATTTGTATGCATTATGGGAAGCCTCAGTCACCATTCACTTTGATCATGTGGAAAAGAGATGCATTGAATATTGATTGCTACTGACAGTTCATAACATTCTCATTCTCAATAACATTTTCCTTTTTTCACTGAAGAAAGAATGTCATACATACAGTTTGAAACAGCATGAAAGTGCACTTGTTCTGTCTAGAAAATGAGAACCACACTTGCCTTTTCAAACGGTTAAAAGATGCTTTAAATGTGATCAGGAGCAAAGCACTGCATCATTCATATTTCATGATATGATATGACCCCTGTGACTTCTGTTCCTATAATGAGGGGAGATCTCAGCATGTTTTGTTCTCCCATAAGCTGGCTGATTATCAGACACAGCTGTATAACCCAATATTTTAAAATAAAAAGGTTTAGCATATTTTTTTTCTCCAAGAATCTAAGACCGCTTGTCTTGTTGGCTGGATTTGTGCTTGTCTTTTTAATCATAATGAAGGTTTTAAAAAATAAAATAAAACATTTTGATCTTGGCTATCATGTCTTGAGTGAGTTTAATTTGCTCCTCCATTTGTAATTACTCACAGATAGCCTTTAATATTTACAATAACCAAGGGTGTGTGAAAATAGCAAGGCTCTGTTTCCATAGTAACTACACCAAAGAGTTCACCAGAACATGCGGTTCAGCCCAGAGGACCAGCCATTTATCTTAAAGTGTTTATTTTTCATGTTTTAAATAGGCTGTCTGTGAAGCTCCCTGAATAAACAACACATGGGCAATTTTCTACATCCTATCAACACTACACTCATCGAGACACTAATTCCAACCCTCCCTCTGCTGTCACACCAGGTTAATGAGGTTTTCTTGAGTCAGACAGGAAGCTACATCACACACGCACTACTCATTAGTGTTCGGTTCCATTGAATTCACAGATATTGGGGGTGAACCAGGACAATTCTGCCTTAGTGTCGACTTTTACCTCTAATGAATTAAAAATGCATAAAGAACACTGATTTTATGTGAGATATCTGAGTGCTCTGTCTGTCAGTGTCCGTTTTACTGTCGTTGTGACAGATCAGTGAGCATATAAACCCCAAACACCTTTGAGCTCTTTTCCGCTTTGTGCTGGTGCACGAAGAAACTCATTCCACCGACACAAAGAACAAAGTGTCAATGCTATCTTCCCTGCCGCACAGTTCAGTGCCCTTTGAGGAAATAGCATTAAATGATAAAACTCATATATTATTTAGCTTTCCTTTCTTTAAACTTATTGTTTTACTCTGTTAATTAAAAAACAAACAAAACCAATATTTAAATTTTTGATAACACACAAAAATTCAAATTGTAATTTTATGAGTTCAAAAGGTTTTAGTTATTAAACTTTTAAAGCACATTGGAATCAGCGTAGGTGCCTCCTGGGATATGTGTATCCCTGTTTGGGAATTACTGTAATTATTCATTTTTCCCTACAATTTAATAGGCAGTCTGTGCCCAGTACTTATGTTGGATGATTATATATGATGGAAATGAATTTATATGATGGAAATGAATGCACAATGTCTTTTACTAATTTACAGATTCTGGCCTTGACATCAGTGTAAAAAAACATAAATCCTTGAAGTCTCCCTGGAACTGTGGGGATATGAGGACAGAGACATAATAACAATGTCTCAAAGTGACAACAGCTCTGCTAGGCAAAGGCAGAGTCACAGATTGGACAAGGCAGCAGAGAAAAATAATATATAAAAAGAAATATATACTCAAAAAAAACAATATGGGTAATTTTGGCAACCCAGCACTGGGTCAAAATACAAACTCCCAACATGCTGGGCTTTTGTTTGTTTAAACAAAGCATAATGACTAATAACACAGGATAAAATAACCAAAAGGAGGATTGTATTGATAAGCAAAAACACTTACATTCTTAAAAATAAAGGTGCTTCACGATGCCATAGAAGAACCTTTTTGTCTAAATGGTTCCATAAAGAACCTTTAACATCTGAAGAACCTTTCTGTTTCAAAAAAGGTTCTATGTGGCGAAAAAAGGTTCTTCAGATTATAAAAAGGTAAGAAATAGATGGTTCTTTGACTGCATGGTTCTTTGTGGAACCAAAAATGGTCCTTCTATCGCATTGCTGTGAAGAACCTTTTACTGTAAGCACCTTTATTTTTAAGAGAATAGAAGTAGATAAAAATATCAACATTAAAAATAAATAAATCTTAGAACTTTAAAGCTTAATGTAACGAAATATCAAACATATAATATTGTTTGTAAATTTACAAGAGCCAAGAAAAACAGAAGACGACAATGAACTGTAGAATACAAAACAATAATAACATTAGACGTTGGTATCATGTTGTATGATATATAAGCAAACATAAAATTGATAAGGCATTTCCTGTTGAGAGGAACAAAAGCTGATGCTTTTGGGATCTAAAATGCTTCTCTTCTCTGACCTGAGAACATCAGTGTGATGGATTGATGGATCCTGTTTAATGGGTCATTCCTTCAAAAGTCCAGACTGACCCTCACACAGAACATTCTTTGTGTAAAAAAATGGACTCACTATTTATTTGGAATCCAGGGGTTTTGCATTACAGGACTAAACCTGGTTAAACCAGATCATGAAGAACCAGTGTAGCTTCACTATCCTTCTCTGTTTGTTTGCACTGGGCAAACAGGCACTCTGTAACCGATAGCCCCACTCTCTTCACATGAACTGCTCATAATGAATAGACTGCATCTTCTCGCTGTTATTTTGAAAGCATTAAATACATGAACTCACTCCACTCAAGTATGCAAAAGAAAATACTGATAGACTAAAGCAGGAAAGTGATGCAGCAAAATCAATCAACTCCCATTTGACTAAACAAAATAGATTTCTTTATGCTCAATTACATAAGCTATTATAATATATTAAGGTAAATAAACTACATTGAACAGCAAATGTGTCATATAGTCAATCAACCAGTAACAATTTTATCAAACAAACAAATTTATAAAATGACTTAACAGAGTTTAGATAAAAATACAAATACATCCTTGTTATTTCCAGTACATATTCAGAAAATATTTCATAAGATACAGCTCAGCATGCTAACAAAGAGGATGAAGGTTTTTTCACCATGCACAAGGACAGCAGGTGTCATTATAATTCCAGGAGCTGCAGGCAGGATACAGCTGTCTTGTTGAATGAGCACGCTGAAACACAGTTGGCACTCTTGTGAAATGTTTAAGTGTAAGCATTTGCCATGTTATATCGTTTCTGTGATATATTCTTGAACATATTAATGATACATAATGATATTCATCATGCATAATTCAGATATTACATACACTAGCTCCTTTCTGCTATGGTACATGAATACAGCTGTTCTGTAGTGTGTCAGCATTTAAATACTTAACAGACTGTTTTTACAAGTCTACTCTGAAAAGAAACATATCCTTATCTAACCTCAGAGTTAGTTATCTTGTCAGGCGCAGACTTTTCCCAATGCAACAAGAGCCAAGAAAAACAGAAAAAGACAATGAACTGCAGAATACAAAACAATAATAGCTTTGTTCAGGACACTGATATCATGTTGTAATTTATATATAAGCAAACATAAATTGATAAGGCATTCCTGTTAAGAGGAACAAAAGCTGATTATTTTGGTATCTAAAATGCTTCTCTTCTCGGACCTAAGAACATCAGAGTGAGGGATCTATGGATCCTGTTTATTGTTGTATTTTGTATACCTTGTTGTCGATCAAAATATTTTAAATATCAATCAATCAGAAAAAAAAAAAAAACAGATTTACTGGAGCAATATCTTGCTGAACATACCTAAATAAGAACACATTGCAACCCACTGAACAAGCTGCATATGTAACCCTCACAGCCTCAATAACCTGACTAAGATTAACCTTAACTGCTAGGTGGGTGACATAAGTTTGCATGTGATTTTACTGTACGCTACAGTTAGACGCATGTGAATTACCCTGATGCTCTCGAGGCGGCAGCTGGGCTGCTGTCTGAGATTGGCATTTGTAAATCAGACACAGATGAAGTAAACATTATATTTCTGGTAGTTAAAATTGTGTCATTTTAATCATTTAAAATATTAATAAGTTGAATATAACTTTATAAAACTATAAAAATTATGACAGTATGAATTCAATTTTTAAACTGTTGAGGGGTCAAGGGGTCAGTCTGACCAAAATCCCCATTTTAGGGGAATACAGATATTTGATGTGCTTAAAATGAACTACTCTACATGCTAGGTTCATTTTACGAAAATAAAACACATTGTACAATGTGTAATAAAAATGGAAAACCAGGACACCTTGTTTTCAGCATATATTCCACATAAACAGTATAGTATACTGTCGTTACAATTTATTTCAAGGTGTCCTTGTTACAGTGCAATTATACATTTAAGTACTGAGTAATATTAGTTAACTACACACTTACTATATGGTTAGTATTAGGGTTTGGCTTAGGGTTACTTGCATGTAATTATGCATAATTTATTGTTATTATTATAAAAGCAAGTACATGTAACATGTTACAAGGACCCCTGAAAATTAAGTGTTACCCTTTATATTACGTATCCTTAACTATTATGTACATACATTTAAATCTTGTACTTACATTTGAAAACACTGTCCTGCAATTACATCTGTACTTTCTGTAGTTACATTACACTGTTGTTATAATTACACTGTTGTTATAATTACACTGTCCCTAACCTTAACCATATCCAACAAAAGTGTTTTGCAATTCAACATCAACACAATAGGTACATTGTACCTAACAGTTCATTTTTATTATTAAGTGCACATTATTTAAAGACACCTAATATAAAGTGGGACCTGAAGGGTTAATGATTTTAATTTTTTTTTTCCAGCTGATGAATGAGAAAGGCCAATCAGAAAGACTGTTTAAAGTGGTAGACCTCATAACTGCAGCAGATTCTCATAATAAACAGAATCTTATCATGTGCTGGTGTGTGGTGTCTCTCTGGCTTTTTGGCTGCCTGCACAGTACATTTTATTGGTCCCCCCTTGTCAAATGTCTGGGGGCCCTCAAGTGGAAACATTGTAGGCCCCCCCCCCCCCCAAAAAAAGCTCAAGGCTCCCAGTATACAGATCCACTTTTGACCCCAGTATGGTTCTAAAGTCTTCTGTCTCTGAGGACTCTATTTCACCTGCCTCTTGAGAAAATATGTCATACAAGTCTCAAGCAATCCCAAGCGTCAAGTCCCAAACAATTAATGGGAAGTACTCCTTGACAACATGTTTATAAAAGACTAACAGATGAGGGATGGAGCTTGTGGGCTCGGTTTGACTAGTCAGTGATTGGCTGATCATGACTATGAGTGTATATGGAGTGTTCTCAACCTCATTCATTTTTTATTGGTGCAACAGAACGCAGACACCAACGAGGGGGAGCAAAAGAGCTGCTGTGAGAGCTCACAGCAAGGTTACTGTGCTGTAAAAATAGAGCTAAGCTGCTGGACATGATTGCTGTTAGCTGTCCTTGCTTCAAAGACATTTGCTGGACATTGTGTGATTAAGGCTAAGGGAGTGATACTGTTGACAACGTCATGCTGTGTTGTTTTTGCATGTGCCAGCTTTTTCTCATAGTGATGATGGCCCTGCAAAATTTCACTGTAACCACAAATGTGAATTTATGGATAGCTATTGCAATAAATCCTTTGTGATAAACACTTATATGAGGCAGTGGCCTATGAAAATTGTACATGTGATTGTTCTATAGACATATTGTGACAATATAGCAAAGCACAATATATTTTAATCCGTGAAAGGTAAAAATCATGGTGGTAAAGATGAAAACACCCTTCAGAGGCTGCTTTTAACTATAGCTGTTCAGAGACAAAGCTTTAAAGATTTATCAGAGTAAGCGCTGTAGACGTCTAAAACCCATCCATCACTCAAACTGTTAACTACTTTCTGATCATTGTGTTACAGTAAAACTGTCCTGATCTGCCGGCTTGAGACAGCAGAGACCATCCATGATTGACCATTAAAAAGCAGTCAAATTGATTGAGTAATTAGGCAGTTAATTATGACAATAGTCTGTGCTTTAGTGTACAGAAAAGCATGCATGAAATCCAACTGGTGATTAAAATTTCCATGATAACTGAAAAAAAAGTGTGTGTGTATATATATATATATATATATATATATATATATATATATATATATATATTTAAAAGTTGTACAAAAGTAGTTATATTGCTTGTGCCTTTTATTTTTAATAAAAATATATAATGTTTTATTATATGTACACTGTATGTGCAGAGAATTTATATGTAAACATTTGAAGTCTAAGAAAGTTCTCTGTCAGTATTAAATAGGCATGTGCTACATTTGAGTATATGAACAGTATGACTCACTTATGACAGTATGTGGTCAAAAAGGATAAGAATATGATTTGAATAGCTCATCAATGACCTGTGAGTCAGGTAAAATTGTTATATTCCTTTCCACCTACTGTTTCTCCCTCCCACCGATTGTGTCCCAGAGGAACGGAAGCAGGGGATAAGCCATCTTCAAGTACTTTTGGCCAGGGTAATTACATCCCTTACGTCAAGTTGCTATGGAGACAAAGAGGAGAGCAGCAATCAGTGCAAACATTTACTGTGGCTGCAGGGAATGGCTTTGTTTGAACTTACTGCGACGTGATTGTGACTGAGAAACAATTAATTGGATGTGAAATATGGGGATTTAAAACTTAACGATGACATGACATGATAAGATAATTTACATACAGTAGTAAAATGTTTGTTAAGCTGCAAATCATAATGACAGAAAATTAAAACACTTTGAACAGCAATGGCACTACTTTACACTGCCTGCAAGCGGAGTCATATATATAGTATTGCTAGTTCTGACCATATGAATAACCAAATGAGGTTGTATTTACAAGCTATTGTATTTGCCAAGTTGTTAGTTGGAAGGGACGTGTCAAAGTGAAAATAGCCCAAACAAGTCTTGTGTTGTGAGTTTTAATAAATGATTTCCCAAAATTATACTTTTGTGTCATTTATTTCAATAATATGGGATCACTGGGATTCCACTTCGCTGGTTTGAATCCTATCTCAATGGTAGGTCTTTCAGGGTGGCCTGGGGAGGGGAGGTATCCAAAGCACATCAACTGGTCACTGGGGTTCCTCAGAAATCAGTTCTTGGACCCCTCCTCTTCTCCACATACACTACATCACTGGGTTCCATCATACAAGCACATGGCTTCTCCTACCATTGCTACGCTGATGACACACAGCTCTATCTCTCTTTTCAACCAGATGATCCAACGGTAGCTGCACGGATCTCAGGCTGCCTGGCGGACATCTCTGCATGGATGAAAGAACATCGCCTACAGCTCAACCTGGCAAAGATTGAACTTCTTGTCTTCCCTGCCAATCCAACTCTACAGCATGACTTCACGATTCAGTTAGGTTCATCAACAATTGCCCCATCAACTTCGGTCAGAAATCTTGGTGTAATCTTTGATGACCAGCTGACCTTCAAAGAGCACATTGCAAAGACTTCTCGATCTTGCAGGTTTGCACTACACAACATCAGAAAGATCAGGCCCTTTCTGACAGAGCATGCTGCACAACTTCTTGTCCAGGCCCTTGTCATTTCTGGGCTGGACTACTGCAACGCTCTTCTGGCTGGACTTCCATGAAACACAATCAAACCTCTACAAATGATTCAGAATGCAGCGGCACGACTGGTCTTCAACGAGCCCAGAAGGGCCCATATTACACCTCTCTTCATCTCCTTGCATTGGCTACCATTTGCAGCTCGCATCAAGTTCAAGACACTGATGCTTGCATATAGAACAACCACAGGCTCAGCACCCGCCTACTTCCACTCACTATTACGAATCTACATCCCCTCCAGAACTCTGAGATGTGCTAGTGAGTGACACCTCGTGGTACCATCACAAAGAGGCTCAAAATCACTCTCCAGAACATTCTTGTTCTTGTTCGCTGGTGGAATGATCTTCCCACCCCTATCCGGAATGCTGGATCCCTGTCAATCTTCAAGCAACAACTGAAAACTCATCTCTTTCGACACTACTTGACCTCATCATAAAAAAAAAAAAAAAAAAACTTTATCTTTCGCCTTTATTTATTCCTTCCCTTGCTAGCTTATTTGAACAATGCCTGAGACTTGGTGTTACGAGCACTTCCTCTATCTGATTGCCTCTTCAAGATGAATCGCTTTATGTATTCCCCAATT
Source organism: Barbus barbus (assembly GCF_936440315.1). NCBI lineage: Eukaryota > Metazoa > Chordata > Actinopteri > Cypriniformes > Cyprinidae > Barbus > Barbus barbus. The sequence goes on along the minus strand of NC_136743.1, from coordinate 17,619,404 downwards.
GTAAGTCGCTTTGGATAAAAGCGTCTGCAAAATGACTAAATGTAAATGTAATATTAAGGTGCTGAGTACAAAATACTTACTACTTATAGACAAGACAACAAATGTAAAGTTAAACCCTTACCTTTCACAATTTGCTTTTGCTTTATAAAATACAATATGCATAAATACACAATATGAATGAAAATGAAATAAAATAATTATAACATAAAAAATACAATAAAAATGATAGAAAACGTTTATGACTTCTAGTACTGCGATTATCATTGAACATTGTGAATTAAGAATGTTGTCACTGTTGGTTGATGATTCCCAATTGAAACCACTTGCCATTAACTGCCTGTTCTTAAAAAGTTCGTCATATAAATGATTTCTTCAAGACTGTCCATAACTTTTAACTCAAAGTGAAAATCATAGTTGGGTAAAGTTCTATAGTGGTGAATGTGAGCCCACATCAAATATATATATATTTTTTTACTCTCCCATTTGCTCGGATAGCAAAAGAAAGCCTCCACAATATTGTTTTTATGACTTGAAGTTAAAACAATGTCAAATTTAACCTCAATGCAATTTTTTTTCTTATATTTGTAATATAATACAAAGTATAGGGTTATAAATATCTTTTTTTTTTAAAACTTTCAGGATTTCGGATGCTGATGACCATTGAAACGAGTCATCACAGTCTGTGAAAAGGATCCGTTTCAGATAAAAAAAAGGGTATAGATTGGTGTAACTTAAATCTGAAAAATAAGACTGATTACCCCTTGGCTGACTGCTAGTTGCTCAGTCTAATTCTTAAGACAGTCTAAACACAGTGGATATGTTTATGCAACTGCAATAAACATAGAGTCTCTTATTCCTATCTGTATCTCAAAGCAGAAAGGTATTTATGTACATACAGTATTTATTTCCTTCGAGCATGTGACTGTCTGCAGCGTTAGTGCTCAGTGGAAAGATGTGATAGTGAAGTATTGATTGCTGTTTGAACTTTACCCAGACACAGACGACAGCAGAGCCCAGTGAATGAGTCACCTCTAAATATCATATTTCAAGGCAGCTTCACATCAAAGTAGGAATTTTGACTTTTAGTCCATGACTTGTTGATTAGCTATATTGTTGTTAGCAAAATACATTCAAAATACACAATGGAGTATGAGACCTTTAGATTTTATATGATGGTCTTTCAGACGTGTGTGTTTAGTGACAGAAGCCATGTGTGCCACCAGGCCTGTTCACATCAGTGACTCACTCCTTCCACTCGTTTCCATTTCCATCATTCACTCTTGGGAGAAGAATGAGGCCTAGTAAATTCTCTTTTGTCCTGCTCATAAATCTAGAGTCACCTAATTGGGTTAGAGTGTCTCGAATCCATCAGCAAACCGACAAAAGCCACCATTGGGGAAGATTCTAGTGTACAGAAACAACACTGGATCTAATCTGATGATAAAACCAGTTGAGGGAGGGAACAGGAAATACAAATGCAAAGAATATGCATGTATAGATGGTGCTCTCTTTGATCTGGCGTGTTTGTGAGGAGAATAATAAGCTAGCCTGGTCTCACAAATGATGTGTTGTGCAGCTCATATCATATCCAATATTGTTTTGTCCTTATCATCTGCAGTGTAAATAGTGTGAAACAGCAAATTGACAAACAGAGTGTGTTGGTTGTTCTCAGCTTTAGCTTTAGTCAGGTATCACTGCAGTGTGAGGTCTACATTGTGGGACTTATCTCTTAGATTAGGATCCGTCTCCACAGAGCTTGTGACTCTGCTGCAGCCTTTAATAGCTCCTGAGAGAAACTGCTGCACTCACAGGCAGCCAGGCGAGGTGAAACATTGTCTTTTAATGCCAGAGCAGGGGAGAGGCATGGAGATGAAGGAGTCAGAAACCGTACGCTCCTTGAGCAGCATGTTAGCACCTTCCCAGGAGAGCTCTCATTCAGAGAAATCATTAAACCAGCTAGAACTGATGTACATCATGATGCACAGACATTCACTTTCTGCTTCTTTGTACATGTCACAGTGCATGGAGGAGGTAGGCTATCTCTGTCAGGATGCACAATACCTGATTAGTTATCAGTTATTATTATATTTTTTAATGTATATTATTTGATCTTAGATATGCTAATTTCTATACTTTTACATTTAAATTACATTTAAAATACCTCCATCATCTAGCGCTCACCTAAAGTTCAAAAACAATTATGTATCTATCTATCTATCTATCTATCTATCTATCTATCTATCTATCTATCTATCTATCTATCTATCTATCTATCTATCTATCTATCTATCTATCTATCTATCTATCTATCTATCTATCTATCTATCTATCTATCTATCTATCTATCTGTCTCTGTCTACCTGTCTGTCACTGAAGAATCAAAATTTGAGCTAGATGCTTTTATGACAAGTACAATCTATCTAAAAATGATTGAAATAAAACACCTTACATATGTTTAAAATGTATAACTTGTATTGTGCTTATTGCATTATCAACCAAAATATCAAATAGTGCGGTTAAATCGATTAATTGCAATAAAAACCAAAATATAAGTTTGTATTTACATAATATATGTGTGTGTACTGTGGATGTTTATAAATATACACACACACACACACACACACACACATATATATATATATATATATATATATATATATATATATATATATTTAAGAAATGTTTTTGGGTTGTAGGCTAGTATTATCGTATTGTATTTTGTATTTTTCTTTTATGCCAAAAATCATTATAGATATTAAGTAAAGATGTATGTATGTGTGTGTGTGTGTGTGTGTGTGTCTGTGTGTGTTATATATAAACATGAATATATTTCTTGAATATATTTTGCATACACAAATGTTTATTTTGGATGCAATTAATCATGATTGACTGTCAGAAAAAGATACAGTTTTCATTGTTTCGCACGCATTATATGCTATATTTGAATTTTGTGTAGGCAAACAGCAACAGATGAACCAAATTACATTTAATATCTTTTTTTATATTTTTATATGCTTTTTATATGTTTGGCACAACATCTGTGGTTGGTCTGATGGGTTGTTTTCATTGTGATTCAGACCTTTCCCTTAATTTTGAATGACTCAACAGCCCTATAACAAAACAAGAGGCCAGTGTGGACCAGACAACAGCTCTAGGCCCTCTCAGTGTAAAGACCACCCACATACATTACACTCCAATCCCCTGGTGCAATTACACAAAGGTCACTACAGATGAATCAATTACTAAAGACTGAGAGCTTGAATACATTGTTTTCACATGAAAAGTAGTGTGCATAAAAGCAAATAAAAGCCAGTTGATAAGATTTGATTAATGCAAGTAGAAAAAGGGAGAAATAAAAAGAAAGTAAAACATGATCATGCCTGATAAAATCAATGGAGCTTTCAATATGCTATGCTATTGAAACTAATTTATTTTCAGAGTTACAAGGAATAAAAAAAATTATAATACATAGTAGAATAATTCCATTAAGTTTATAGTATAGCCTATATTTAACCAACATTCAAACACAATTCATAGAAAGTATTGTGTTTACAGATGTTTATAGAGCTCCTAAAACATCAGTCACACAATTAATAAAATATATCAATAAATCATATAATGCTGACCAACTGTTTTATCATTCTACAGTTGAAACGATTACAAGCCCGAATAACTTGTGTTTCTAAAGAAGAAACACATCAGCACCAAATGTGTGTTATTTTAGCGCTTAAACCGCAGACATGTTTGTCATGGTTGTGAGGGTCTCTCCCCTCCTCCCCCCGCAGCCCGCTGTGCTTCGGCTGTTCTCGGCTGTGTCCGCCAGAGGGCGCTCGGGCTCCGATGTCAACACGCGCCATTCGATTGTGGAAAATGCCACCAGATGGCGGTTTAGGATTGCTGCTCTTCTGAAAGGCGCGGTTCCTTCTCCCGGTCCAATTTTCAATTAATAAATCCATATTTAGATTTTTTTTTATCGAATTCCGAATAGCGGGAACGCCGACCTTTGCGACCATGAGCATCCCAGGTGAGTTGTATGCGTTTTTGTGCTGTTAGTGGCGTGAGAAGGGTAGCGGGTCTGGAGATTAAAGATGGAGGACAGCGGGGCTGGTGGGGGATGGGCGGCTCTCACACTGGCTGCATCTCCTCAGGCCAGAGCCACACTCCCGCAGCCGGGCTTTAGCGGCTCGTCCGCGGCTCCGAGAACACATACGGCTCGATCATAAAGAAAGGGCTCAGTTTCTGAAGGCAGGAGTGTAATTGAGCTCATATGTGTTTGCATACCTGCATCGGTTTGTCGCAGATATTGAGCTGCACTCATTATATAATGATCAGTTTATGACAAACACTGATTGCTGCGGGTTTGAGTAGATGCTGGTTTGGTTCTCAAGTTTTTTTTTTTTTTTTTTTTTTTTTACGATATAATGAAGGTCCCGTTATTTAATCTGTCAAAGCCAATAAATGATTTCAGACATGTCAACAACAGCCTTAAAATGTAATCTAGTGTGCTTTAGTCATGATAACATGATTAATCCTAGTGTAAGAGATGGTGAGGAGAGAAGAAGCAGCCAGACAGGTGTAATACTGTTGCTATAATAGAGGAATATGTCACTTCACTGGGTAAATGTGTGTGTGTGTGCGTGTGTGTGTGTGTGTGAGGGGTTGAGTTTTCACCTTTGTTTTCATCTGTACTTTCTCAGACTGAAGGAAGATCACACTAGTATTGAAACTTCACAGTCAGCCCACACTTGACTTGTGTTATTACTGTTATTTCTCTGTTTGACTCAGACAGGTTTTTCAGCAAGTCAACTTGGGATAAACTACTAAGGTAACTTTTAAATGCTCTGCTGTAAATGAGTTGTGGCTGAAATGCAGTGTCTGAAGTTATTCTGTCAAATTCAGGTTAATCTCAGAAACACAAGGACACTCCCAAATCTCCTGTTCAACATGTGTCCTCCGTTTTATTATTTATAGCAATTCCAAGATTTTTGTTTCTAAATGAAACTTTGCCCTTTGCAGTGTAATTCAATATTTTTTTTAATTAAAAATCGTTTTCGTTAACTGAAATAAAGCTAAAATAAAATATAAACATTGGAATAGTAATGATAAAAGCACAAAATTACTAAAACTAAAATTAAATTGAAAACTGAAAATAAAAGCTAAACTATTTGTAAGATACTATATTTTAGACTTATTAAAATCTATAAAATTAATGAAGAAATTAATAAAATATTAAAAGCCTGCTGAAAAGTCGTAGAAGTTAATAGGCCTAGTTTTAAAAATGAACAGAAAAATCATGGAAATTAATAAAATGATAAAAACCCATGGAAAATTCTGAAAGGGCAGAGCTTGTTTGAGACCTGTAAATACAAATTTAATTAAAAAGGCAACATTTGACAATAATATAGCATGCTACTGTTGAAGTTTTTATTGGTTTTCATTCAAGTGAAATAAATGAATAAATAGCCTATTTCATCTGTAAATGGATATTTCTTCAACTACAGGAACTTTTAGAAAATAAACACTCTTAAAACACTTTATCTATCTATCGATCTGTCTGTCCATCCATCCTTCTATCTGTCTGTCTATTTACAGTGATTTTTGAAACCTCATTGTCTGGTGATTGCTGTCTTCTGATCATCAAAAATTCATTCCGGTTGTTCTTGTTATATTGTCATACTGTTTTTTTCATTAAATCATATGAATATCATGCTGTATTCACTGGACTTGTTAAAATCTTATAACTGTGTAAAAGCATTGTCTTCTCGTCAGTCTTAAATGTCAGTGAAGTAATATTGCTGTAAAGTTTCAGAAAACAGTGTTGTACTTTGAGACGAGCAGCGGTCAGGAAAACCACTAGCTGACTTTTTCTGTGAAGTGCAAGTGGTGTAACCATTTTTGTGCATGGCTACCCAACGTAGCACATCCTGTGGTTAAAAGTGTGGGCATTAAAAAAAGCATCTGAAGGAAACTGACTCCAGTTCAGTATGTGAAATGTATACCTGACCGAACAGAGACTGTTAGAACAAGTCAACCTACTTAGGATCTTCTTTTCCTAATGGATTGAAAGAATATAATCCTGCTATGCGAAACTGAAAGATGTTGAGTACTTTGTTTCGTTCAGTCACTGGTCTCTGATCTAGAGGTGTTTAACTGTGGCTCACAAGTCCTTTAGCAGCCAAAACACATGTGTCCACATCGCCATCTGTTCACCATTATTCCTCACAACACAATCATAATGACATCTTCCTTCCTAAAAATCAGTGCGAAGGCATGTGTGTGCTTGTACTTGTGTTTTTTATGATTGCAAGTAAGCCTGTTCTGAATGTCAGCAGGGTTTACTTTAGTACCAGACAAAAAATAAAAATCTATTCATCTTTAAAAATAAAGGCCAGCTCTGTCTTTTAGTATATGTTATGTACAGATAGATCTAGATAAATCTGGCATTAGTCTGTGTATATAAATCATTTATAAACTATGCTTTGACTCTTATAAGTGGATTTTCAATGTGTTGGCTGCTATGATCATCTTGAGATTGATTAAAAATAACATGGCATGCTATATTAATAACGACATATACCCTGCACTTTCAGAAGCAATATTATTAGGCTTATAGCTAGTAAATCATGCCAAAAATTACACTTTGTATCAGTAGTTGTGATTTCACAAGATCGCATTGTGCCTATCTTTGCTGAAGGATTACTGTATGGGCTTTTTATCATGCAAAATGATAAACACAAATGATTTGCTTTACCTAAAATAGAGTTGATTTTGAATGGCTTTTATGTTCATTCTCTTGGCATGGTGCAGCAGATTGTTTGCTGGCAGTTAATCAAAGTCTTTCTCAGACCTTGGGGGCCAAAGTCTCTGAATAATGAAAAGAGTGAACAAGTTGAAAGGTTCGGTCTGTTGATATGAATGTCATATTAATGAACAAAAGAGGCTGTTTTGCTATGATTTACTTTTTTAAATCAATTTCTTCAGCATAGGGCGGATTAAGTAATACAATCGATTGAGCTACAAAACAAGGTGTTTTAAACAGACTGCAAAACATATATTAAGTCAAACATTATCTGCACTCAACTTGACCTTCCATTATTGAAATTTACCAACATCAAATTTTGATTAATGTTTTTGGACTGCCATTTTTATACAAAATTGGTACAAAATTATTTTCCAAATTTAACTGAAAATGCAGCTTAGTGAGGCCATTTGACAATAATATAACGTGTTTAGAAACGTCAAATAAACTAAATTATTTCATTTGTAAATAGATTAACTATTGGCACTTTTAGGAAATAAACTCTTAAAACACAATTTTCACATTCTTAAAGTTTTTATTTATTCTGTAACAACAATTCCCTGATGCACTAGTCACTTCTACAGTCTCATTTCCACCACATTGGTGAATGATTAATAATAATAATACGTTTTATTTATATAGCGCCTTTCCAGTGCTCAAGGACACTTCACAATGTACATTTAACAAAGAAGAGATATTTCAAGTAAGCATAGATGGATAACAATAAGTATAGATACAGTAAAGGAGCATTACACTAACCTTAAAAACCTTTGCTGGAGAAAAGTTGTTGATTATGTTGGGGAAAATCTGATGGAAATGATAGTTTTTGTACAAATTGATATTAATTTTGCTGAATATAGAAAAGCTTTATGGTTGTTTTACTCTTTATTTAGATTATTATAGTTAAATAATTGTTTTTATTATGGCTTTTTAGTGTATATCTTTATTTTATAGGGTATAGAACCACAGTCAAATATTGACCTTAATAAAAAGTATAAAAATGGTAAAAATACAGTTAAAAGTTTCCATGATAGTTTAGTAAGACCATCATATAACAAAAAGGAAAATATTAGTTTTAAGAACGTTCAACCACCGGGCCATAAAATTGGCCATAGCTAAAGAAGCACCCGCGTATTGCCAGCAACTGCTCCTCCCGTCTGTCGTGGCTCTGTACCAGATTTGTGAAATTACCGATTATTTCACCTGACATCTTCAGTTTGTCAGCACACTGCTCCGATACGTCTGATAGTACGACGATACCCTCAACACAGATGTGAATGGGGCCTTTGTGTTCAGTGAAAGAACGTGATTGAAGCTTGTTAAAGTGCAGCAGCTCTAAGAGTAAGACGGCTCCATGCTGTGTCTCTCCTCCCTTTCCTGCAGTCTCCATTTTGTGAGCGCCTGCAGCGGGGCGGCCATGACTGCTGCTGCAGTGACACCAACACAAAAGCACTCTGCATGTCCCATTCAGCTGCATGTGGCTGGCGAAGACTCACTGCTGTGCGGATTAAAGTGCTTTTGTTGTTGTTTAGGCTACTGTTTGTAAAGGATTTAATGGTCAAGAGTATTGTCTTCTGGTGAGAAACATTTCTAGCCTCTAGTGAAGCTCCCAGTGGATTTGTCTCATCAGTTATTACTGTAGTTTCTCACACATTCAGCAGCAGCTGCTGGGGTATGTGTTAGTTAGAGAAGTTAGTTAGAGTTTGGTGTCTCTGCTGAACAAACCCTCTAGAATAAAAGTAGGAAGTCAGCACAATGACATGCCTCAGAGCTGCAGCTGCATTCACACACCACACCTAGTAAAGTCATTTTACACTGGAGTCAATAGTCAGGTTCAATGTGCATTAAATGTACTTTATTTGGTTGGCATGAGTATTAGCAGGGACCTGGCAATCCGATGTTATTTTGATTTCTGGACCACACTACATCAGTAGTGTTTTTTTTTTTATTGTTAATATTAAATGTTAATGTTAATATTAATATTGCAGTCTCACTGCCATACGCATTTGACTTTGGTATTATGCACAAATTATATTGGGTTGTTTATAAGTTTAGATTTTGGACTTAAGACACAAATGTGACCTAATGCTACACAATGTTTTGCCTTCTCACTTGCACTGAATGGTGGTAAATTGTCCACTCATTATTTTGTCCTAACAAAATCATTTTGATTAAATTGTACTTATTTGCTCTCTTTTTAGACGTAAATAATTTTTACACCTTTTTCATCATCTTAAAGGCAATCTTTAAAAACACTTGTAATTTAATAATACTGTTGAATGTAAATTAATGTACATATTTAAAAAACTCAAGATTAATACGCTATAATTTTGGTTTTATTGTTTTAGACAAGATACTATAGAAATGTAGTGTGTGTATGTGTGTGTGTGTGTCTGTGTGTGTGTGTGCTGTGACGAGTCTCCTGCTCTTCCTGCTGTTGCTGGCTGGTGGGAGTGGCTAGGAGACTCATCAAGAGAACCATGTCCACCTGTTCTTCCCTCTATAAAAACCTTGGCCTTGTTGGTGTGGGGAGAGGGTTTTTTGCTTGTTTGCTCCCGATTGGTTTTGTTGTTTATTTGGATTTGTTTATTAGTTGTGATACTTGTTCTGTCTGGCTTTATACTATCTTGTGTCAGACAGAAATTGTATTTACTTTTCGTTGTTATTTTGTTTTATATACTTTTCTTATGTTAATAAATACCATAAGAACCTGTTGTAACCTCACCAACCGCATGTCCTCCTTTCATTTGTTACGGCTTTGAGCCGGTCGTGACAGTGTATATATATATATATCTATATCTATCAACAACTGATGCTAGTTGCCAAAGATCAGAGCCAGTCTGATCCCTATTATGGATGTAAAATCCAGTAATGTTGTGAAGTAATATGTTAGCATAGCACACAATCTTATACAGCTAGTCAGATAACTGTGTTCTGTAGCGTCTACGCTATGTTGCTAAAACTATCTTTTGGATCTAATGTAATTATTTCCCACATCCAAGTTCCAGGTTATAACATGCAGAAGTCTGAACATTAATCTCTTAAATATACAATAAGTAGTGAAACATAATAATAATAAAGCCCAAAATAAAGGCTTAAACATCTAAAAAACGTACATTTACGGGCTCCTCTTTTGGTGAAAGTTTTCAGACAGCTTTCAAAATGGCCACCAGACAGTGTGAACACATGGAGACCCATATCTCAGCGTGCAATAGGGATGGCTCCATACCATAATTTTGGCTTCGGTACGATACCAGAATGTAGTACCTCGGTATCGATACTAAATCGATACCATAGGTGACAAATAACCAGCCTCAAAAGATAAGTGATTTAAAAAAAAAATATTATTATTAATAATAATAAAAACAGATTCATATGTTAATACCTTTGTATCAAACTGTAACAAAAAACCTAAAGGGAACATAGGTTACATTTTGATGTTGGAGAAAAAAAAAATAGGCTAACTGCATTATAAATATATTCAAATATTATCTTTTCAGTGCAAACTAAATGTCTCCTAAAAAAAAAAACCTACCGGAAACATAGGTTTCATTTCAAGTTCAAGTTTGAAGAAAAAAAATAGCACTGAAGTTACGCAATTGATGCAACAAATGTTGCTTTATTGTAAAGTGTTATTCTAACAGTCAAAGTAATATTCAAAATCATGTTATTATTTCTGTCTCTCAGATTGTTTTCAGATTTCAGACTCAACCAAAGAAAAAGCATTAAATATAAATCTCACTCTCTCACTTGCTTCATATTAGTGGTCGGCAGCGAGTCAGAAACATTCCCTTCATATCATTGATACTAAAATTAATATAGCAAAACTCTTGCTCAATTCATATCCAATTAAAATTTGATTGTATGAAATGCAAGTGCATGTATTACGTGACCAAAACTTCATTGATTCTAGCGTGTCTCACATGCACATTTGCGCTTACTGTATTACATCTGATGTGTTGTGCGTTGATTAGATGTAAATAAAAGGTCAAAGCAAATCTGAATTTATGAATGATGCACTCGCCTGTCGATCAATTAACTCTTTGAAAAGATCAGGATGAGCAAGCGACAAATGCTTAAAAAGATTTGATGTGTTCCTATGGCAACATGATTTAGGCCTATAGCAACGCTTGCATACAGGTGCAGTAAGGCCAGTTCCTTCACCTTTGTCATCTGTTTTTTATCCAAAGTAATGCCATATTTCACTTCTACTGTTCTCTTTATTTATTAATTTTGGCTGCGCTGAGTTTCATCAGTTTGATCCATCGCGTTGTTCTGTTGTCACATTTACCGGTTGCGCAGCAATTTGGGAAGCACTGCCACCTACAGGTGCATTTTGCAACAGCAGCGTATGAAATACCGAATTGAGCAAAATTATGATATCGTACCGTTTGAAATATAATATATACCGGTATTTTTCCAGTATCGGTATACCGCGCATCCCTAGCGTGCAATGATCTGATTCCCTTGAAATTATAGTGAATCAGATCATTAGAGTCAGGCGGTAGAGTCGCCGTGCAGCTGCAGCTTTCTCTCGTGTTGGGGGTGTTTTGTGCAGGTGGGGCGGTGCTCGCGTCGGGTCTCGGCCATTCCACGCTGAACATAAATACAAACTGAAAAACCTGTGAAATCCAAGTTGAAAAGTTCTGAGAATGTTTAACATCTGTATTTATTTGATTGTTTTACAATTGTTTTGTTTTCTTTAGGAATCCTGCAAGCACTTTATTTTTCATTGATATTAAGCAGATGTAATGTTTTGTTTTGTTTTGACATTGTATGTCACAATTGTAAACTTAAACTGTGAAACTTTAAAGTAGAGTCTATAAATATATATTTTTATCTTTTTATAAAATACATTTTATACATACATTTAACTAAAGAATCATGCAAGCACTTGAATATTTCCCCCTTTACTCGTACTGCACAAAAAGTGCTTCAATCATGTTGAATGTTACAGGGACTGATTATTGCAAATGCAGATCCCAGTGTGTTCTTGTTGAACTATTTTTATTTATTTATTTTTTGCTAAGGTTTGCATATGGTGGAGTGTTCTTAATGACAGCTTTCCTAAAAAATATATATTCTATTCCTAATATAAGAAATATCCCAATATATCGCCTTGCTTACAGTATCGCAATATATCGTATCGTATCACCAGATTCTTGCCAATACACAGCTCTAGTATGTGAGCTTAATAGGCATGTTTACCCTATAGCAGGGGTGCCCACACTTTTTTGTGTAGGGATCTACTTCTCAAATGAGAAACTCACCGAGATCTACCAAGCGAAAAATAAATAAATAAAATGCATATAAAATAAATAGGCCTAAATAAAAAAAGCTTGTTGGAATGTATATTTAAATTGCATTAATTTAATTTTGATAAAAAAAAATAATAATAAAATAATGTTTAATTCTTAGGAACCCCATGGAACCGTGCCTGCATATACCTAAAGCAGTGGTTCTCAAACCTTTTTTTACTCCAAGACCCCCTCCTCTCCAAATCAATACTGCAAGCCCAAACTTTTCTATTCACCAAAACCTTTGTATTTTCATGTAATTTTTTTAAATAAAGCAAATTCAAGATGGATTTAAACATTCCATGTTCTTTTTTGCAAACATACTTCGCAAAAATGACACTGCAAATATTCTATACAACTTAAAAAGTATGTAAAAGTGTATATTCTGAACTCGGCAGCTCGACGCCATCAGTTCCTCTGTCAGAACAATCTGTTTGGAGCGTCTGATGCCCATATGTACATAAACACCACTGATCCTCGCAAACTTGTCCAAAACATGCGAGCATCCATTATAAAACACTCGCTGTATTCAACTACTTGAATATATTGAGCTGTTTTCAAACAGAAATGTTATAGTGATCAGTGTGCCGAGAGCGCATATACACGGCTCGTTTGCATCAAATAACGGACACAACGGGCGCCTAATGCACAATCCTGTCTGTCACTGTAATCATCTTCACCTTGATTACAATCATCGTCCATCAAAACTTTAGGCACTAGTGTGACACTGGCTTCTTTTATCCAGCCGAGAGCTGTAGTTTGCGTATCATATTCTCATACAGCGGTTTTGAGCCGCCGGTCTGTAGCTATTTCACACAGCGCGATGAGAAACTGTTTGCTGCTCTGAAACACAGAATATCACAGAATACGTAGAGAGGTGTTTCTGTTATTTATTTATAGGTTATGTATTTTTACATTATTTAACAAATTAGTCGTATCGTAATGTATCTGCCTTTTGTTTTGTTTTGTTTTGTATTGTTTTTATTATAATAACCTGTTCAATATGTCCGTCTATTATAATTCAATTCAAGTTTATTTGTATAGTGCTTTTCACGATACAAATCGTTGCAATGCAGCTTTACAGAAAATTTTAAGTTTCTACATTATATTTAGGAGTAGGTTATTAGTGGCGACTATGGCAGAAATGTACAGTAAAAATCATGCAGTTAATTACAAATGACATGTAATCAAACGGTGAACACAATTAACTGCAATGATTATATGTTGCGATTAAACTTTGTGATAGCGATTAAGCAAAATTTGGTTTCAGGTTTAGCAAAGGTATTACAGTATTTAGTTAGTATTACAAGACATAACCAATCCAGACATATTAACTGTATTGCAGGTAATCAATGTCTTTATGCTGGCCCCAAAAATGGCTGCAATTAACAATATATTCATGTAATTTTTCATATTTAATAATCTTTTCAGACCAAAAGTTTAAATGTAAATCTAAATATGAACATCAAAGACTGACTTCCAGGCTCAACACAAAGTTTTATGCTTTGCAGTGTTGTGGAAACATACTCCATTTTAACAATATGATGGTATTACTATTATTATTAATGTAATCCATTATTAAAGTGAACTTAGTTCTAATTAAAAGATCTAGCATTGTTTGTTTGCAGAAGCCATTTGGCTTCACATCTAGTGCAATGACATTCATCCATTTTTAAGTGTTTAACTGCACTATGTAACTATAGAAGTGCACTGTCTGTAGCAGCCCCTCTGTGTAACAGATAAATCTCTCAGACACAACACACCGTTTAAAGCATAAGGCTTTAACTGCACGCTAATGAGATGAGGTGCTCCAAACAGCAGATGACTGACCCAGGGGACGTGAGAAGCCCTTAATCTTCAGGGATCTTTCTCCACTGATGGGAAGTCTACAGGATTAACCCTGAATGCTGGGCTCACTATAATCAAATACAATAAAACCTCTCAGTGTGTCCTAGAAATTCTACTAAATCTGAATTGCTGACGGACCCAGATTAAGTACAAGTAATTGTGTACAAATACAGTTTTTCATTGACCTCAACAACAAAGGATATAAGAAAGAATACTGATGCATCAACAATTCAGCAACCAAAAATATTTTAAACAGCTTTTTTTTACCCAAGCAAAACCATTAACCGAAACAGTGACTTCAATTTGTCCTTAGTGCATTTTGACTGTCAGCAGCTTTTTCATGCACAAAAAGTAGATAAGCTACAACAGATAAACATCCCAGCAGAGTGGACACATTTCACTATAATCTAAAATTATGCTATAGTAGCAATATGTAAAATTAGTTTGGCCAAAATATCAGGCAGCTTGATGCTACTATGACTGGTTTAAACGTGCAGTAAGCGATTTCTAAGAATCGCTGTTGAAAGTGGATCGGACCAAGCACCAAAACGCACTTCTAGCCTATCACCAGTAAGTGTCATGTCCACTCATGATAGGGGAGGTGCCTGTGTTACATAGCATGTTTGTGAATTTGGGGGTGAAGCTATCAAGATTGGTGATTTCAAATATCAAAAGCGTTTCTCAGCAATCGAGAACCAGACAGTGAACCCGAGAACCAGACAGTGACTTCAGTTCCCCAATTACTCAAATATTTCACGTGCTGAGATGAAGAAACGCCTCCCTGCTTATAAAGTGCATTTGGAAAAAGAAACATACGCCAAGCATTAGTGCTGTGTATCACCAGCAAAGCCACGATACGATACATATCATGATACAGAGGCCACGATACGTAACACGATACAGAGGCCACGAGACGATACGGATCACGATACAGAGGCCACGATACGATACGCATCACGATACAGAGGCCACGAGACGATACATATCATGATACAGAGGCCGCGATACGTAACACGATACAGAGGCCACGAGACGATACGGATCACGATACAGAGGCCACGATACGATACGCATCACGATACAGAGGCCACGAGACGATACATATTATGATACAGAGGCCACGATACGTAACACGATACAGAGGCCACGAGACGATACGGATCACGATACAGAGGCCACGAGACGATACGCATCACGATACAGAGGCCACGATACGATACGGATCACGATACAGAGGCCACGATACGATACGCATCACGATACAGAGGCCACGATACGATACGCATCACGATACAGAGGCCACGAGACGATACGCATCACGATACAGAGGCCACGATACGATACGGATCACGATACAGAGGCCACGATACGATACGCATCACGATACAGAGGCCACGAGACGATACGCATCACGATACAGAGGCCACGATACGATACGCATCACGATACAGAGGCCACGATACGATACGGATCACGATACAGAGGCCACGATACGATACGCATCACGATACAGAGGCCACGATACGCATCACGATACAGAGGCCACGAGACGATACGCATCACGATACAGAGGCCACGATACGATACGGATCACGATACAGAGGCCACGATACGATACGCATCACGATACAGAGGCCACGAGACGATACGCATCACGATACAGAGGCCACGAGACGATACGCATCACGATACAGAGGCCACGATACGATACGCATCACGATACAGAGGCCACGAGACGATACATATCATGATACAGAGGCCACGATACGTAACACGATACAGAGGCCACGAGACGATACGCATCACGATACAGAGGCCACGATACGATACGGATCACGATACAGAGGCCACGAGACGATACGCATCACGATACAGAGGCCACGATACGATACGGATCGCGATACAGAGGCCACGATACGATACGCATCACGATACAGAGGCCATGATACGATACGCATCACGATACAGAGGCCACGAGACGATACGCATCACGATACAGAGGCCACGAGACGATACGCATCACGATACAGAGGCCACGATACGATACGCATCACGATACAGAGGCCACGATACGATACGCATCACGATACAGAAGCCACGAGACGATACGGATCACGATACAGAAGCCACGAGACGATACGCATCACGATACAGAGGCCACGATACGATACGCATCACGATACAGAGGCCACGATACGATACGCATCACGATACAGAAGCCACGAGACGATACGCATCACGATACAGAGGCCACGATACGATACGCATCACGATACAGAGGCCACGATACGATACGCATCACGATACAGAGGCCACGATACGATACGCATCACGATACAGAAGCCACGAGACGATACGGATCACGATACAGAAGCCACGAGACGATACGCATCACGATACAGAGGCCACGATACGATACGCATCACGATACAGAGGCCACGATACGATACGCATCACGATACAGAAGCCACGAGACGATACGCATCACGATACAGAGGCCACGATACGATACGTAACACGATACAGAGGCCACGATACGATACATTACGATACGACTAATTTGTTAAATAATGTAAAAATACTGTGGCGGGCTGAAGAATCACACAACCGTGCAGCGTAAGGTGAGTTCCCCGGAGGGTGAATTTATTAAACAATAAAACAAGGAAGTGCAAGTGGTGATAGTGCCGTCGGTGTGTAGTGCCTTCTTCCCCTCTGGTGCTTGCGTCCCTCTTCTCCTCTGCGTGGCGTGCTTGGCGTCCTCGTGCAGGTGGCGGGCTGAGCGGTTACCCAGAGCTGTCTGGAAGTGACAAGAGAAACACACGTTACTGGCCTTACTTGCTGGAGACATTGCTCTCCCTTTCCTGTGCTGCTCGAGGCTTTTGAGTCGTCCCTCTAAGCCACTGCACCTGGGTCTGATCAGCCCGCCGTGATGAGGTGCAGGTGATTCCCCTTCGTTGCCAGGGCGACGCTGATAGGCTCTCGGGACAGGTGTCACACTCCCCCCCCCTAAGTGTCGCCCTGGTCCCTCGGGCTAAGGGGGAGGTTGGGGCTGGAGGAGGAAGTCTCATTGACAGACCTGAGAAAGCTTGTCCCCATGCGGGAGAGTCCGTCTGCGTTGGTGTGGGCGGCGCCGGCTCGATGACGTACGTCAAAGTGGAAGTCCTGGAGCGCCAAGAACCACCGGGTCACCCTCGCATTAGTGTCCTTCGCCCGGGCCATCCATTGCAAGGGGGCATGGTCGGTGACCAGGGTGAAGGTTCGTCCTAGGAGATAGTACCTTAGCTCCAGGACTGCCCACTTGACTGCCAGCGCCTCCCTCTCAACCGCGGCGTAGCGCTGCTCGGCGGGGGACAGCTTGCGGCTGATGTAGACTACCGGGTGTTCCTCGCCGTCCTGCACTTGGGAGAGAACGGCTCCCAACCCGGTATCGGAGGCATCCGTCTGTAACAAGAAGGGGCGGTTAAAATCAGGTGCACGGAGCACAGGCTCCGAGGTGAGGGCCACCTTGATCTTCTGGAATGCCTCTTCCTCGGCCTCTCCCCAGCTCACCGTTTCTGGCCGCCCCTTCTTGGTCAGGTCTGTCAACGGGGTGGCTAAGGAGGAAAAGTCAGGAATGAAGCATCTGTAGTATCCCGCCAACCCCAAAAAGGCCCGTACCTGCTTCTTGGTCGTCGGTCGGGAAGCTTCACGGATGGCAGCCACCTTGTCCTCCTGTGGGCGTATCAATCCCCTGCCGACCAGATAACCCAAGTATTTGGTTTCGGGTAGGGCCAGATGACACTTTCGGGGGTTGGCGGTGAGCCCGGCCTGGCGCAGTTCCCTGAGCACCCTCCGGAGCCGCTCTAGGTGGTCCTCCCAGGTCTCTGAGTGAATGACCACGTCGTCGATGTAGGCGGCTGCATACTCCTGATGGGGCCTCAGCAGGATGTCCATCATTCGCTGAAATGTGGCCGGTGCCCCGTGCAGCCCGAAGGGGAGAACCCGGTACTGCCAGTGGCCACTGGGGGTCGAGAAGGCCGTCTTGGGCTTGGCCCATTCAGTTAGGGGTACCTGCCAGTATCCCTTCGTGAGGTCGAGAGTGGAAATGTACCGGGCTCTCCCCAGCCGATCTAGGAGCTCATCGACGCGTGGCATCGGGTACCCGTCGAACTCAGAGACCTCGTTTAGGCGGCGGAAGTCGTTGCAGAACCGGAGGGTGCCATCTGGTTTGGGGACCAGCACGATAGGGCTACACCAGGGACTGCGGGAGGGCTCAATCACTCCCAACTTCAGCATCTCCTGAACTTCCTCCTCGACAGCCTGTCTCCGAGCCTCCGGGATTCGGTAGGGCCTTTGCCTGATGACGGTTCCAGAGGGAGTACGGATGTTATGTTGGAGGATTTTGGTTCGCCCGGGGAGGGGAGAGAACACATCCGGAAATTGACCGACCAGATGGTGAAGCTCCGTCTTCTGGGCGGCCGATAGGTGGGGACTCACATCTACAACCACGGGAGTTGATACGGCGAGGGCGGCCAGCTGGGGTTCGGTGCCCACCCACCGTTTCAGTAGGTTGATATGGTATAGCTGGGTCTCTCTTCGTCGCCCCGGCTGGCGAACCTTGTACGTGACGGGACCGACTTTCTCGGTGACAATATAGGGGCCTTGCCACTTGGCCAGGAATTTACAGGCCGATGAGGGTACCAGCGCCAAGACATACTCTCCCACTTGAAACTCCCGTGGTTGGGCCGCCCGGTCGTAGGTCCGACGTTGAGCTTCTTGGGCTTTGGCCAACTGCTCCCGGACGAGGGGCATGACGCGCTCGATCCGCTCCCTCATCTCCCTCACATGTTCGATGGTGGACCGATGGGCTGTGGGTTGCTGCTCCCAGGCCTCTCGGGCGACATCGAGCAGCCCTCGTGGCTGCCGCCCGAACAACAGCTCGAACGGGGTAAATCCGGTGGAGGCCTGGGGTACTTCACGGATGCCGAAGAGCACGTACGGCAACATTTGGTCCCAGTTTCGTCGATCATCCCCGGCGACTCGTCGAAGCATTTGTTTCAGGGTTTGATTAAACCTTTCGACCAGCCCATCGGTCTGGGGATGGTAGACAGAGGTGCGGATCTGCTTGACCTGGAGGAGGCGACAGAGGTCCTGCATCATCCGGGACATAAACGGCGTGCCCTGGTCGGTCAATATTTCCCTCGGTATGCCCACCCGGCTGCAAAGCAGAAACAACTCCTTGGCTATGGCTTTGGTGGTGGCTTTCCGAAGGGGGATGGCTTCAGGGTACCGGGTGGCATAATCGACGATGACGAGGATGTGTTCATGTCCCCGGGCTGACTTTGGCAAAGGCCCCACCAGGTCCATCCCGATTCGCTCAAAGGGGACCCCAATGATGGGCAGCGGTATGAGCGGAGAGGGGGGTGGGCGTCGAGGAGAGGTGAGCTGGCATTCAGGGCAGGCTTGGCAGTACCTCTTCACATCTCCGTCCAGTCCTGGCCAGTGGAAACGGTCCCGGATCCGCTGGCTGGTATTTGCCGCCCCCAGGTGGCCAGCCATGGGGTGTGAATGGGCGAGCTCCAGGATTGTTTCCACTTTGCTTCTGGGGACTAGCAGTTTCACTTCCTCCCCTCTCCGCTGTGCGACACAGTAAAGCAGGCCGTCTTGCACGATGAAGTGGGGGGTCGGATGGGGCGGTGGTTGAGCCTCTTCGCCTTCGACCACCCGCACTTGAACCCAGCCATGCTTCAGGCGCTCATCCTCCCGTTGCTCCTTGGCGAAGTCTCCCCCTCCCTTCACCTGCTGGAACACATCAAAAAACAAGTTAGAAGTTTGGGGGGTGGACTCACCATCTCGGGCGCTGTCGGTTGTCAGGAGGACGGCCTGTTTGCGGCGTCTTCGGCTGGGCTCTGGACGTTGGCGGTTCCCGGCCACGCTAGCCAGGTCCGAGTAGGGGAGCGCGCTGGTTCGGTGGGCATAGGCTCATCCTGGTGGCCAGAAACCGCTGGCCTGCTTACTGCTCGCTGGGGCCCCTCTGGCGAGCGCCGCTCCTGGTACACCCTCCGGGGAAACGGTGGCGCTCTCTCCCCAGCCTCCTGTCGCAGGGTCGCCTCGGCCAGCTCGACCGCGTCCACGACCTCTCCCACGGTGCGCGGGTTCCGCATCCCTGCTGCTTGTCGAAGGGGGCGTGGCAGGACTCGCAAAAACCGGTCCACGACGACGCGTTCGGCCACTTGTGAGGCGGTAGGGTTTCCCGCGAGGAGCCAGTGTTGTGCCAGGCGAGATAAGTCGGCGGCCTGGGCGCGGGCTGGCACTTTCCCATCATACTGCCAATGGTGAAATAACTGGGCTGCTGCGATCGGGGACAGGCCTACCCGGGCGAGAATCTCCGTTCTCAGATCCTCGTAGGTGTCCCTGGACTCCGCTGGCAAAGAGAAGTATGCTTGCTGAGGTTCTCCGGTTAATAGAGGTGCCAGGATCCGCGCCCAGTCTTCTCGCGGCCAGTTCTCCCGTTCCGCGACGACCTCAAACATCTTTAAATAACTTTCCGCGTCGTCGTGGCCGGTCATCTTCGGAAGCAGCTGGGTTGCGTGCGTCCGTGGATCGGTGGGCGGAACCCGCGGAACAGCGGCAGCGCGCAGGGCGGCCACCTCCCTCTCGGTCTCCCCTTGGCGGGTTGCCATGTGCTCCACAATCTGCTGTTGTCGGATGCTGACCTCGGCCAGGTGCTTCAAGAGCTGTTCCATGGCTGGGGAGGAGTCGCCACCTGAATCCATGAAGTGAAAAGGGGAACACCGAAAAAAAGGTTAGTTGGATGGGTGCGTGAGTGGCGGTGATTCCTCAGTCTCATGCCTGCATTCTCCACCAGTGTGGCGGGCTGAAGAATCACACAACCGTGCAGCGTAAGGTGAGTTCCCCGGAGGGTGAATTTATTAAACAATAAAACAAGGAAGTGCAAGTGGTGATAGTGCCGTCGGTGTGTAGTGCCTTCTTCCCCTCTGGTGCTTGCGTCCCTCTTCTCCTCTGCGTGGCGTGCTTGGCGTCCTCGTGCAGGTGGCGGGCTGAGCGGTTACCCAGAGCTGTCTGGAAGTGACAAGAGAAACACACGTTACTGGCCTTACTTGCTGGAGACATTGCTCTCCCTTTCCTGTGCTGCTCGAGGCTTTTGAGTCGTCCCTCTAAGCCGCTGCACCTGGGTCTGATCAGCCCGCCGTGATGAGGTGCAGGTGATTCCCCTTCGTTGCCAGGGCGACGCTGATAGGCTCTCGGGACAGGTGTCACAATACATAACCTATAAATCAATAACAGAAACACCTCTCTACGTATTCTGTGATATTCTGTGTTTCAGAGCAGCAAACAGTTTCTCATCGCGCTGTGTGAAATAGCTACAGACCGGCGGCTCAAAACCGCTGTATGAGAATATGATACGCAAACTACAGCTCTCGGCTGGATAAAAGAAGCCAGTGTCACACTAGTGCCTAAAGTTTTGATGGACGATGATTGTAATCAAGGTGAAGATGATTACAGTGACAGACAGGATTGTGCATTAGGCGCCCGTTGTGTCCGTTATTTGATGCAAACGAGCCGTGTATATGCGCTCTCGGCACACTGATCACTATAACATTTCTGCTTGAAAACAGCTCAATATATTCAAGTAGTTGAATACAGTGAGTGTTTTATAATGGATGCTCGCATGTTTTGGACAAGTTTGCGAGGATCAGTGGTGTTTATGTACATATGGGCATCAGACGCTCCAAACAGATTGTTCTGACAGAGGAACTGATGGCGTCGAGCTGCCGAGTTCAGAATATACACTTTTACATACTTTTTAAGTTGTATAGAATATTTGCAGTGTCATTTTTGCGAAGTATGTTTGCAAAAAAGAACATGGAATGTTTAAATCCATCTTGAATTTGCTTTATTTAAAAAAAATACATGAAAATACAAAGGTTTTGGTGAATAGAAAAGTTTGGGCTTGCAGTATTGATTTGGAGAGGAGGGGGTCTTGGAGTAAAAAAAGGTTTGAGAACCACTGCTTTAGGTATATGCAGGCACGGTTCCATGGGGTTCCTAAGAATTAAACATTATTTTATTATTATTATTTTTTATCAAAATTAAATTAATGCAATTTAAATATACATTCCAACAAGCTTTTTTTATTTAGGCCTATTTATTTTATATGCATTTTATTTATTTATTTTTCGCTTGGTAGATCTCGGTGAGTTTCTCATTTGAGAAGTAGATCCCTACACAAAAAAGTGTGGGCACCCCTGCTATAGGGTAAACATGCCTATTAAGCTCACATACTAGAGCTGTGTATTGGCAAGAATCTGGTGATACGATACGATATATTGCGATACTGTAAGCAAGGCGATATATTGGGATATTTCTTATATTAGGAATAGAATATATATTTTTTAGGAAAGCTGTCATTAAGAACACTCCACCATATGCAAACCTTAGCAAAAAATAAATAAATAAAAATAGTTCAACAAGAACACACTGGGATCTGCATTTGCAATAATCAGTCCCTGTAACATTCAACATGATTGAAGCACTTTTTGTGCAGTACGAGTAAAGGGGGAAATATTCAAGTGCTTGCATGATTCTTTAGTTAAATGTATGTATAAAATGTATTTTATAAAAAGATAAAAATATATATTTATAGACTCTACTTTAAAGTTTCACAGTTTAAGTTTACAATTGTGACATACAATGTCAAAACAAAACAAAACATTACATCTGCTTAATATCAATGAAAAATAAAGTGCTTGCAGGATTCCTAAAGAAAACAAAACAATTGTAAAACAATCAAAAAATAAATTACATATTATAAAAGTACTTATTTTATTTCAGCAAATTGCCAAAGCAACATTTTTCATTTAGTTTAACTTCATGTATTAAAATATCTAAAACTGAAATAAAAATGATATGGACATATGGGAAAAAAAGACTAATAAAATTATGAACAAAAAAAAATACAATTTTTTTTTAAAAGAAAATGAAAATAGAAAATACAAAAATAAAAACCAATTAAAAATATATTTTTAAATACTGTAGCAGTATCTGAATGGTAGGCTCTTTTGCTTTTGCAGTATTGGCCAAAAATAAACTCTTCTGGTCAAGCACCATTAACAGCATTTCAACTCTTGCTAGTTCCTATTTTCAGCTTATTCCCACATCCTGTCGGGTCGGGTGTTTCTTTCTGTGGGCTTCACATTGTGATTCTTAAAATGTCTCTGCACTCAGCCGTCATTCTTCCACCTGGCATTCCTCTCCCGCAGGTGAATAGCCTCTTTGTAGAATACGTCTCAGAGCCGCGCTTGTGACGATGACTTGTCTCAACAAAGCACTTTTGTTAACACTGCACTCGGCTGGTTATGTGCAGACTAACGCTTAATTCATCACGTTCTGTATGTTCTGTACACTGTCCCATGGACAAGACTGAGGGTCCTGAAATATGTGAGATTCAAGGAGAGCAGATGGAATTACAGACTGTGGTGAACAAATCAACAGAAAACTCAAGCTGCTGACTTACACAGATCTGGTTTCAGTAATGTGTTTTGTCATGTAATGTAATTCTCCTGCTCTGTAAGGCAGAAAGTGTCCACTTATCCAGTCAATCGGATCATGAGTTTGAATGAAAATAGTGCACCTTTTTTACATGTATAACCTCAAAATCACACACTGCCATTATCTTGTTTTCCTTGCTACACAGAACAGATGGCAATTTTAGTAGTCAAGAAAATGAGCGTAATTTATGTGCCACTAGCTGATTCAAATCTGGTTTTTGAATATCCATAATTGTTTTCATTTCTTTATTTTGTCTGGTAATGATGGACTAACAAATTACAAGAGATTCTGTAGGTTACGTCACAGTCGAGGAAAATGGAAAAGCCTCAATGTGATCACAGGGCTTTGAAGAAATCCTAATTTCTCCTCAGGGACATCTATTTCTGTATCCTTGCATGTCATTTCACCCTCTTATTCTGCCCTGTGTCACATTATGAGGCGATCAGTTCAGCCTGTTCACCAGTCTCCCATCACCCCCCATTGATTTACTCTTAATAGAGTTTCTGCCCTTGACCGAATAGAGGTAGAGTCGTTCAGCTAATGCCTTCACATTTTGAACGTGGCTGTGATGTTTAGATCATTTCAATGTGCCTAATGATGCTTTTGTTCTTTGGTGAAAATGTTTTGTTTGTTAAAGACAGCATGAAACCATTTGATGTAACTTAGTGTAAACCAGATATTCTGCTTATTTTAAGATTACAAAGACAATAAACTATTTTCTACAAAATAACCAGGAGCATGCATGAAGAAAGTAATTGATTTTATGTCGATTTTAAATGCAGAAATATAGTTTAGTTGTTTAACAACACATTTTTGTTGGGGAAAATTAATAAAATCTCATACAAACCTAATAATCCATTTTTTTTAGATGTTACAGCAGATCATCCACCCTGCTCTTCAGCTCTCCTAATATAATGTTGGGCTTCATCCCATTGTTTTCTTTAGGAGCTGATGTTTTAATTCCAGTGCATTCTTGCTACATCTGACAAGTACACCGTCTTTTACCAGCTGTCTGATACTGCACAGAAAACTGCTCAATAAATCAAGTGATACATGGATTGATAAATATGTTCAGTCTTCAGTTTTTTCAGTACAGTATAATATAAATATATGCAAGTCTTTATATATAAATTTTAGATTTTTTTTGTAATTCAGCTTCAGAATGTTTTCTGTTCTATCCCCATTTTTCTTTAATGACAGCAGCATGCAGAAACTCCACAAATGTGTCAAACCTAAACATCAGTCAATATTTGTAAAAGCATGCCTACTGTCTCTCACATGTGTGTCGTTTGTGGCTGGTGGATTAATAGCTCTGTTGTGCGTGCGTGTGTCCGTGCACGTGTAGTAGTTGCCAGGGTTGTGAATGTGCTCCACGCATGCGTGTGTTACTTTTACTGTAAAGCACTTAACATGCATGACATGTATTCCAGAAGACAGGCGTTACCATGGCAACCCTTGTAGGTCATAAGCTGCAGGTTTGATTTGATTGGCTGAATGAAGCGAGCGCACACGGGAGAGATCAGTCAGCGTGCAGGACTGTTTATGTACAGGATGTCCTTTTGGATCTGCTCTACCAATATGATTTCTCTCTTCAGCTATTTTATCTTTAGAAGCACTAAGAATTGCTCTGGCTTTCCATATTTAAACATGCTCCATCTTTCACATTCAGTTTGAGGACTGGGATTGGCTTTGATGTGTCTGAACTTTACAGGATGGTGTTTTGTTGTGTGTGTTTGTAAAGTCATATAAAATAGTAATCTGATTTTTTCTGTCTGTGAGTTACTTGCATTTTTTCAGGCTACTTTTATTCAGCAAGGATGCCTAAAATTGATCAAAATTGACTGTAGTATAGTAAACACATTTGCATTGTTACGTAGGATTTCTATTTTAACATTAAAGGATTAGTTCACTTTTAAAAAAACTTTTGCTGATAATTTACTCACCCCCATGTCATCCAAGATGTCCATGTCTTTCTTTCTTCAGTCGAAAAGAAATTAAGGTTTTTGATGAAAACATTTCTCCATATAATGAACTTCATTGGGACCCAAACGGTTCAAGGTCCAAATGACAGTTTCAGTGCAGCTTCAAAGGGCTTTAAACGATACCAGACAATGAATAAGGGTGTTATCTAGCGAAACGATCGGTCATTTCAAAAATAAATAAAAAAGTTAAAGTTTTATAAGCACAAATGCTCGCCTTGCTCTGTTCTGTGATGCGCGTTCGTGACGTCACGTAATACGCAATGACGTGGAAAAGGTCACGGTTGACTTAGGCGGAAGTACCGAGTCAGTAGGCTTTTTAATATTAAAACACCCAGGATACACACACGAAATGGGCATTTTAAACGATAAACTGACACAAAGACATTTGAATATGTGTATATGGTCCTCCTTCCGCACATTTGTAAACACTGACTCGGTACTTCCGCCTAAGTCAACCGTGACCTTTTCCACGTCATTGCGTATTACGTGACGTCACGAACGCGCATCACAGAACAGAGCAAGTTTTTTTGTGCATGAAGTCAGCATATTAGGAAGAATAATTCATATTTTGAAAGATCATGTGACGCTGGAGTAATGGCTGATGAAAATTCAGCTTTGCCTTCACAGGAATAAATTACATTTTAAAATATATTAAAATAGAAAACAGATGTCTTCAATTTTAAAATTAGTTCATGATAGGCCAGGCACAGGAACAGTTTCTACCCTCAGGCAATCCATCTCATGAACACTTGACAATAATTGTGGAACACACACTATTTATACACTTATTTATATAATTATGTTATAGAAAGGCAAAATTCTAAGACACAAAGTTGAAATTATGAGATAAAACGTCATGATTATGATGAGATATTGTCATAATTACAAGAAAAGTCAAAATTCTGAGATAAAAGGTCATAAGAAATAGTAAATCAGAATTATGAGATAAAAAGTCTTAAGGTCTCTGCACACTGAGTCCGAAATTTTCGCACGTTAAAAAATAAATATGACCTCATGTTGTGTCAATCAGGTTTGCACACTGCCTCCAAAACTTTCGTTCGTTAAAAATGATTTTGATGGAGCATGCATTTTGATAGGAAAGGATGGGGAATACAGAAAAACGCATGCGAAAATTTCGGACTCAGTGTGCAATGACCTTTAGTCTGAAATTTTCACATGCATTTTTTCGTATTCCCCATCCTTTCCTTTCCTATCAAAATGCATGCTACGGATACGAAAACGCAGAAAATCGAACCTGATCCGAATTTGTTTTGACGGACGAACGTTTCAGAGGCAGTGTGCAAACCTGATTGACACAACATGAGGTCGTATTTATTTTTTAACGTGAAAATTTCGGACTCAGTGTGCAATGACCTTTAGTCTGCATTTAGTCTACATTTCAATTTGCACATAATATACCTGTACAAACAAAACTGTCTATTGTTATGTACCTGTACATACAATTGTCCATTTGTATATTGTTATTCCTTATTTACTTGTTCTATTTTTAATTCCTCTTTTTATTATCTGTGCTTTTTGTTCTGTCACTGTCATTCTGTTGCACTGTGGAGCTTCTGTCACGAAAACAAATTCCTCGTATGTGTAAACATACCTGCAATAAAGCTCATTCTGATTCTGATATTACTGTTTTTACTGTATGTTCAAATAAATGTAGCATTGGTTAGCATAATTCTTTCAAAAACATTTAAAAAATCTTACTGACCACAAACTTTGAATGGTAGTATATATTATTACCAATATTATATATCGTAAATATTATATATTACCAACAGACTCTGTTCCAGATGTTGCAGATGTACCTCTGTACTTGTTTTATGCATGCAGCTTGCAAGGACAACACTAACTTTGCATTCAATATTTTACAACTTAAATATGATGAAATACGACTTCTTTTGCTGTAGTGCTATAGATTCAGCAGTGGCAGCATAGAAAATTGGTGCAAGAAATACTGTGTAATAATTGAGTTGATAAAAGTATTAGTATTGTAAAATGAATATTGGGTTAGAAACCTCATATCGGTTGAAGTTGAACAATTAATGCAGCAAGTTGTGACGTTGCTTGGCACCTGTAAACAGCTAACATCTTCACAACAGACACCCCTTGTTCATAACAGTAGACCGGTTGACACATTTCTACTGTTGCATGGCACACATTTCCACCCACTTAATGTTTTTTATATCACAGTATAAAAATGGAAAATTGATGTCATGTAGGATTTTGTTGAAAATTACAGTAGAATAAAAGAATTCATGAACAATGTCTCCCCTTGATGAAATGTGTCTTTTGTAATTCTGCAGATAAATCGGACATTATCTCAGCCCGTGATTCACTCTAAATTATTACAGTCACATTTTTCATTTTCCATCTTGGTCTACTCTCTCTCAGCCTCAAAACATCACTGCAAATAATTCATCCCTGCATCTGACTGAGACCGTGTGTGTGTGTGTATGTGTGTGTGTGTGTGTATGAACACAGAGCAATGATGATCTGATGTGTTTGGTTTCACACCTGTGTGTCTTCTCCTCCCATCACATCCTTACAGTCACATGTGACATGCTGTGTATTACATGTTATTCGAACTCAATGGACCAGTGAAGTCTGCATGGGTTGTTGGTGCATATCATCCTTTTTTAAAAATTTTTTTATCAACATCAAGATTTTAGGTTACCTTATGTGAATTTATAAGGTGTATATGTTGGGTACTGTAACAGTGATAAATGATCTGTTAATTGAGCTCCCAAATGAACTGTGAAGAATGTGTGGTTAAATGTCTCTTGCGTTGCTTCACTCCAAACCCATGCTAAAGTTTAAGCTTGACTTTAATACAAAATGATCTAGCTTCCCTTTATTGTAATGTTCACACAATGGCACAATTTTTTTACAAGTTATTACGAGGTTAGACTGCATGTAAATGTAAATAATTTAGGACACATACATTATTATTGCATATTGTCATACTACCCTTGTGCAATGTGTGTTTACCCTGTTAATTAGTGTGAATTAAAGTAGATTAATGTTTTAATGGTGATGCTCACGGAGGACAAATTTCAGCTTTGAGTTTTCTGAATTTGTACAAATCTTTTTAATGGCTTGAGCTGAACTCTGGCAATGATAAATGTCCCATTTTAGACTTTTCGCAGCTAGAAGGTTTCTGTTAATGAAACAAGTGTGGCTTGGAAAGAACAGATATTGGAATAGCTCGTGGAAATTCAGCATCTTGAAAAAACAGCATCTATGAACAGCGATCATGTTCCCACCCCTAAAATAAGACTGTTAGGAATGCATTGCTGTTAGTGGTAATACATGATGTCATAATATTTATTAACCATCTCAGTACTTCATACATTTTTTACATTTTGTGTCGCATAGATTTGTTTTTGTAATGCTTGTCTTTTAAAAAGCTCATCTCATTCAAGCAAAATCCCAAGCTAAACATGTTGCCTAATGTGTCCATTATTATTTTGATAGTGGTTTTCAAATATTTTTCATTCAAATCCATCCAAAGGAGAAAGTTATCAGGAGAGGAAGGCGATTTTACTTTAGTCCTGATAAATTCAAGCTTTGTTTTATGCCATCTGCAGGTTTGTCAGACATTTCCAACAGATCCATTTCCTAGAGCCTTGTTTCTCTAGAGCATTCTCAGGTTGTCCTGCTTTATTGAGGCCCTGTTCCTGAGCAGACCGGCCTAAATCAGAGGTTGTTACACTCAGAACTCGCTGTGTTTTACATTGCTCAGTGTCTCTTTGGAGGCTTGTTTTGGGTCAGTGCATTTGTTAAAGGCCATTATGGATTAAAATGCAGCTGATGGTCAAAAATATTGTCTGTGCTCCGCTTGGCAGCCATCCTGGGTTGGCAGCCGGTGACTGAAGAGCAAACAGTAACACGCTGCAAAACTCTGACATAATTTATTTGCATCCCTTTGAGAATGTTACGCAATTTCTGCTCTGCCCTCAAACCACCAGTGTAATTTAATAATATATATAATAATAATTTAATAATAATAAGCACATGACTTCCTTAGTAATTCATGTGCTTATAGATCAAAAATAGCTCAGATGTGTGCATAAAACTCTTCACTGCTAACAAGATTTGTTATATTTTTTTTAGATGTATTTTTTTTATGTTTTTGTCTTTTTTCTGAAAGCACAGTAATGACAGGAAGCAAAGTAGTAAGAGACGGGGTAGGATTGGGATAGGTCCATGACCCAGGATTTGAACTCGGGACGCCTGTAGCACAATGACTTACAGTATGGAATGTCGTTGCGCAGCTCACTAGGCTATTTGTGCCGACTAAACAATAACTTTTTGGTTAGTATTTTTGTCATTTTCCACTAAAATATCAAACTTTCTTAAAACATTTGCTTGAGAAGTGTTTAAGATCAGTGGTTCCCAACCTGGGGGGCGCCAGAGTTCACAGCGGGGGCGCGGGAGCAGATATACTTTGAGGTAGGGCTGGGCGGTAAAACGATAACTATAATTATAGTGATATAATTTCCTCAATAAAACAAGTTCAATTCTAATTCAATTTAATGTTTATGCGGCAAAAGCGGAACAAAACAGCGCTACTCATTTAACCGCAGCACACGGACCATATCCGCTCGGTTCAAACAGAGGCGCAGAGCGAGCTGACTAGAGCAGATGTGTTTACTCACCGATCACACAACCACTAAACAGCGCTGTGAGATCCAGTGAGAATGACTGGTATAAACTAGTAGCAGTCGATATCAATCAACTGATATAAACTAGTTTAAATCCAGATAAAACAGTGCTGACAAACAGCAGAAAAACACTGTGTGCAACGATACAATCAGAAGGCTTTTTAATCTACAAATCGCCATCGTTTACCATGGATTTACTGTAGTAACATTAACTGCACCATGGTATTGTGGCAGAAATGTGGGGTATTTATATCAAATGTATTATATTAATGTATACGTGTATTAAATGTATTAAAGGAGTAATGGAATGGGGGCTCAGATTACTATATGTGTATGTAGGGGGGGGCCCATGAAAAAAAAGTTGGGAACCACTGTTTTAGATAATAGCATTGCTTTGCAGTAAATCTATCTTAAAATACATGTATTTTTCTTACCCCATGGACCCTTCTCACATTTCCAGGTTCTTAGAACATAGTTGGGTAAACTTCAGTAGAGGTGAACCGTAACTACAACAAACATAAGTTTTGTGTTTCCATTTGCTGTTAAATAAATACATACATACATATTTATGTATGATGGCATTTCTATGAGGGAAAAATACAGAGAGATTGATCACGTTGGTCGGTTGAGAAAAAGATGTCAAATTTGTTGTCACTTCCTCAGTCGCTGTATTAACACCACCCACACAGAAACGTTAAATTGGTTTCTCTAATGCCAAGATAATACAATGTAAGATACAGTGTTATAATGTTCAATACATTTAAAAAAAATAATAAAATCTGAAATAATTAAAAAAATTTTGTTGACAAGTTTCATTGTCTGTTGTCAATAATGTAGCGATTTACGCAGCTTTCTGTTGGTCAACACTTTGGTCCTAAACCTAGACCAACAGACCTTGAGGTAAAAACTCATCACCAAACACCAATTATTGCACATACGCTATATAGACCAAAGTATTTGTATATATACACACCCCCTTCTTTAGAACAGAAAAAGGCACTTCCAAAACTGTGGCAACAAAGATGGAAACATAATTCATGTTTTTAAAAATTGTATTTCCATCTCTGTTGCAACAGTTTTGGAAGTGTCTAAAATGACTGTACCCATATGTACAAGTCTTTGGTGTTTGGTGATGAGGTTTTGGCTCAAGGTCTGCTTTTAAAGTCTCACCAGAGGTGTTCATCAGGGATCAGGATTTGGCTTTCTGCAGACCAGTCAAGTTCTTCCACACTGACTGAATCAATCATTTCTTTTTGAACTGTGACGGTGGCTCATGCTGTACTCATGCTGCTTAATTCACAATGTTTGTATATTTTCCTACCATGCAAAGCAACTTAGGTCTGTTTCATCAAAGATTGCAGCTTGAGTTTACCACTCTTCTACACTAACGGTGTGGAAGGTTTTTACAAATGCACTTTATGGTTTATTAGGTCGAGGGAGGAAGAGAAGGTCCGTGAGAGCTGTGAAACAGAGGTGATTATATCAGAGAAGACAGATCTCATAAAAAAAAGAGCCACTATTTTTCCTCACAGAAGTGCTCATTAATCATATCTCCACATGACTTGAGAATAAGAGAGAGAGAAACTATATAAAGGCAAACGACTTTAGCTGCTACTTCCTTGTTATTTTTTTCAGGAATACAAAATGACACCGCATTCATTCCTAAATCATTACAAATTGAGTGAGTAAATAAGGACGCTATGTTCATTTTGGGTGAACTGTCTATCCCTTTAATAGAGGCATTGTTCATACAGTTCATTTGAAGATGCTCCTTGTCTGTTAATTGCTATATATCTTTTTTTTTGTGTGATAAATTAATTTAATCTATTACTGTTATCCTCCTCATTCATGTTCTGTGCTTCTCTTGCTCTGTTTTTCTATTTTCTCTTATTGCTTTGGCAATAGGAAGCAATTCTGTAATGCCAATAAAGCACTTGAGAGAGAGAGAGTGAGCGAAGCCCCGTCTCAACTGCATTAGCCAGTTTCAATGCGCCTCAGATTGATTCTGTTGAACATGAGGAGCAGATGAACGTCGTCTATTAATGCCCACACTCTTAATGTTTTTATACTATAACTTTTTGCTGGGTGTTTGTTTTCTTGTTCCTTTAAGAAATGCTCATGGTGTAGGTATAAAGATTTTATTTTAATGCAGACCCTCTTGCAGCCTCACATTTTAGATGTTATTATTAAATATATATTTGTAGGATTGGGTGATGTGTATTGACTCATATTTTCTCTGAGTGAGTCAGGCTGTGAATTCAAACAGCAAATCAATAAAACATAGCCAGAGACTCACTGAATCACCTCCAGAAACAACATAAACAAGCTCTCCGACACCTTTATTTAGACATTGATCACTCATCCCTCCTTACAGAGGACTCAAACCAAAGCCACGATCTGGAAAATAGCTGCTTTGACCTGATGGATCCACGTGGTATCTGGTTGATGCATTGTTTTTTTTGTTCATTGAGAAAAACTAAGGTTATGAATAGTGTTTTAATATGTCAGCAGATACACCGTCCGCACATTAAAAGCAAGTGACGCATGGCATCAAAATTAGAATAATAATTAGTTGTTAATATAAAGAACAATAGTGCACTTGCAGCACCTAGTTAATACAGTTTGCAATGTCTTGTGCATGACACATTGGTTTAAAAACATAACACTCAGAGAAGTTAGAAGTTAAAAGAATTTAAACTTTTAAAAAAGTCAAAATCGAGATCTTGCAGGTTGCTTCTCACTTTTTTGCTTACTTTTTTGACCCTGCAAAATGCTAAGAAATATGTTCTGTGAAACCAACCCTCAAGAATTCATTCTTTGGAACATAAAAGAAGATATTTTGAGAAATTAAATCCCAATGTTGCTTGGTTCTAGGGATCTGCCGGTATCAAATTTTCATGTTGCGAATAATTGCTAATGCTTTTATCACAGTATACTTATTAGTCACAGCCAATACAGCATCATCTTTTCTAGATTTTTAAATTTCTAAATGTAGACTACTAAACAAAAGAAAGAAAAAAAATATATATATTAATGCTTTAAAGACATTAAAGTTTTTTTTTTAAGATATATAAAAATGTTTGCTGCAAATTGTTAAAAAAACGCTACTTGTATAAAATAGCGTATTGAGGAAAACAAAACAAAGGCTAAGCCGCATCGCATTTTATTAGGCTATTATTCAGAAATGATGTAGGCTAAAATGCCAGTAAATCAAAAATGTTTACAAACATTATACAGTTATTAGTTTCTCTCCACAACAAATCCTCTAAACTTAAGGCTGCTATAAAAGGCTATAAAAACGTCAATCCAAAAACAAATTAAAGGTGAAACTGATGCCTACCTCTCTAACTCGGCACGAATCCAAATGTTTCCATATTCTCGACGTATATTAAAATATTATTTATTGGCTTTTACTTTCATCGACGTAAAACATCATCCTTCACATCGGCAATAAAAGCACAGTGGCGGTGGTCACATTGAACGCAGCAGATTGGACAATGGAGCACTGTAACTTTTTACACGTTCCTTTAACTGTATTTTATTTTGATAATGAACTGGCTGCAATTTCGCAAAAATATGTGTCTTTGTGCACGTGAGGCACCACCGCGATATGGCCATACCAACGCTGGTTATACAGATGCAAGACATCATTCAAAACTGTCAAGCTATTGCAAAACAAATAAAACTGTAAAGCTTTTGCAAAATAAAGAAAACTACTTTCTGCCGTCTCGTTTTCCTTTCCGAGAACGTTGGAATGCGTCACAATGAACTATAGGCCTAACTCGGCATATATTTTTTTTCTTTCGTTTTGTTAATCTGTCAATGATTTACATGAAATATATTTATAGGCATATATATATATATATATATATATATATATATATATATATATATATTCCTTTTTATGTAAGCCTATAGTTTTATTGTGTTTTCTCCGTTCACAGAAGCGCCGCAGGTACGTAAGATCTGTTGAATCCATCTTACACTGCCGTCGGATAAACTCTAGCGCCGGTGTTCTGACGATTTGTGCTACCCTGTCAGATTTTGCTACCTCCCATTAAAACAGATGGTAGCAGAATTCATTGCCATTGCGACTAGAGTTCACAGCTGAGCGGACATTTGCATAGTCTGTACTACTTGAATTCCTGATTGGTTGACAGCAAATTTCAAATATTAAATGGAACGATAAAATAACATTATTAACCGGTTAATAGCCATTTCAAATTATAAAATTTGATTTCGTTTCTGTTTCCGGTTCTGTTCCAGTCAAAATTTTGTTCGTTTCCGGTTTTAGTTTTCGTTCCTTGAACCGGTTCAGAGCCCTGCCGATAGGTATGACTTTACAACAAGATCTCAATAGTTAACCTTAGTTAATTAACAATGCATTAACATTAACAATGAGCAATAGCTACATTTGCTACAGAAGTTCTTAATCTTTGTTAAAAAATACAACTCTTAGTTCATGTTAGCTCACAGTTGCAACTTTTGATTTTAACAACGTGTTATTAAATATTGGAATTACCTAATTAATGAATGTTTAGAAGAATTTTTAATTGGCAGTTTATGTAAACAATTAGCTAATGAAAGCCCTAATTTAAAGTGTTACCGAACAATAAAGAATCAAACATTTTCAAACAATATCAAGGGCATGTTGTAGTAGTCTAGAATAAAATTGAAAAAAGTTTGAAAATAAATAGCCTATTAAGTTTAAATATTTAATACTAAATACAAAATGTGGATTTGAAGAAAACCGTTGGAGTATTTTGATATAAGTCAAGAGAAGGGTTTCCTTTGCTGTAAACCAGGGGTTTTCAAACTGTGGGTTGCAGAGTGGGACAAGGTGGGTCACACAAAGTCACAAAGAAGAGACTTATTACTGTTCAAAAACTTTTGTGTAGCAGTGTAGGTATTTCTTATAAATTCACAGTCCATTTTGGTCACCGTCTGTGGCGTTTCTGCCTCCATCCCTGTTTGATTTCAGCCCTGCATGTGTTCTTGTTTTCTCTGATGTGTTTTGCAGTGCAGAGGTGTGCTGGTTGTGAGTGTTTAGCAGCATTGGGGGAGGGGAGGTCATATTTAGAGCGCTCCCATGTGTGAACCACGACGCTGAGGACGAAGTTACAGGGTCATATTTGAACCACTCAGCTTTCCTACACTCGCGTACTTAAATACACGCTGCTTATTTCTTGTTAAAGCTACTTTGCCTCTCTGTACAAGAGTTTTTGTCCGTGTGTCCCAACAGTAGCTCAGTTTAACTTCACTGCAGACTCACACCTGTGAGATCGAGTCCTCCAGGACACCTACAGCGTACAGCCATCTAGTGGCAGTCTAAAGAGGATAATCTTCACCTCACCTTTACACCACTGAATCTGTCAAACACTCACTTCTCCTCCTGTAGTGCATGTTTCAATGAGTTCTCATTTCATTTAATTCACCATGTAGTGATGGTCTTGAATGACTTTTCGTTTATGCAAGCGCACTTTCTTTTCCATTTTGACATTTTATGTTTCTGAGAGTCCATATTTCTCTGGAAATCCTTGGCATGGCCTGGTTTTCCTTGTGCATCACTGTAAGAGTTCTCTGCATTAAAGGAGGAGTGATGGAAACACAGCAAAATAAAGAGAGTGTATAGTGTGATTCAACTCATGGGCACTTCCATAGCTAAGTATTACTAGAAAGGGAACATTTTAATGAAAACTTTCTTAGCCTGCCCCCTACTGTTGCCCAAGAAGTGCTTTGCATCCTCTAGAGTTCAGCATTCTGTTAGTGGGAGAAAACTCACTCCAAAAGTCTTAGGTTATAATCAGTATTGTCTCTTAGAGTCAAAAGTACATTCATTTAGATTTTTAAATTATGCAGAAACACATTTTGTTATGCTATCAAAGAATCATTAAAGGTCAAGTACTTTATGGTTCATACTGCCCCTAGTGGTGATAGTTAACTTTAGTCAGAACAACATAATTACACAAAAAGTCTTAGAAAATAATTTTTTAATGATCGCTTTTAAAATTAAACGCTTAATATCTTAGCCTCTATGTTGTAATAAACAATCAAACAGGCCCTTTTTGTCTTCTATTGTGTTGAGAGATGAAAGCTTAATACTTCAGATTATTTAACTGGTCAGTGACATGTTCATTTGATATTTCACCTAATGTTAAGGAAATGTTAATTTTATGAACAGAAAAAAAATGTAATCTAAATTTAAAGAAAAAAAAACTTTTAGATATTTTTCTCAGTGATGTTGATATGGATTTGATTCTATTTTTTTTATGTTTTATGAAACAGAATAGTTAATGCTTGTGTGTGTAGATATGTAGCACTTTTTCCTGTGATTATGTAGATTGACATCTCTGTTAATGATGTACTGATGCAGTTCGTCAAATGACCAGTTGGTGTCTCTTTTTAGCCTTTTAAACTTTACTTCTAATCTAATCCATACAAGAGCGTTTCAGAAAGTGTGCGAGTTTACAGTCCCTGAACAATATGTTGGCTTTGACATCAGAAATGCGTTTATGCAGCATTATTTACAGTAATTCAAATTTCTATCAACTAAAAATCAACATCTGCATATTATCACAAAAATATTTGCTTTGTTTAAAGTCATTAATGATGGAATCTAAAGCTTGTCGGTAAAATAATATTGCATATACAGAGCTTGTTTTTCTAGTCAGTGAAGACTTTCTTCTGCATAAACAATTAGATTTTTTTTTTTTCTTCTGTCTCCTGCAGGCTCAGAGTTGCAGTGTTAATACTATCATCAGCACTTAAAGCACAGTGAAAGAGCTCCTCCGAGCAGAGCACTACACAGCAGACCTGTAACACACCACCTGCCCCTCCATCATGATCACCTCAGAGCTGCCAGTGCTACAGTGAGTCCTGCTTCACTTCTACTCACACACTGTACCTGAACTACATGGCAGTGTTCTTAGTGTTAACTACAACTAAATACGTATTAGATGAAAAACCTTCAACTTAAAACACTTGAAATAAGTTGAAATAAATTGAAGTACTAAAATTACTAAAGCATTTTATATATATATATATATATATATATATATACACATATACATTGCCATTCAAAAGTTTGGGATCAGTACGATTTTTTTTATCCTTTTTAAAGAAGCTTCTCGTGGTCATCAAGGCTTCATTTATTTGATCAAAAATACAGAAAAAAAAATGTAATTTTGTGAAATATTACTGCAATTTAAAATAAGTTTTCTATTTTAATATACTTAAAATATTATATTTTATTCCTCTGAAGCAAAGCTGGATTTTCAGCATCATTGCTCCAGTCTTCGGTGTTACATGATCCTTCAGAAA
Organism: Barbus barbus; assembly: GCF_936440315.1. NCBI lineage: Eukaryota > Metazoa > Chordata > Actinopteri > Cypriniformes > Cyprinidae > Barbus > Barbus barbus. The sequence continues at coordinate 17,581,927 of NC_136743.1, read as the reverse complement.
TCATTCTAATATGCCGATGTATAATCAGTGTTGGAAACAGTTGTGCTTCTTAATATTTTTTTGCGCCTGTGATATGTTTTTCAGGATTCTTTGATAAATAAAAGGTTAAAAAAAACAGTGTTTATTCAAAATAGAAATGTTCTTACAATATACACTACTATTCTAACGTTTGGGGTCAGTACATTTTTTCTTCCTTTTTTAATTTTATTTAAGAAATTAATACTTTTTTGGCAAGGATGTGTGAAATGGATAAAAATTGACAGTAAAGACCTATATTGTTAGAAATGATTTCTAATTTAAATAAATGCTGTTCTTTTTATCCATCTAAGAATCCTGAAAAGAAGTATCACAGATTCCAAAAAATGTATATTAAGCAGCACAACAGTTTCAACACTGATAATAAATCAGTGAATGATGTCTGAAGGATCATGTGAGACTGAAGACTGGAGCAATGGCTGATGAAAATTTAGCGCTGCATCACAGAGATAAATTATGTTTTAAAGTATATTAAAACAGGAAGTATATATATATATATATATAAATATAAGAAATATATATTTAGGAAATATATATATATTTTTTTTTCTTTAGAGCTGTCAAATCAATTATTCGTGATTAATCGCATTCATAATAAAAGTTTGTGTTATTTACATATGTTTGTACTGTGTATGTAATAGATACTTATAATATATATATACACATGTAAATATTTTTTAAATACATATATACATATAAATATAGACAGTGTATTTATTTATATATGAAACAAATGCTAATGGAAATTACAAGCACATAAAATTACCAAAACGTAAACTAGAATTAAAACTGAAAATATAAAAATGAAAGTTAATTTACAATACAATAAAAATATATTAGCAAAAAAAAAAAACCCACTGGTCCAAGTTAAACAACAATGCAATTTTTTTATGTACTGTGAGTACAGTAAATTTCTGAAAAATGTTAAACATTCTATGTGACAAATAATTTCTTCAATTGTTAATAAATTGCTCTATAAATAAAAGAGAAAATTAAATAAACACAATGAAAGCATTTATTGATTTTGTGTTTGAGAAGATATGGTAGATATGATATGGATATGATAACTTTTTAAAGGGGTGGTTGATTGTGATTTCACTTTTTTAACGTTAGTTAGTGTGTAATGTTGCTGTTTGACCTTAAACAATATCTGCAAAATTACAAAGCTGAAAGTTCAATGCAAACGGAGATATCGTCTTTTCAAATTCTGGCAGTTTAATGCCTACAAAAACAGTTCACAGTTTACTTCCCGGGTTCGTGACATTACAAACCCAGATAAACCCCTCCCTCGGGAACATGACACTTAGGGGGCGAAGCCATGCTGTGCTGCTTTAGAGAAGAGGAAGAGAAAACTGGGAGTGCACGTAAAAATCTATTCATATACAGTATGAATCATGATTCTTTCTTCTAATGATTCTAATGGATTCACAAGTTCCAAAATCAATGTTCTAAAGAAGTGGTTCTTAATACTGTTCCTCGTGTCCCCTGCTCTGCATCTCTCTCTCTCTCTCTCTCTCTCTCTCTCTCTCTCATTCAGATCATCAGCTCAGATCTGTTCCTTTTATACACTTATTTTCACATGAGCTATGAGAAGCGTTATACATGGACGCGCGTGCGGTTGCCGTACTGTATTAAAGCTTTAATCAGGATAAAACCCTATATTAAAAGCTACCAGAAGCAGTAGCATCCACATTTCACAAATAGCAGCGTGTCTAAAAGTATGAGACAACAACAAACACACCGTTAAGAGCCGTGCTTGCACAGGTTCTGCGAGATCCTCTTCACTAATATCCTCTGCGTCTCAATCGGGCTCAAATCGAGAAGCAGTATTGACGATGCCATTGTTTACAATACAACCGGAGCACATGCCACTGAGGTGAGGGGCGGGACGTTTAGACGAGCACTAGAGGCAGTTTAGCCAATCACAACACACTGGGCCATCTGACCAATCTCGGCCCAGTGCATATTTCTGAGGGAGGGGCTTCATAAAAGCAGGAAATGATCAGCGCATTTATCGAAGAAGGGACAGAGCGGTCTAGAATAAAGGTAAATTATGTGAAAAATAATGCGTTTTTTAAAAAACAAAGCATGAGCACATGTTAAACCGCACCCCATATAAACACAATCAAGCCTAGAAAAAAAACTGTCAACCACCCCTTTAAGCATAAAAACAAAACACTAAACAACAAAATATGATTAGACATGGTTATGAATAATGTTTATTATATAAATGTGATTGATCTAAAATATTTTAAATGTAATTTTTCTGATTGGCTAAACAGACATTAAAAATAATGTATACACTTAATATGTAATGGATATTGTTTTAATGATTAGAAATAAGCTTGCAAAACACTGAGTAGTGGTATTTAGTGCGCTTCATCAGATGTGGACACACTTTCATTGGATGACTCGGATGTTCTTGCCTGTGGCAGAGTTCATGAGGAGCTCATGGTGTTTTCCTCACAGGGACTCGGGTGAGTCGGGTCAGGACACAGTGAGTCTCAGTATGAGTATGAGTGAGCTGGACGACCCTGGAGATGGAAAGAGCAAGAAGAAGAGAGGCCGGCCTGGCAGACCACCTGTATGCCTCACACGAAAACTATTTCCTTGACTTACCACAAAAACAGATTATATTTTATTCATGATTTAACTTAGCATTTCTATTCCCCCTGACTCCAGGCACCCAACAAGAAGCCTCGGAAGTCCCCTTTGGAAAAGTGCCAGATGGGAGTCCAGCGTGGGCGCAAGGCCAATGGAATGGCCCAGCAGAACGGAGAGGGCGATCCTGTCACTCTGTTTGAAGTGGTCAAACAGGGAAAGAGCGCTATGCAGGTATAACACACAGATAAAATCAGAAGAGAAAACTCATCACCATATGCATCACTATACAAATTTGCTATAACGTTTTATAGATACCTCATGTCTAATATTATTTCACATGGGTGAGTTTTGATGATAATTAAAATTCAATTTCACCACACAAAGAATGCAAATGCTCGGGATTTAGTCAGACTAAAGCTCTGATCAGTTTATAGAAATCACACATAACACAATAAAAAGTTATGTCAAACTGAATAAAAATATAATAGTATTGAACTTGTACACTACTGTTCAAATGGTCAGTAAAATGACTAAATTATTACTACTTATTACTACTTTTGAAAATTCAGGAACAAATTAAACTTTATTAAAATTGAAAACAGTTATTTAAATTGTAATGATATTCCACAATAGTATTCCACAGCTTTGATGAGCCTAAGAGAGTACTTTTAAAAAACATAAAAAAAATTCATACTGACCCCAAACCTTTGAACATTAGTGTATAATTAACTCACTTCATACCTTAACACATTCATTTTAACAGCCCTAATTATAAAATGTTAAATAGTGTGTATTTTTTCAGTGTTAAATGAAAAGTGAAATGTATATCTGGTGTCCAAATGTTTCAGATCAGGAGCAGATGTTGAATATGTAACAGCTGGAGGTGTGCAGTTATTACATCCACCATGTCAGACTCACTTAATAACTCTCAAAGCCAGATTGTTCTGCTAAAGGAAAGAGTGTTGAGCACTGTGTTTATGTAAATAGTGACACAATTGTCCATGACTCTTTCAGTCGGTTGTTGATGATTGGATTGAGTCATACAAGCAAGACAGAGATTTAGCACTTCTGGACCTCATCAACTTCTTCATCCAGTGCTCTGGCTGTAAAGGTACGAATACCTCATGCTCATAAATATGATTAATTAATAATAGTAATGTATTATTCATAATAGTAGTGATTACTGACTGTCCTTCATTTCAGGCAATGTAAGAATTGAAATGTTTCGCAACATGCAGAATGCTGAAATTATCCGCAAAATGACAGAAGAGTTTGACGAGGTATCCTTTCGGATGAATTTACAGAATCTCATGTAGAAAATGAAGCTTTGCACTCTGAGTAGGTCATTTCTTTTGTGTTTTAATGCAGGACAGTGGCGATTACCCCTTAACCATTTCTGGCCCGTTGTGGAAGAAGTTTCGCTACAACTTCTGTGAGTTCATCTGCGTCCTGATCCGCCAGTGCCAGTACAGCATAATCTACGATGAGTACATGATGGACACGGTCATCTCTCTGCTGACGGGTCTGTCGGACTCACAGGTTCGAGCCTTCAGACACACCAGCACTCTAGCAGGTAAACCTTCATTTGTAATGAGAATTACATTATTAATCTGTTTTCTACAAAAAGGTCACCCTGTGGTTTTCTGCCACAATGGAAGTTCTGTGTGTCAGTCCTTGTCTTGTGTTTCCCCTCCTCTCGTGTCCCTATTTGGCCATCCTCGTTCCTTTAATTAGTAGTTAATGTGTCCCCAGGCCTGCATGTGATTGCCCCACACCTGTTTCTGTTCTTCCTTGCTAATTTCCCAGTGTTTATAAGCCCTGTGTTTCCTAGCCCCTGTGTCCGGTCTTAACGTCATTGATGTTCGTCTCTCCCCAAGCTCCTCGTCTCATTGTGTGTTCAATAAACGGATTATTGATACTTCTTACGTCTCCTCGCTCCTTGTATCCCGAGAGGGAACGTGACACTGTGGTTTCATGTTTAAAAGCAAAGAGTTGAAGTTAGCCATCAATATTAGTAATGTATTTTTTTAGTATTGTAAAATTTTAAATTATTATTAAAAAGTAAAAATTATTATTATTAAATACTTGTTTTTTTATGTTACAGATCAGTAATATTAATACTACTGCTATATAATTTTTTTTTTTATATAATTTTTTTTATTTAATTGGGGCTGTCAAACAATTAATTGGAAACGTTTACATAATATATGTGTGTGTACTGTGTATATTTTATATATATATATATATATATATATATATATATAAATACACAAATGCATGTATATATTTAAGAAAAATGTTAAGTTTATATATTAAATATATTTATATATGATATAATTTATATGAATATAAATATATACATGTGAGTACATAAGTAAATATTTTCAAAATATATATGCTGTAAAAAAAACACATTATGTAAACAAAAAGTTTATTTTGGATGCGATTAATCGCGATTATTCATTTGACAGCACTAAACTGAATTAAATACACATATTTTGTGTATTTTTCCAATTTAATAAATATTAATCATATTATTAAATAATAAAATAATATTAATATTAAATAATTAAATAATATTTTATTTATTTTACAATTTAATAAATATTAATACAATAGTTTATTAATTTCTTTATAGGTTTGTTTAATTTGTGTAATTTAAACAAATAAAATAGTAACAATAATAATAATAATAATAATTTAAAAAAAAAAAAATATATATATATATATATAATTTTTAGTATCGTAGAGGATTTCATAAAAACAATGTGCATGTGACCTAAGACTGAAGTAGAGAGAGACATATTTTCAGATTCTGTTTAAAAAATAAGTTTGCATCCCTGTCCTTTGTTTTTTTTGCCCTCAGCCATGAAGCTCATGACAGCTCTGGTGAACGTGGCTCTGAATCTGAGTATTAACCAGGACAACACACAGAGACAGTATGAAGCCGAACGCAACAAAATGGTGGGCAAGAGAGCCAATGAGAAGCTTGAACTTCTACTTCAAAGAAGGAAAGAGGTATCAATTCCTAAGCACTCTTATCTTACTCAATGTAAAATTAATTTGTAGAGGCCTACATTACATTCTGTGCACAGAACTTCACAAATCTGCCGATTTCCTCAGAAATGAAACACGTTTCCTTCAGAAAATCCTACACATATTTCACAGAATTCAGTGGGTTTGCAAAAAATGTGACATAAATCTGCAAATTGTATCAGTATATAGTCATTCTATTGCTGATCATTTACTCATAATATGAACACTTTCTCACCAGCTTCAAGAAAACCAAGATGAAATCGAAAACATGATGAACTCGATCTTCAAGGGAATCTTTGTTCATCGTTATAGGTGATCAGAGTTGTATACCTACACAATAATAGCGCAGTAGTAGCTGTGGATATCTGATCTCATCTTCTGTGTAACTACCAGGGATGCAATTGCTGAAATCAGAGCGATTTGTATAGAGGAGATCGGTGTGTGGATGAAAATGTACAGCGATGCCTTCCTGAATGACAGCTACCTGAAATACGTCGGCTGGACCTTACATGATCGGGTAAGCCATCTCCAAATAAACCGAGAGCAGGATTTCTGCCCCTGTAATATTTTATTTTCAGTTTATTAATATCAGCATCCTCCATTTCCAGCAAGGTGAAGTGCGCTTGAAGTGTTTGAAAGCCTTACAAAACCTTTACACAAACCGTGAACTGTTTCCAAAACTCGAGCTCTTCACAAACCGCTTCAAGGTAAGAAGGCAGTTTAGGAGAGGTATCGCAATTCTCTGAATGTGTTCCCCATGTAGATGATGCTAAAATCTCCTCACAGGATCGTATCGTGTCTATGACGCTGGATAAAGAGTATGATGTGGCTGTGGAGGCCATCAGACTGGTCACGCTAATCCTTCAGTAAGTAAAGCGCAGATGCTATCAGATGCTGAATGTATCTGCAGTCTGGATGCTTTCCTCCATCAAATGTTCTTCATTTGTCCAGGGGTAGTGAGGACGCTTTGTCTAATGAGGACTGTGAGAATGTCTATCATCTGGTGTACTCCGCTCACAGGCCTGTGGCAGTGGCTGCTGGGGAGTTTCTACATCGAAAGTGAGCCAGCTAACATCGTTTCTCTGTTAAATATAGTTTTTGAATATTTATCTCTGTGGTTTTTGTCTCATTATTTTATTTTATTTTGATTTAACTTTATTTAATTTTAATTTTAAAAATATAATGTAATAATGAAATTTTAATTCATGTTATATTTTCCTGTCCATGTTCTTGTCTCTGTCATGTGTAGGTTGTTTAGCAGACATGATCCTCAGGCAGAGGAAGCTCTGGCAAAACGCAGAGGCAGGAGCAGCCCAAATGGAAACCTTATCCGCATGCTGGTGCTCTTCTTTTTGGAGAGCGAGGTAATGCCTCAAGTGATGATCAGGCACTAGGGAATTATGAATGAGAATGGAGAATTATGATAAGTTAACACAATATTTGTCTCCTGAGGTGGCATCAGAATCTAGCTAGTTTCATTTATGTTGGTCTGAATCTCTTGTTTGTGTCAGAGCTGACAGTGTATGTGTGTTTGTGTTTCCAGCTGCATGAACATGCTGCCTATCTAGTGGACAGTTTGTGGGAGAGCTCTCAGGAGCTGCTGAAGGACTGGGAGTGCATGACTGAACTGCTGCTGGAGGAGCCAGTGCAGGGCGAGGAGGGTACGGACACCCCCAGAGGGGTTTTTACTGCTGGCCATAGTAGATCATAATAGATAGAAACCATAGGGGAGACTGGGGCTAGTTTCCACAAAGGGCTTTATATCAAAAACTGTCTGTTTTGAGTCAAAAATCTAGTTTTGTAAATTGGTTTTAAACGCATTGTTTAATTACGCTTTGGTGTTTTATTAATTGTTTTATTCAACTCCAGTCCTAGAGGGCCAGTCTTGCTGAGTTTAACTCTAACCAAACACACTCGAAGAAGCTAGTCAAGGTGTTCGGAATTGCCTGCCAATTTTGTACAGATGGGTTAAATTGGGTACTAAAGGCTAAACTAAAGTTGAAGAGCTGTGCTGTAAAGCCTATAATAGGATGAAGCCTATGTAGTATGAAAACAAGCCACGTGGTGTTTTATGATCTTTTTAACTAAGCAGTAAATGTTAGCTAATTTTTTGAAGCCATAATTTGAAGTTAAAGTCTGTTCAAAGGTTTGGGGTCACTAAGATTTTTTTTTTTTTCGTTTTAGATAAATGAATACTGTTACTCAACAACGATTCATTATATTCATCAAAAATGACAGTAAAGAAAGACATTTCAAATAAATGCTTTTGCTTTGAACGTTTTATTCATAAACAAATCTTAATTGTTTTTTTGTTTTTTTTTACAAAATATTAAGCAGCACAACTGTTTTCAACATTGATAATACCATGAAATGTTTCTTGAGCACCAAATCATATTAGAATGATTTCTGAAGGATCATGTGTCATTGAAGGCCGGAGCTTTGCCATCACAAGAATACATTCTATTTTAAAATATATTGAAATAGAAAACAGTTATTTGAAATTAAAATATGTAACACTTCATTAAGGTGTCCTTGTTACACATGTTACATGTACTTACTATTATAATAACAATACTATTATAATAACAATAAATGATGCATAATTACATGCAAGCAACCTAAGCCAAACCCTAATCCTAAACCTAACCATATAGTAAGTACATGTAGTTAATTAATATTACTCAGTTCTTAAATGTATAAATACACTGTAACAAGGACATCTTAAAATAAAGTGTAGCCTTAAAATAATATTTCACAATATTTCTATGTTTGCTGTATTTATGATCAAATTAATGCATAATGCATGAAGACTTTCCAATAGTTAAAAAAAAAATCTTACCAACTTTTGAATGTTGTATGAATAAAAATATGATTTTGAAAAATCAGCTCACTCACCCTGTGAAATATGGAGTAAAATTATCTCCTGTGAGCTATTTTTTGGTCAGAAAAGAGTCACCCTTATCATGTCCTATATGGCTAAATGTATGCATCTGCAACATAAGCACATCTCTCTCTCTGACTCTGTCTTCAGTGTTGTCAGACAGGCAGGAGAGTGCTCTGATTGAGCTGACCGTCTGTACCATTCGTCAGGCTGCCGAGGCCCATCCGCCTGTGGGGAGAGGGACTGGCAAAAGGGTAAGACCTTTACTTGACAAGCTACAGTATATGGCTAAAAATATCTGCATTATTTTATTATAAAACATTTTTTGTTCATCAATACTTAGTTTAGTCTATCTTGTTGTGCAGGTCTTGACAGCGAAGGAAAGGAAGACGCAGATTGATGACAAAAACAAATTAACAGAGCACTTCATCATGGCTCTTCCTATGTTACTCTCAAAAGTAAGATGAGAAGTATTCTGTTTTCAAGCTCGCATACATCATAACTGGGTCAGCCGAGTGCTGATACACCCGTTTTCCACCCACAGTACCAGACAGATGCAGAGAAAATAGCCAACCTCCTACAGATCCCGCAGTACTTTGACCTGGATGTGTACAGTGCTGGGAGGATGGAGAAGGTGAGCAGTTTCTCCAGCTGGATCTCTATTAATGCTAAACGTTAGCTGATGGACTGAATTTGAATGTTCCAGCACTTGGACGCGTTGCTCAAGCAGATCAAGTTTGTGGTGGAGAAGCACACGGACATGGAGGTTCTGGAGGCCTGCAGTAAGACCTACAGTATCCTGTGCAGCGAGGATTACACCATCATGAACCGCGTGGACATCGGCCGCAGTCAGCTCATCGATGAACTAGCCGACCGCTTCAACCACTCGGTGGAGGAGCTGCTGCAGGCGGTGAGGGCTCTGTGGAGGTGACGGACAGATTTAGAGAGATTGTTTGTTACAGTATCACATTAATTACAAAAGATATTCAAAAAGCACTTTAACAATGAGCAGACAGCTTTTTAAAACGTTTTTAAAGGTACACTTAAACCCAGGACATTAGTCATATAAGCCTTTATGCTGTTATTTATTTTTCTTTTGTGACATTGCATCTCTTTTCCAGAGTTCATAGTTACCACAGCTGTTAAGGTCCAAAATTGAAAAAAAAAAAAAACCTTAAAATTAGACCATATGAACCAATTTGCTTGAATTTGAAATATTATCAATGAAAAGACAGATTTTTTTTTTGCAGTCAGTGAGTTGAATTTAACAACTAGATCAGTGAATGAATTGTTTTTTGAGCTGATTCTTTTCAGTCAGCTGATTGATCCAGTTTACAGATTGGACTAAATGATTCTTTCACAAATTGAAATAATCTGGTTCTCAACATTCGAATTTCATCTTGTATGGCTTCAGAATACTTAAAGTATTAAAACAAACAACTAAAAACTAAGGAGTCTGGAAAAGTTTAGAGAAAAATCTGTAATGAATGTTTAAAAATTTTTTTTTATAAAAAATTGGAAATTATATTTAATAATAAATAAATACATCTAACATGTATTAAATGTATATAAATGTATATGAATATATACATATATTACATACACATGTAAATATATAAATATTTTCCAATTAATATTTTACCTATATTCATAATAATAATAATATATAATTCTTTCTTTCTTTTTTTCGTATCATTTTTGTTGCTTAACAGCTGTGGTCAGAGTTTTGACTATCTTTTAAACATTTCAGAGCTTTTTTCGTTGTTCCCTCTACTCTGAGGCTGTTATTAGAGAGATGTAGAGATTGTGAACAGTTATGTATGATTCATAGAATTGTGCAGCCATCGCTGATAAAACATTTCTGAATGTCTGCCTCATTAACAGGGGGAAGAGGCGGATGACGACGACATCTACAACGTTCTCTCCACTCTCAAGAGACTCACGGCCTTTCACAAGTACGCTGCTGTCTTGTTAAATCACTGCAAATGCAAGTCATTGAGTGCTAATGAACAAGCAATGTGTCTTGTCTCTTCTCTCCATCAGTGCTCATGACTTGACCAGATGGGATTTGTTTGGGAACTGCTACAGGTTGCTAAGGACGGGTATAGAGCAGGGCTCTATGCCAGAGCAGGTGCGTCTGTTTCAGAAATGAGATGAGGGAATCTCATGAAGCCTATCAAGAACATTTAATCACAAAATTAAAGGAACCAAATATGAAATTATATCAAGAAAAAGACATGAAAGGAAATTGTTATTTGTATTCCAATATTGTTTTCATGACAGTTCTCATTTTTGTAAAACTAGAAAAAAAGCAGTATTATTCAAATGAAGTACACTACTGGTCAAAAATGTTTGTGCTATAAATATACTGTAAAAAACGTTCTTTTGTATAATTGTATTACAATTTATAAGAAATGTTTTTTATTTGAATATGTGTGTGTGTGTTTGTAATTTAGTCTTTAAGTGTCACATAATCCTTTAGAAATCATTCTAATATGCTGATTTGGTGCTCAAGAAACATTTCTTTTAATGCATCATGGAAGCATGTGCAGAATGTTTTTCATTGCTTTTTTACAGTATTGAGAATTGAAAATGAAATATTAATTTATTATAGAGAAAGAAAAAGAAGACAAAGTTTGGTATCATTAAAAGCAGTTTAAAAGTTAGTATCATTTTGTAACATTTTACAAAAATATGTCATTGCAAAATGCTGTGATTGACCAATCAGAATCAAATATTCCAGACAAACAAAATAACACTTTCAACTTTTTTCTTAAATTAGATTTTGTGCTTGTTTTGTAGACATTTTTGTGAGATTAACCCAGTTATTGAAGATGTTTTCAGGTGACATGGCAACATTGATTTCATGTAGATACTAAGTGTGTTTGATTGTGTTTTGTAGATAGCAGTCCAGGCTCTTCAGTGTTCTCATTACTCCATACTGTGGCAGCTTGTGAAGGTCACAGAAGGAGCTCCATCCAAGGTAATGTTATTACTTCTTATTTAGCAGATGGATTTGATGCAATGCAATAAAGCAATAAGCCCCAAGAAGCCGTAGTTTACAGTGAATTTAAAACAGCTAAGGGGCATTGTTGGGCACGATGCGAAGCTGTTATAAATTCACTGTAAAACACGGCTTCACGGGGCTTATTGCTTTTATAAAATGGTTATTTCATATTTGTAGCAAGGTTTCACTAAATAAAACAGAGCAAATAAATTATGATATTAATAAAAACATAATTCTTCCGCCAAACAAAGTAGTTCCTCAGAAACAGTTGTGGTTGCAACAATAGATATATATATATATATACGTAGATGCCTTATTAGTGACTGTTTCTATGGGCCGCTATATGTAAGCCGTCCACCATATTGTAGCGGTCAACTTGACGTCATTCACCATTGTAATCACTGAATATTCGAAAGATGCCACAATCCTGCACAGCCGATGCTCTGCGAACCCAATGGCTCTGTGCGAACCTACTGTATGGTGAATGACGTCAAGTGGACCGCTCCAAGATGGCAGCCGCATCTCCGTGCCTGGAGCGGTCAAATAGGGTGCCGATATATGTGACCCTGGACCACAAAACTAGTCTTAAGTCGCTGGGGTGTATTTGTAGCAATAGCCAAAAATACACTGCATGGGTCAAAATTATCGATTTTTCTTTTATGCTAAAAATCATTAGGACATTAAGTAAACATCATGTTCCATGAAGATATTTAGTAAATTTCTTACCGTAAATATATCAAAACTTCATTTTTGATAAGTAATATGCATTGCTAAGAACTTCATTTGAACAACTTTAAAGGCGATTTTCTCAATATTAAGATTTTTTTGGACCCTCAGATTCCAGATTTTCAAATAGTTGTATCTCGGACAAATATTGTCCAATCCTACCAAACCATACATCAATGGAAAGCTTATTTATTCGAAAAATTGACACGTAAGACTGGTTTTGTGGTCCAGGGTCACATATGTCAGCCGTTCATCGACTCATCCTATATTGAATATAATATTGAATGTGACTAGGCTGAACAAGCATAAGAGGGGTGTTCATTAACTGATTATTGCAACTTCCAACCAAAAAGCATAAATATTTTCTTTGATTTCAGGATGATCTCCTAGCACTTCGCAGGGTTGTCAAGTCTTTTCTAGCTGTGTGCCAGCAGTGTTTATCAAACGTCAACACGCCGGTTAAAGAGCAGGTGAGCTCCTTTATTTGTCCTGATGTGCCTGTGCAATAGTCATTCATGCTACGATTGTTTCACTTTCCCATCTCTTCCTCCAGGCGTTCATGCTGCTATGTGACCTGCTGATGATCTTCAGTCACCAGCTCACCACAGGGTCCAGGGAGGGTCTGCAACCTCTGGTCTTTAACCCAGACAGCAGCCTACAGAATGAGCTGCTCAACTTCATCCTAGATCATGTGTTTATAGACCAGGATGATGAGAATCAGAGCTTGGGTGAGCCTAGAGATAATATTAATGACATAAAATTTATGTTTAAGTTATGTTTATATTGAATTTACTGTCATTAACATTATAAAAAGTAGAAATAAAATTCTGTATATGCTTAAATAATGATTTCTATTTGAAGACATTTGCAAATTTGTGCATATACATAATGAATGTTAAATCACTGCTTTGAATGTTTTGACATGTTGAAGTTAGTGTTTTCATGTTTGTTTCCCAGAGGGTGATGAGGAGGATGAAGCTAACAAGATTGAAGCCTTACACAAGAGGAGAAACCTCCTAGCTGCCTTCAGCAAGCTCATCATTTATGATATAGTAGACATGCCAGCCGCTGCAGACATTTTCAAACACTACATGAAGGTAAAATAACCAGTTATCACCTTATCTGACATGCCCACTGTCATGAAAGAAACTAATCTTAAGAGATCGGCTGTGTCCAAACTGCATTTGAAATCAGGCAATAAGATCTAAGCACTTGTATTGCCATAAACTCTGGCATTTTTAAATGCTTCTGGCAAATATCAATGCTGTAACCTCATAGGGCCCTATTTTAATGATCTAAGTGCACAGGCGCACTTAGGGCGTGTCCGAATCCACTTTTGCTAGTTTAATGACGTTGGGTCGGTGCACCAGGCGCATGGTCCAAAAGGGTTGTACCTATTCTCTTAATGAGCCATGTGTGCATAGACTGTAAAAAAAGATGGACGACGCGTCTCTGCTTCCTTCCACTATAGAAAAGTGAAGCGAATACATCTCAATATGGCCGCTGCCATGTTGAGTAAATTACGGTGTTTGGAACAGGAGTCTGCGCAGTAGAGATTCGTTTGGAGCAGAGTCTGCGCAGTAGAGTCGTGAGGTGGAGCCGCGGAATCAAACTCTCGCAGACCCAATCAACCATAACGACACGCCCCGTTTTTATAGCATCAAATTACTAGCTAAAATCAAACTTGTCACAAAAACGAACAATTGAACATATATCAGCATGAAAACAACTACTTTAAATGACCAAAACCATATTTCGGAAAATTGTATTGGAAGTGTAATTTATGTTTTTTATTTTGACTGAAGTCCCATTTTTAATTTTTAATATTTGGCATGTTTGTGTGCTGCTGCATGTCCCTGTTTGTGTAATAAGCAGAGTGTATGCCTGTTTTGTACCCACGGTGCATAATATGAAAAATACTACGCCATTGATTTTTGACCAGGTTTTTGTTGGTCAATGGCGCAATCGTTTTCAGTTGCCTCAAAGTAGCAACTCGCCAAAAATGCGCCTGAACACACCTCATTTTCAAACCAGTACACCCATGGGCGAACAGATGGGTGCAAGTGCATTTGCTATTTAAACAAAGTGGCTTATGAAAATGATACTGCATCGGGCTGAAACTAGCAAAAAACCCATTGCGCCAGGTGTATGATTGGGCCCAAAGTGATTTATTGCAACTGATTAGTTTACCTCTCATTTGCATAAAGTTGAACATTTCTTAGCCTTTTTTTTAATGCTCTCACTGCTTGTTCTGCTCCATGTTAATCCCACAATCCCTCACCCAAAAATGCCTCATCTTGCTCACTCAGTGCTAGTGGACATATATTTTATACTGTGCTGCTATCTACAAAACACATTCTAGGTTAGTTCTTACATTTTTATCACACTGCTGAACTTCTTGTAAACTATGTGTAGTACTACAACGATTATGGCGACATCATCAAGGAGACTCTTAGTAAAACCAGACAGACGGACAAGATACTGTGTGCCAAGACGCTCATCCTGAGCTTACAGCAGGTGAGATGACAGCATAAGATTCACATGATATCTGCATTATCATTTCAGATCTTGATAATTGTACTAACCCTGTTTCTTTTCTGTTCTTCAGCTCTTTAATGAGCTGATCCAGGATCAGGGGCCTAACTTGGACAGGACCTCGTCTCATGTGAGTGGTATTAAGGAATTGGCCCGTCGCTTTGCCCTCACCTTTGGCTTGGACCAGATCAAGACCAGAGAGGCTGTGGCCACACTGCACAAGTAACTTCTCTTTAATATTTGAATTATCACTCATCAAGCACCAAATGGACATCATCTTCATTCTATCTCTCACAAATATTTTTGCTGTATTCAGAGATGGTATTGAGTTCGCCTTCAAGTATCAGAATCCTAAAGGACCAGAGTATCCCCCTCCAAATCTGGCCTTCTTGGAGGTTCTCTGTGAATTTTCCTCAAAGCTTCTTCGCCAAGACAAGAAAACAGTGTAAGTTAGTCTGAGGAGCACTTTGTTTTATTTAGCAAAGGTTTATTTTATTTATTTTTTTGGCTCATGGGCATGAGATTTGACTTGATTTAGTAAAAAGAGACACTGACTGTACACAAAACATCATGTATTCCTTCACTGTGCAAAATTCCTTTTCATTGGATGGATCCTTTGAGAACCTGAGCAGAAAGATTGCATTTTAATGTATAATGTATAAAAAATTATATAAATAACGAGTACAAATATATACACACTGCCATTTAAAAGTTTGGGACCAGTAAAATATTAATGATTTTTAATGTCTCTTATGCTCATCGAGTCTGTATTTCTTTGATGAAAATACAGAAAAAAACAGTAACATTGTGAAATATTATTGCAATTTGTAATATTGGTTTCCTATTTTAATATACTTTAAAATATAATTTATTTCTGTGAGGCAGCACTAAATTTTCCAAGACTGAATACTCCGGTCTTCAGTGTCACATGATCCTTCAGAAATCATTCTAATATGCTGATTTATTATCAGTGTTGAAACTGTTGTGCTGCTTAATATTTTTTGGTACCTTTTTTTCTTTGATTCTTCAATAAATAAAAAGTTAAAAAAGAACAGAATTTATTCAAAATAGAAATCTTTTCTAACAATATAAGTCTTTACTATCCCTTTTTATCCATTCAACACATCCTTGCTAAATAAAAGTACTAATTTATTTTTAAAAAAATGTACTGACCACAAACTTTTAAATAGTAGTGTATATTGTAACACAAAATTTCTATTTTGAATAAACAGTTCTTTTTCATTTTTAATTTATAAAAGAATCCTGAAAAAAAGTATCACAGGTACCAAAATATATTAAGCAGCACAAATGTTTTCAACACTGATTATAAATCAGCATATTAGAATGATTTCTGAAGGATCATGTAACACTGAAGACTGGATTAATGATGCTGAAAATTCAGCTTTGCTTGACAGGAATAAATTATATTTTAAAGTATATAGAAATAGAAAACTGTTATTTTAAATTGCAATAATATTTCACAAAATTACAGTATTTTTGATCAAATAGATACAGTTTTGAAACATATCTTTAAAAAAAACATAAACAATCTTACTGATGACTAACATTTGAACGGCAGTGTATATATTTGAATTTTTAGGGATCATATTAATAGAATTCTATTATTAAATAAAAATAATATGTTTGTATCTTTGTGTTCTCCCTTTGGCTCTCTCAGGCACTCGTATCTGGAAAAGTTCATGACTGAGCAGATGATGGAGAGGCGGGAAGACATCTGGCTGCCACTCATCTCCTACAGGAACTCTCTGCTGACAGGTGGAGATGAAGATCGCATGTCCATCACCAGCGGCAGCAGCAGCAGCAAAGCTGGATCTATACGGAGCAAGAAGGGCCGTCTACCCTTGCACAAGAAACGCATCGAGGGTGAGGATGCCAGTAGATGTAATCATACTGATATGAGACGGGAGGCCTGTGGGTTGCTTCAGTTGACCGAGATGCCTAAAAGTAAGCAGTCATGGGCTGTTTTGTGTGTGGTGTCGTGGTTCTGCAGAGGAGAGTGTGGAGAGCTCTTGGATGATGAGGAATGACACCCTACAGACTCCTGGAGCCCTGCAGACACCCCAGCTCACCTCCACCGTGCTCCGAGAAAACCCTCGGCAAGCTGCTGAGCACCTCCCTGAGCAGAACTCTGAGCCCGGCTCTGAATCCGACTATGTTCACAAGTAAGTGAACTTAAAAACACCACATATCCAACAGTTTTTGAATGCTTATGCCACACGTCCATTTCTATTTAAAACCATTGGACATTAATAGAAAATTAGTCCTCCATTTTGGCTATACTGGATATTTATGTTTCTGCATTTAGTCGTTATGTCTCCATATGCATACTTCCCTACTATATTGTATGCAAAAAAAACAATACACCAAAAAAGTAGTAGTATGTCTCAATTAATAGTTATGCATTTGATGGACACTTTACTATCCCATGAAGCCATGGGAGAGGAGTTGTAAATGGCTCTGTAGCAGCGCAACTGACGCTGGTAGGTCATGTGACATGGATGTAGTAATTTCAGTCATATTACCCATATTCATACTATATAGCGCACTAATCTTTAACTGTTGCGAAGTTTCCAAAATGTACTTACCACTACCTCAGTATGTGATTTTAGCATTTATTTTAGTATTATTTGGATACTATTAGTGTATTATATTTTGAATTTAGCTTTTACTTTAAATTTAGTTTGTAATTTTTTTTTTTGTTAGTTATTTGAATACTTCAGCTTCAACTTATTTCTTTTAGTTAATCTAATCAGATTTATTTTAATGAACAAAATCTTTAATAGTTTCGGTTTTAGTTAACAGTAAGAACGCTGGTTGTATTTTGTCAGCTAGTATGTGCAGTCTATAAAGTGTTATTTCTCTCGGTCAGTCCTCAGATGCAGATGTCCTGGCTCGGCCAGCAGAAGATGGAGGACGTGAACAGGAAAGAACGCACAGCCTTGAACTACATGAAGGCCCGTAGCGGAGGCGTACGACAGACTGTGTATGTAGAGAAAGAAATGCAGGATGTGTGACATGAGGAACGGGCTGTAGTTAATGGTACTTTGATGTCTCTAATCTAGACGTGGTCTCATGGAGGATGACGCAGAGCCCATCTTTGAGGATGTCATGATGTCGTCGCGAGGTCAGCTGGAAGACATGAGTGAGGAATTCGAGGACACCATGGTCATTGATCTGGTAATCAGATGATGCTAATATAAAAGTCTCTCAGAGTGCTTACATATTTAAATATACTGTGGATTGAAATTTAAATCCTCTGCAGCCTCCATCCAGGAACAGGCGGGAGAGAGCAGAGCTAAGACCGGACTTCTTTGACTCTGCAGCCATGATTGAGGATGAGTCGGTAAGAATGAATTGCCAAGGCTTTTACTTATTATATTAATATAGAATTACACTGCCCTACATCATATTTGCTGATTGAAATCCAATACTAATTTCTTATTCGTTTTGGGGTACCGATTCCAAAAAATAGCAGCTGTTTTGCCCTAGCACATCACACTTTCTCTTAAAATTTGTGCTTTGTAGCATTTTTGCTTTCGATAGCCATTTGTAAGGTGAGGAAGTCTTGTGTTATCCCTTAATCACCAGAAAAACTGGTTCAATGCTTACAGCTTAGTTATTTTTTCCTCAGGGTTTCACAATGCCCATGTTCTGAGGTGCCACAACAGATGGAAAAAGAGTGTTTGAAGGGATTAAAGGGCTGAAGAGACATTCACATAAGAGTGGAAGCACTGGTGTCCAGGTTCAGTGATTCTGGAGCAAACTCTCCACAAACCCTCAACCATCCTCTTTTATCAAACGCCACATCAGAGGAGCTTTTATTCATCCAGAGATTATTTTAACAGATGCAGTCCAGTCATGTCACCATATGGTGAATTTTTCTGTCGAACAAGTTCTGTCAGCTCATTAGAATCACTGGATGGGATTTACATTGTGGTACAAATTTATCATGTAAGAATGTACGGTCCTATATGTTCAAGATGTACATATTTGTGTTTATCCATCCTACTATGTATATGCCCTGTATAGTTAGATTATGAAGTCGCTTTTACTATCAGGTCAACGAACGGATTCTTCCTACCAAAACAAGCAGTCGAACATGTTGGTCAATCTTCAATCAATCTAAATCTACATATAAAACAACACTCCGTAGCCATAATTATGGTAAATGTTGAAGGAAGGTGGGAAACGTTTGGTCAGCGTTAAAAATGCAGTTAATATTGTCTGAAAGCCAAAAATCTCTGTTGTCCTGAAGGGGCATTACACTACATATTGTGTATTTTGGCTTGCAGAAGCATTTGAATGGTCAGTATTTTATTTCCAGTAGATTTAGTTCTAATGAGGTGAGGTTTATTTGTGTGAAACGTCTATACGGCAGGGTTTTCGTCAGTTGCTCGCATTCGCGTCAAACAGCAGAGGCTGCTATGCCGTGTATCGAGCCCATTCAAGTATTGCCTCCGTTTAAGTGCTTTATGGTCCTGTGCTATCAAAAAGTGAAGTGTTATACTGTCAACAACATGAGTTTCCCATGATCATCATTATTATTCCCCACCCTGAGCCCCGGTTAGTTTTGCTAGTGTACCTGTAAATTGTACATTTTCAATATAAAATGGTTTTCTTTTGTACAACCTAGAAATGATGTACCACTTTCCCTTTTAATGGAAAACTGTTCTAAAATTTTTCTTCAGTGAACTTGTGGAAAACTCACTTTTTCAGAAAAAAAAAATTAAATATGTAATCATGAACCGTGGGAGTGTTTTATTGATTTGAGACTGTTGAAATAGTGGCGTAATGCATATGAGTGGGAATAAGGCACAACAAACCATGCGGAAAAACATGACATTCTCTCCAATCTAACCACAGTTATTGTCATAAAATGCTATAAAATTAGTGTTGAGGTGAGCTTTATAAGGGAATGTTAGCATGTTTTTTCCAGGGGTTGGTCTGTTTCTTGCTGGCGAGCACCTCGAGGTCTCTACAGATCCTCTTGCATGTGGTCGAGGGCTGAATGATGTCATCCACAAAGCCTTTGAAATACACGCATTATTGATTAGCAATAATACACAAATAGCAGCAGAAGCGAACACACTTGTACTGCAGTGTGGGGTAAACATGTTGAGCAAGCGCTTTGAAGATGAATGTGTTGTGTCTGTAATGCACCTCTGACAGCAGCAGGGAAGGGATTGGCAAACTTCTCCACATATTCAGCTTCAGCCTCGGCTTGATTCTCCTTTCCTCTGAAGATGATTTGAACCGCACCCTTAAAAAAAATTACAATATGTATTACTATATAGCACATTTCAGAAATATAGGGTTTCAAACTTTCTGACCAATCAATTTCCGTGATTTGTCCAGCTATTGTGAACACTGGATGAATGTTTAAAATTGTATTGGTAAGTTCCTCGACAAAATTTTATTAATCATAAATGATTAAACATTTTAAGAATATTATATATATTCTGTTCAAAGGCTTTAAGAGTTGTTTTTGAAAAAGCCCACACCACCTCTCACCAAGGCTACAAAATATATGATTAAAAACAGTAATGTTTTGAAATATTACAATTTAAAATAAGTTCTTTAATATATTTTATAATGTAATTAATTCCTATGGTGTAAAAGCTGAATTTTCAGCTTTCAAAATGATCCTTCAGAAATCATTTTAATATGGTACTATATTTGGTATGCATGAAACATTTCTTATCAACTATGAATGCTGAAAACAGCTTTTGCTGCTTGATACTGTATTTTTGTGGAAACTGTGATACACTAACTTGCTTGTTGATCAAAAGTGACAGTAAAGACATTTGTTACAAAAGACTTTTCAAACAAACCTGAAAAGAATTATCCAGGGGTCTTCAGCTTGGATTCTAATAAATGTTTCTTGAGCACCAAATCAGCATACTAGAATGATTTCTGAAGGATCATGTGACAGTAATGATGCTGAAAATTCAGCTTTACCATCACAAAAAAAACAACATTTTTTAAAATATATTCATATAGGTAAATAACAGTAATGTTGTAAAGTTTAATGTTGTACAGTAATTAAAATGAATTAACTTTTAATATTTTTTTTTTATCAAATAAATGCAATCTTGGTGGTAATCTTAATGACTCCAAATTTTTTTGTGGGGGTATTTATACATTAAAATATAAGGCTAATTCATCACTGGAAAATCAATGTGGCATCATTGTTGCTTTAGTGTCACTATTGGACACCCAGTAGAAATATTTATAGTTTGTACTTTAAACAGTCAACATGTAATATGATCGGTGCTATCCAAACTCTTAAGTCAGCAGGACCGGTTACTCAACTCAAAGCACGAGTCTCCAGTGTAGAAATGAAAAGAGTAGAAGGACATTCTCAAGCAGCAAAATCACCAACAAGAGCCAAACATAGTGATCATTGCTGCAGTGTATGTGTATATCAGCAACAGCTCTGGACTGAAGCTAGTGTGCAGGAGCTCTCTGAACACTCTCACGTCTGTCTGCTACTTACAGGGACTCTTTTATTAGGGACTGCTGGAGCAAATTTATTTATATGGGATGGGAGCAATTTTGATATCTATATTTCTTTAGCCATGTCACTAGTTTCAGCCCATTTTTCTTTAGGTTTACCTTTGCACCCATCACTGCGACCTCAGCACTTGGCCAGGCATAGTTGACGTCTCCTCTCAGATGTTTAGAACTCATCACATCATAAGCACCTCCGTAAGCCTGGAGACAGAACATGCATAATTCAGCATACAGTTAGAACCATCCACACACACTCATCATTCTGCCTCCCACCTTTCTGGTGATGACAGTAATTTTTGGAACGGTGGCCTCTGCAAAAGCATAGAGCAGTTTGGCTCCGTGTCTGATGATGCCTCCGTACTCCTGAGTTGTGCCTGTGGAAACAGAGCGTTCTCTCAGTGTCTTATGTAAAAAGGGAAACACATGCTGGTAATTCAGGATCAAATTAATTAGAAAAAACAGCAAAGTTAAGGTTAGGATAACGAAAGTTTCTAGACACCTGGCAGGAATCCAGGAACATCCACAAATGTGATGATGGGAATGTTGAAGGCGTCACAGAAACGAACAAAGCGAGCCCCTTTAACAGATGAATTTATGTCCAAACAGCCTGAAAACACAAGGAAAATGACATTAAAAACTACTGTGAAATGTATTTATGAAATAATGAAATTTTATATATAATATCCATTACAGTTCAGAAGGTTGGGGAACATTTTTTTTTTTATGTTATTTAAAGAAGTCTCTTATACTTAGTGCAGTAATAAAACCAGTAAAATAAATACAGTAAAACAAAAAAAAAAATTCCAATTTCAAGTAAGTTTAATTTTTTAATTTTGTATTTTAACATTTTAAATGTAATTTATTTATGCGATGGCAAATCAGAATTTTCAGCAGCCATTACTCCAGTCTTCATTGTCACATGATCAAATAATTTTTATATGCTGATTTGGTGCTCAAGAAATATTTATCAATAATGAAAACAGTTGTACTGCTTAATTTGAGCAGAAAATCTGATACATTTTTTTCTCCCAGGATGCTTTGATACACAAAGTTCAAAACAACAGCACTTATATGAAAAAAAAAAATTGTCACTTTTGATATATTTAATGTGTTTGCTGAATGAAACTATTAAAACATCAATGCTTAATGACCTCAAACTTATGATAACTGATATAATGTAATATAATATAAATCACCCACCAGATGCCACTTTAGGCTGGTTTCCCACTATGCCTACTGTCCGACCATTCATCCTGGCAAATCCCACCACAATATTTTTGGCGTAGTTGGGCATAATCTCAAAGAATTCTCTCTCATCTACTATCTGTAAGAGCGAGATGACAATCATAAGAACTTTGTGACGAGTTTTTACCTGACTATCTGAATCATTTGTTCACTAAAGATGTACATACACCACAAACAATGTCCAGCATGTCATAGGCTTTTGTGCTCTCAAAAGGAACAACAGTATCCAAACCAGGAACCAGCCGGTCACTGAGGAAAAGAAATAGACATGATTCCTCATGACTGAAAACACTAGCCAAGATAATTTAACTGATAAAGAAAAAAGTAATTGTACAAATGTGTGTTTCTCACCGAGGATCATGGCACTCAGTGACCGGAGCTGGATCTTTGTTGCTCAGTGGGAGAAAGTTAAAAAATTCTCGCAAGTTCAGAAGGGCATCAATGTCATTCTCAAAGGCCCGATGAGCAACACCTAAAAGAAAACAAAATCTCTTTACATTACTAGTGAGCCAAGGAGATATTCAGTCAGATTAGAAAAAATTATAAATGCCAAAGATTGTCACAAAACACATTCAGATGTAAGCACAGGCTTAATAAATAGACCTACCTGACACAGTGGTGTGGGTTTTTGCTCCACCCAGCTCCTCCTGGGTAACATCCTCATTTGTTACAGACTTTACCACATCTGGGCCTGTGATAAAAAGATAGGAGGTGTCCTGCAAACACAGGCCATTTCATGAAAAACCAGTGTGCCATCAGGGAACAAGTAACCTAAATGTAATTGAATATGCATTTATACTCTTAACTTGTATTGTCTTACCTTCACCATAAAAGTGAAGTCTGTCAGAGCAGGCGAGTACACAGCACCACCTGCACACGGGCCCATGATAAGAGAGATCTGAGGAACTACACCTGAGGCCATCACATTCCGCTGAAGAACAAATACCATTGACCAGAGTTAGTCCTGGATTATTTACACAACCAGTCAAATGTTTTTGAACAGTAAGATTTTTAATGTTTTTAAAGAATTGTCTTCTGCTCGCCAAGACTTTATGTGATCCAAAATATAGCAAGAGCAGTAATATTGTGAAATATTTTTACTATACAATAACTGCTTTCTATTTGAATATATTTTACGTGATCCTTCAGAAATCATTCTAATATGCTGATTTGCTGTTCAAGAAACATTTTTTATTTTTATTATTATCAATATGTAAAACAGTGGAGTACATTTTTTCAGGATTCTTTGATGAATAGAAAGATCAGCATTTATCTGAAATAAAAAGCTTTTATAACATTATACACTATACCATTCAAAAGCTTTGAGTCAGTATATATATATTTTTTTTTTGGAGGAGGGGGGGGGGGGGTATAGAAATTCATACTTTTGTTTAGCAAGGATGCTTTAAATTGATCAAAAGTGATGATAAAGACATTTACAATGTTACAAAAGATTTCTATTTCAGATGAATTCTGTTCTTCTGAATTTACTATTCATCAAAGAAGCCTGAAAATTTATACTCAGTTGTTTTCAACATAATAAATGTTTTTGAGCAGCAAATCAGAATATTAGAATGATTTCTGAAGGATCATGTGACTAGAGTAATGATGCCAAACATTCAGCTTTGAAAACACAGGAATAAATTACATTTTTTAAATATATTAAAATAGAAAACATTAATTTTTAATATTTTCTAAATTTTACTGTTTTTGCTGTACTTTGGACAAAATAAATACAGAAGGTGAGCAGAAAAGACTTCTTTAAAAAACATAAAAAATCATACTGTTCAAATACTTTTGACTGGTAGTGTATACTACCATTCAAATGTTTGGGGTCAGTAAGTTATTTTTTTTTTTTTTTAAGAAATTAATACTTTTAAAGTCATTTTTTGTTACACAATATTTCTGTTTCAAATAAATGTTGTTCTTTTGAATTTTCTATTCAACAAATAATAATAAAAAAAAATTCTGTATGCAGCACTACTGTTTTTAGCTTTTCCAGTCACAATAATAAATTCCAATATTAAAATATAACATATTTTAATTGCATTCATTCATCAAAGAAACCTGAAAAAATTATACTCAAGTTGTTTTCATTCAGTTCACTCAGTTGCATTCATTCTCCAGTATTATTATTTAACTATATTACTGTACTTTTGATCAAATAAATGCAGTCTTGGTGAGGGACTTTCAAAAACATTAAAAAACAACCTCAAACTTTTGTTCGGTAGTGTATATATCAAATGTATAGCTGTGTTAAACCATTCAGCTTACCAAAAAAATATCAGCATATCCTGCGAGGGACTCGACGCCTTCCTGAATACGGGCTCCACCGGAGTCATTGAGACCAATTACTGGAGCTCCCACCATCATTGCCTGGTCCATGATCTAAGAATTCAATTGCAGAAATTTTGTGTCAAATCTAACTGTTTGACAACATTATGCCTGTGTTTTAAACAAAATGACTTTAGTCAGGTCCAAAAACGCTCAGCAACCAACCTCACCTTGCAGATCTTTTGAGCGTGAGCTCCTGATAAACTGCCTCCAAACACTGTGAAGTCCTGAGAACAGAAGAGCATTTCACTCTTCTGAACGGAGATATTCAAATATTTCATTACTGCAAACCCGATATTTGAAAGCTAGTATCATACCTGGCTGAAAACATACACCAGTCTGCCATTGATCCTTCCCTGTCCGGTCACTACGCTGTCTCCTGGGTACTGAACACACAGGTGCATGTAAAAGTCATGGTCCATTTTACAAAAGGGGAAGTTCGTGGCCTAATGGTTAGAGAGTCGGACTCGTAATCCAAAGGTTGCGAGTTTAAATCTCAGGCCGGTGTGTGCACTTTGGATGGGTTAAATGCAGAGCACGAAATCCGAGTATGGCTCACCATACTTGGCCGTGTGTCACTTCACTTTCACTTTCAAAATGCCCCTAGTGGACCCCGGGCCTCAGTCCCCTTGTTCAGGATTACTTGCTAGTTTAACATGATGTTTAAACAATTTTTTTTTTTAAATCTTTGAAACTCTTTATCAAACTGAAAAAAGCATCCTTTTCATAGGAGTTAGAAAACGCAATAGACACTGTTGCATCTGCACCCCATTCGAGAGTTAAGACATTTAACGATATTATTTCATAACTCATCTCATGCAAATGGAAATATTTGTATATTTGACATATGCATTATGTTTATTCTTTGAGCTGAGAGATGGAGGTTTCATACCTTATTATGATCTGCTTCCATGCCAAAGTCAGAACAGCGATGCTCCACAAACATGTCATACTCCACAAACGAGTCAGGGTCCAGCAGCAGCTGCAGTCTCTCGCGCGCTGTCAGTTTACCCTGCGCCCAGGATTTCAGAGCTCTTCTCAGACTGTTGTGACTCATGTCATGTCAGCTGCATTCATTCTCCAGTAAGTTTTCATAACTTACCCTTTTGTGCTGTGCAGCTATCCTCAGCTGTCCTCCTCCTGTAAGCGCTGCCGTTCGTTTCTTCTCGATTCTCTCCTGCACTGACAGATGGCTGACCGAATAGCATCTTGCATTTTGCAGAACTTTCGACTGGGTAAGTGCCCCAGTGAACCGAATCTGACCCACACTTTTAAAATAACATTTCATACCGTGTAATAGTCCCAGGCTACTTCGCATTAACGTGTAGGTCGCCATCACTGCTACACTGAGGGCACAGGATTCTGTCAGAAAACCTGTCGGTGTCTTCAGCCAATCACAAACGAGCGCCTACATTTTACAGCCAATCACTACTTGGTTAGCGAAGTGGGCGTGAGTGAGTGAACCAATCATGAACTTGATAGATGTAGTCCATTCTAATGTCAAACATGATAAACTACAGTTCCCAACAGTTAGTCACAATAATTTAAATACAAACATAGCGAGAGACGTAAAAGCAGAACAGACATTGACCGCATAATTAGCTAGATGTTTTTATTGATTTTTACTCAATGTTATTTCATTTAACGAGAGAAAGTAATTATTTATCTCGGAGTGTAGCCTAGATTCAGCACAGAGCTTCTGCCCGCAGTAGTGTGTGGTTAATACAGTCAGACACTAGGGGGCAGTAATCACTGGAGGCCGCGTGTAACTCTAGGCGCTCTTTTACGCTTGTTTGGTATTGTTCCTCTCAGGATGCAAAAGTTAACAGAGGAATAATAAGCAATGAAACTGGCTCTTAGCATAGGCTAATGGATGTAAATATTTTTTAGCGTAGCGAACTCAGTTGAACGGTACATAAACATCACTTAAACGGGAGTTTGTCGAACTCGCTGAGGAGAGAAAAGCGCTCTTATTCAACAAAACGAAGAAAAGTGCAGATAATATTAGCTAACTTACCTAGCGAACTAGCAACCAGGCGAAATGTGATTTGTTCGGTTAAACTTTTAAAACAACCGCTGTGGTGGACTATTTCAAGAATTTTACTTTTTGTGTAACTCAATTTTTTCTGTATTTCGTGTTTGTGGACCGTTTATACACAGAGCTCGCGCCACCGACAGTAACGTTACAGCTCGAGGCCTGCTGTGCCTCTCACTAAAATGCTGTTTATCGTTCAGTCCTTCGCGTCTGTGCGCTTTATCACAAAAGCTCTTTCTACTGAGGCATTTGGGATCTGACACGCATGGAAAGCAGACTGTAGGCTGTGCTGTACATCGCCTACTCCAGCTGACCGTCTGGAGGATCTTCTCAATATCCAGCAAAGCTTTAACATGTTAACAAGCAGAAGACTCAAAGCCGCTCATCTGCTTGCGAGTCATGTCAAATTACACTCTTTGTTTGAAGCGTTGGGTGAAGCCTGGTTGATTGTGTTCTCACAGTGTATTGGGGGTCTGAGCAAAACTCGCTGTCAGTAGCCGATCAACCCGCTTCTCTCGTCCTGCCGTTGACTGATCTCGCTGAGATGAACCCGGTGAACGCCACCGCGCTGTACGTGTCGGCGTGCCGCTCTCTTCTGCAGTGCGACCCGAAGGACCCGGATACATACGGAGGGCTGTTTAACGTCCTGCCTTTCTTTAGAGACTCCCTGTCCTGCTTGGTGTGTGGTAAGTGCCTTTATGTACGAGAGACCGTGCTGTGTTTCGAATATAATAAAATAAGCAACACCCTTATGTTGTAAGTACAGCATTGCCTCGAGTGTCTTATTGCTTTTATTAAATGTTTTATTACTTAGTAATAAAATATTGATCACAGTTTTTCTTTTAAACTGACTTTATTAAGCAAATTATTGAGTTGCTACTAGTGCTGTCCAACAATTAATCGTGATTAATAGCATCTAAAATAAGTTTTTGTTTGCATAATATATATGTTGTGTATATTTATTATCTATATATAAATACACACACATGCATGTATATATTTAAGAAAATTTTTGTTTGTATATTAATTATGTATTATATATAATGCATAATTAATATACAAAAAAAAAATTCTTAAATATATACATGCATGTGTGTGTATTTATATATAGATAATAAATATACACAACATATATATTATGCAAACAAAAACTTATTTTAGATGCTATTATATGTAAATATTTATATGTAAATATTTTCAAGATATGTATACTGTGTGTGTATATTTATATATACATAATAAATATACACAACACACAAAACTGTTATTTTAGATGCGATTAATCGCGACTATTTTTCCGGGAATGATGTTAACAAATCTTAATTTTATTAATGAGTCAAATCAACCAGCTATGAGGTGAATCACAACATTTGGTTTGAAAAAAAAATATTATTTGAAAATCAGATTACAATCACATGAAGCCTTGCTATAATTGATATAGTGATTAATTAAAAACAATGGAAAATATAAAACTGATTTAAAGATTATGTATTTAGGAACTATATTTTTTGAATAGTCATTTTATGCATAATATATTAAGAAGTTTGAGAGAATAGTGATAGTAGCACCCAGTAGGTCTGTCTTTAATGGTTTATAAGTTGTTAAAAATAATTTTTTTCTATGGAGAAAATTTAATAGGATTTCTTTTTTGTTGTTTTTTTTTTTTTTTTACTTCCAAAACTTGATTGTTGCACTCTATAGAACTAAATATAGTAAGATGTTATTTAGCTGTGCATAATTTCTTTAAATTAATCTATTGTTTACATGTTATGTAGGGAATTTGCTTCAAGATCCAGTTGCTCCAAAAAGTTCCTCCTGCCAGCACTATGTTTGCAAGGGCTGTAAAGGCAAGAAAATGTTATTGAAGCCATCATGCAGCTGGTGTAAAGACTATAAGCAATTTGAGGAGAATAAACAGCTCCAGATTCTGATCAACTGCTACAGGAATCTCTGCGAGTGTGTCTCGGTGTGCGTCACAACAGAGCAGTGTGCCTCGGGGGTCAAGGGTTACCCTGAGGTCATGAAGATGCTGGAGGAGGTGTTGGGGGTGAATCAGGAACAAGAAGACCTCAGTCCCGTCGAAGACACTTTGGATGTTTCTAATCTGAAAACAGAGACGGAGTCCTCACAAAACTCTACTGATGTCAACTTGACTGACTCGGACAAACCCTCTGAGCAGATCCCAGCTGAGCAAGAGACCCCTGAGCCTGTCACTACTGACGGACTTAAGAAATCTGACTCAGAACTACACATGGGTACTGTCACTGTTAACGTAAAGTGCAAAGTTAGTCAAGAGACAAGCGCCGAATCGGTGCAACTCAGTGCGGGGAGCACAAGCATCCAGGAGGACTTTAAACCTGACTTTACGAGCAAGGAGGTGTCATGGGGACAGACTAAATCAACACTCGAGCCATTTCAGAACTCACTACAGTCCCAAACCAGCGGCGCCCTTGTGCCAGGACACCTACCGCAACCTCAGACAGGCCTAATGTGCTTCGCCACAGCCCACAGAAAAGTGCGCCTGAGCCGAAAGCGCTCTCGCTCTGAAAGCGACAGCGAAATGCTCAAACCTCTGCCCATCACCAGCCTCATCCAGGAGCCATCGGTAGCAACCATAGCTCCACCGAAAACAGCATTTGAACTGAAAGCACCCTCCACACCTGCTGTCGTGCTCACTAACGGAGGCGTTTTGAAGGTTAATAAGGCTGTGCTGGATTCAACTAAAAATATCCAGATAAACACAGACCTAGGTAATAAGAAAGTTCAGGCGAAGTCTAAAGTGGCCATCCCGAAGGCAAAGGCCAAGGCGAAGGACAGGCTGCTGTCAGCTAACTTTTTAGCAGGACAACCAGTACAGCCCCCTAAAGTCATATACAAAAAGACGCAAGAGAAAAAAGGATGCAAGTGTGGACGAGCCACCCAGAATCCAAGTGTTCTTACCTGCAGAGGTCAAAGATGCCCCTGCTACTCCAACCGCAAGGCCTGTTTGGACTGCATCTGCAGGGGCTGCCAGAACTCATACATGGCCAACGGGGAGAAGAAGCTGGAGGCTTTCGCCGTGCCCGAAAAAGCCCTGGAGCAAACCAGACTCACTCTCGGAATCAACCTCACCAGTATTTCTGTTAGAAACGCTGGCACGAATGCTGCGGGAGTTCTCAGTCTGTCCGCAGGCTCCCCGATGGCCTCTTTCCTCACATCCAGCACAGATGAGGACCAGAGTTTTGAAGATGCTCTCGAGATGCATTTCGACTGTTGATAGCTGTCCTGCTACTGATCTCTCTCTCTCTCTCTCTCTCTCTCTCTCAGCCGTTGTCGATTCCCGGTTTATGTCGAACAGAAAATGTTTGCCAAAACTCTTGTCTGTAGTTTTCATGTCCAACCTCTACCATCACACACAAACACACACTGCTGTAATGGAAAGTTACTGTGAAGCTGAATGTTATGACATATTTTGTTTTTATTTTGAAGGAACTGTTTGCTTCTGTATGGCTGTTTTATTCACAATGAACTTAGGATCTGATAAATGACTGTTGTTTTTCTTTAAATATTCAATGACCCAAACCTTAAAATGAGTTTTACAGGAATTTGTGTGATAATTTTGTTGGGTAACACATATAGCTCATCATAAGCTGTCCCAAAGCAGTGATTAATGTGTTTACATTCTGTGGTGAATTATATATATATATATATTTTTTTTTTTTTTTTTCAAATTTATTTTTAAATATATATGAATATATTGCTTCTAAACATTCATCGAAGATAAAAAATTATATAGATATCTGTAATGCCTGTTAAACGTCAGATAAAATCACAATTTACTAATGGTGGAAAATGTAGCACTTAGTCCCAATAGTGTTCATGGGCTTAGACACCTGTCCTGGTTTCTATAGTGGTCACTTTCTGCGTCCCGCCAGGATATTGATTTTTTATTTATTTTTTTAATAGATGGTCTCTTATTTTTCTGAATTGAAAGTAGTGCCGTGTCACTTTTTATTCGTCATGTTCCAGCTTTAAACGATAGATGTTTAAATTCCATGTTTGTTGGTGGTTTTGGAAGGATGAGGAAGCACAATATGTCACAAAAGCTATGTTTCTCCAACTTTGAGAGTGTCTGATTCATTATATCTTTATTATTGTTCATTGTTAGTTCAGACTGAGCAGACGGGTTCATCAGTACAGTATCAACAAAGGTTTCTCAGACAAGTGAATGTAAGAATGTTCAGTGTGTTGCCTGAGAATGTATTCATGGCAGTGATATTTTTAAAGCAATATGAAAATCAAAATGTTAGATCTTATAAACCCTTTTCCCACACAAAGTCATCATATTTGTTTTGATGCAAACTGTAAACGAGTATTTCAAGATGTTATGTTCTTTGCCTGAGCACCTTTTAGCACCCATTCGTGCATCTTTACTCTGATCCTGATTAGTTGTGTTTGTCTTGAGGTTGTGTTGTGATTCCTGTTCTAGGGACCAAAACTAGAAATATATTTTGAGAAAGGTCAGTGAACACTGCGCCATTTCATGTCTTATGTAATGAAGCAGGCTAGACAGTGCTTCATCAGTATCCTTAAATATGCTTGAAAACTCTTTATCAGTAGGGCTTTGACCAAATATTGAAAAATCTTCTAGTTAAGTCTTGGATCTTAGTGGGATATTGTGTTGTATTTTCAAATCGTATAGTTTGGTAGCGTTGTTTTATTCCTCCCTTTGCTTTTCATTGGTCATTACTTGAACTCAGATTTTAGTTTCTTGATTTTTGAATTACTGGAACCTCTTATTATTGCTGGTTTATTCACTGCCACATTGAAATAATGAAAATTGCAGGAAGCAACAAAAATAAATTATAGTTTTTTATTTCTTGTTTTTCAAAACACTGTGTTGCGTCGTGTGTTGTGTTGTGTGTGTGTGTGTGTTTTGTCTAATACAGCGCAAATACGATAAGGCATTTAGTAGCTTTCTTACTCAGGCTAAACCGCTAGAGGGGCAACAGTGATACACTATATTAATAGCTACACTTCAAACATCAAAATGCTAATTTTGAGCATAAGGACAATTTTATCATTTAAATTTGAGTGATTAGCCTACAGCTCTTAATCTTACAAATACTGAAAGATTGATCATTCTAGCACCACAATATTAGATTTTTTGTATGATCATATATCACTTTGATATATGAATGTAGGAATTTACTTAGCCTATCTAAAAGATGTAGAACTACAACATATTTGCTTCCAACATTTGTCATAAAACACTATTGTATTTATGAAAGGAATGTAAACCAGTCAGCCTAAAGGCTGGTGGTCTTGGCTTGGTGTTGCTAGTGGGGTGAAAGGTGGTGACAATTCTAGGGGCCCCCACCGCCTAGGGGGCCCCACAAATCCAGGAATTATAGGCCCATGTTCTGTGAATAATTCTAATATTTTATTAGTTGTATAACTGAGATATTATGAAATCCACAAAAAAAGCATACAATTTGGTTAAAGAAATGTTCTAATATCTGCTCCTCTAATATCCCGAAAAATGGCTTAGTCTGATACGAAGTATTCTCAGAAGTCCCACCCCAGATCGTGAACAAGACAACCAATCAGAGTTGAGACGTCAGATGAAGTTAGCGATGTACATGCTGACTGACAATGTCGGGGAAAAGAAAATATAAATCAGGAGAATTGCTGTATCCCAGTCTATCAAGACCTTCTTTAAGACAGGTTAGTATGTTGTCATGTAAACTATCGACTACCGCGGCCGCCATCACATCATTTTATTTAGGCTACTGGCGCGTATCGGCAGCCGACCGCATAGCGTGGTCAAAATCCCAGTCTTTTTTTCTTTTTTTTTTTAAACTACTGTAAATAGAGTTGGTTTGTATAACAAACAGAAAAAACTGTCACGACGCATTATGACAAGCATTACAGACCTGCCGGCTGTGTTATGGTAAAGAAAACATGAATGCAACACAATGATCTTGCAAGAAGAAATGTAGCTATTAGTTTTGTTCAATAGCCTAATATATTATGCAGCACCATGTATTATCTAAATTAAGACAATGATTAGATTGCATTATTATCTGTTTCTGAATTTTCACTTTTTGATTTACGAATTATAACAGGCTGGTGGG
Source organism: Barbus barbus (assembly GCF_936440315.1). NCBI lineage: Eukaryota > Metazoa > Chordata > Actinopteri > Cypriniformes > Cyprinidae > Barbus > Barbus barbus. Next base: position 17,548,838 of record NC_136743.1, on the reverse strand, counting down.
AAAAAATATTATATTGCTGGCCGTTTAAAAAAAGGTTTTTATTATTATTTAATAATTCCTTTGTCTTTTGGTAGTTTTTATTAATTTGTCTTAAATAAGTGCATGACATCTTTAAATAGTGTTTAATAAGTTATGGCTTAATGTCATTAAAATAAATGAATAAATAATTTAAGTAAATTATAGAATAAAATAAATTAGATAAAATATTGATAAAATAATGTATTTAACTTTAAAATAAAACGTTTACAACAACATTGCCATCTTTAAAGTGATGTGATATTAATTTTTTTATAATGTTCTGCAGCATCAGATGTGGCATCGTCTGACTCAGCCATTTTCCAAAGATGACTTGGAGGGTCAGTGCAGACGATACTCATTGGGTATATTGACTTGTCAGGGAATCACTTTATTATTTCTAGTAACGTGTATTTGAAATGAAATGAACTGCAAAGTATTGGTTTATTTTTGATATTCTTTGAGTCGTGCTATTTGTTGTCTACAGAGGCAGGTCCCTCAACTGAACAAATGCATGAAAATAGGCCAACATCAGTTAGTGAAGGTCAAAATGAAGAAGCTGAAAGTAGCAGCAGTCAAGACACAGTCACAGACAGCCCAGACTCAGCAAGTGCAGGGTGAAATGTAGGCGAGAATGAAGATTTTTTGACAACTGATCCAGGATTATGGCCAGAGAGGTTGACAGATCATGAACGTAAGGTGATTGTTAGAAAGCTAGCCACTGCGAGTCAGATAGACCTGATAATTGTTATGCCCAAGGATTCAGAAGGAAAGAAATTTCCAGAGTATCTCCAGTTTAGTAAATCAGCAAATGGGAGAGAAAAACAGAAGAGAGACTGGTTGACATACAGTCCAAGAATGTATGCATTATATTGTGTGCCATGCATGCTGTTTTCACATGATGACCTTAGAAAGGCATCAACTAGTGCGCTCAATACTAAAGAAGGGTACAAGACACCAGATTTAAAATGGCGGCGAATGTACGACAAATTCCCTGACCATGAAGCAAGTAAGGCACACAAAGCATGCTACCTCAAGTGGACAAATCTGAAATATTCTTTGATGGAAGAAAAAGGAATAGATAGCAGCTTACAAAAACAAATACAGCTGGAAGTTGAAAAAAACAAAGCAATTCTTGAAAGAATATTAGATGTCACACTTTTTTTGGCATCAAGAAACTTAGCATTCAGAGGGACCACAGAAAATGTAGGTGACGTTCACAGTGGAAACTTCCTTGGCAGAAATTAGAGCTGTTGGCTCGTTATGATCCTCTGCTCAGTGAACATTTGAAAAAAGTTTCAGAGAGGAAGAAAGGTTCAAGAATGGCACATTACCTTAGCCCGGAATCACAAAATGAGTTCATTGAACTCTGTGGAGAAAAGGTCTTGAAAGAAATATTGAAGGAAAGGGAGAATGCTATTTATTATTCTATGATTTGTGATGCAACTCCTGACATATCTCATGTGGAACAGAATGTGATTCTGTTAAGATATATAGCAAAGAAGGAGAATAATCAGTGGGAGATAATTGAACGTTTTTTACAGTTCAAAGCTTTCAATGGAAAGACTGGCCGAGAAATATCAGAAACGATATTGAAGACTTTGGAGGAGCATGGCATTGCTATTTCAGATTGCCGGGGACAAGGATTTGACAATGGGGCAAATATGTCCGGCAAAGTGAAAGGGGTTTAGGCTGAAATAAAGAAAATAAACCCTCTTGCCACATATTCACCCTGTGCTTCACACTCCCTGAATCTTGTTGGTGTACATGTCCTGATGTGTCAACATTTTTTGGCTGTTTGAACCGCTTATACAGTCTCTTTAGTGCAAGTCCAGAGCGGTGGGCAATCCTTAAAAGTAAGACTGGCTGCTCCCTTCAACTTTTGTCAGAGACCAGGTGGAGAGCACTGTTGCAAACCTGTTGCAAACCACTTGCCATCAATCATAGAAGCTCTGGACACCATCCTTGCAAAGTGCAGTTTAACCAATGAAGCCAGGTCAGAGGCCAGTGGTCTAAAACAGTACTTCTTGTCCTTCAAAGCCATAGTTCTTCTCACTGTATGGAAGAAAATCTTGCAGTCCACTGAAGACAGAAACCTAATTCTGCAATCAGGGAAAATTTCAATGGAAGTTGAAATAAGCAACATACAGGCACTGAAAGAAGAGATGGAGGTTTTGCGTAACTCATGGGATAATCTTTTTGCAGAAGCCTCCCTCATTGCAGAAGCTATGGATGTGCCCAGAGGGTTTCCAGTCAGCCACAAGAGAAGGAGAAAGCGGTTTGCAGATGAAAGTCAGAGTTCAGAGGACACTAATCAGCAAGAGACAGAGGAAAATCGATTTCGAAACAATGTTTTCTTTGTGGCATTGGATTGGATACCCGCTTTCAAACCACTGCAGAGATAATTGAAGAGTTTGCTGCAATCTTGAAGTTAAAAGATTTAGAAGAAGATCAGATTCACCCAGCTTGCCACTCATGAGTGAGCAAATATACACAGGATCTCACAGCAGGCTTTGAAAATGAAGTGAGGCATCTTAAGTCTGTGTATAATGCCAGATTTGTAGACTGTCAGTCTCCTCTCGACCTGCTGAATTCAATTTACAGGATGCAGCTCCAGAGCATTTTTGGAGAAGTGTGCATTGCAGTGCGCATCTTCTGCTCTTTACCTGTCTCTGTTTCTGGTGCAGAAAGGGCATTCAGCAAGCTTGTCAAAAACTATCTCAGGTCTACCCAAACTCAGGAGAGGTTTAATAGCCTTGCCCGACTTTCAATTGAAAGCCAGCTAAGCAGACAGCTGGACTTCAAGGTCATAAGTGACGTTGCCAACAAAAAAGTCAGACAATGGGATTTCAATTCATCCTAGGTGAAGTGACATGAAATGTCATCAAAGTTTAAAGATCAAGCAAACCAATATACATCTACAATAGAATTGATGTAATAAGAATTATTTGCATAATTTTCATAGTTATTTCAGTGTTCATTACTGATCAAAATTATTTTTTGTTGCTTTACTGTTGCTATTTATTTGTTATAATATTTGTTTTATTTTTGTGTATTTTTCTTGTGCTGATGTTCAGTAAAAAACCTTTATATGCATTTATTTGTTAACTGTTTTGTTATTTTGTAAGAAACACCTATTAGGATATGTGTGGGTCTCCATGCTTGTATATTGTACAGTATATGATATGTGTGTGTGGGGGGGCCATATCAATATTTTTTCAGGGGGCCCCCAATCCTCTAGCTACGGCCCTGGTTCTTGGTACCTTCAAAAGTGCGAGAAGATTTTAAATGCCCCAAAAAATTATGTATTGTTATTTCCTAGAATAACTAGGCAGAGTATTTGTTCACTTTTATTGTAGCTTCAATACATGTTTCAGCTTTATTCACAGTAGGAATATGATCAAATTCATTTCAGGTCTTTGAAGTGAAAGTTTAACACAATTGAAATGCATGGTGAGATGACTTCTGTTTTGTTAATGCAGTAGGTATTAGTAATGACAAGCACAAAAACAACTTTAGCCTAATTTGAATGGACAAGAATCTTACAAACACTTTAACTGCTGTATATAACGTGTGCATATACTTGTATGTTAATGGAGTCAGAACAGAGTATCAGTTCAAGAGAAATTCCTTTGTGGTTCTTCTAATTCCTCATTTGGTTCTTAGTAAATTAGTTTAAAAAATACACATAAATGTGTTAGTCATTATTTGAAATCCATACAGTTCTTTTAAAATAGCAGAACATAATTTCTTTGCTCGATGTACAATATGAATCCTCTGTTGTGTTGCAAAAGATTGCATCACAATGTGTGAAATCCCTAATAGACACATTTTAAATATAGCTACAAATGTTTGTCAAGCCAAGCAATATAATTCTGTACTGCCCTTATTCCCACAGAAAAGTAGCAGGGCCAGAAAGCAACGCTCACACAGCCATGAAAACCATCTTCGTAATGTTCGTTAGTGACAGAGACCCCTGCCAGCTCCAGCCTGCGAGCATACATCATCCCATCATCCCTCAAAACATCATGCTCACCGGTCATAATATAAGTACGCGGCACCATACTCAAAACCTCGTCCTCCGCCAGTAATGGAGCAGCTCTGGCATCCAGTAACGCTGGTATATCCTTTAAGATACCTGGAGAGCCAGTCACCGGAAACACAGGCTTATAATTTTTTATCAGTCGTTTGGGTAGGAGAGTGGTCCAGTCCAGTTTTGAATGGGTCAAGGACATCAGGTTTTGGTCTTGGGCTGTGTGGTTGTTTATTATAAGGGAGTGCACAAGGTCAAAGTCGGCACCTAGGTACTCCAACCAGAAACGGGCCATTAGCCTGCGATACAGGATGGGAACATTGTGGTTCTGCTGATAGGAAGCTGTGTTGAAGTCTAGCGCCTGAAGCACTGGGTAAACCAAGACCTGTAGTTTGAATTTTACAGAAGTAGTGTTGTCTATTCCAACCTATTGAGAGAAAGAGAGAAAGGTTACTTAGCGTAACCATCTCACTAACTAAGACTGGGTTAAGGCTCCAACAGTTAATTAAATTTAGAGGACCAGTTCATCCAAAAACAATATAATATTTTAAAATATCCCAAGTCTTAAGTCCCATATGTAGCCCATTTCTGCCACAAAAGACAAAAAAATAAAATAAAAAATCATGCATTGGTCAATCATAATTACATTTACATTTATGCATTTAGCAGACGCTTTTATCCAAAGCGACTTACATTGCATTCAAGTTACAGTTTTTTTAAACATTTTATCAGCTCTTGCTTTCCCTGGGAATCGAACCCATGACCTTGGCGTTGCTAGCGCCATGCTCTACTATTTGAGCTACAGGAAATTTAATAAAATGAAAAATCATAAAATGTAAAAATTATGAGATTTAATGTTTAAGTTATAAGATAAAAAGTCAAGATTAAAAGACATAAATGATTATGTCATAATTATGGCATAAAAGGTCAGTTATGAGATTCTACAGCGGTGGCCAAAATGATTAGAACATATAGGCTTGGAACAACCTGAGGGTGAGTAAATAATGACAGAGCTTACGTTTTTAGGAGAAACTTTCATTTTTTAGCTGTATCCGAAATCGCCCCCTATACCCTCAAATAGGGCACTATTTGAGGGGATAGCCATTTTTAGTGGTGTCCGAAACCATAGTGGACGTTCTCGAGTGCACTCATTCAATCCCACAATGCACCGGAAAAACGAGTGTACAACCGATGTACACAGTGTTACCAACAATTTTGTTGCTAAATTTAGCAACTTTTCAGACTACCCTAGCAACTTTTTCTTCCAAAAGCACCTAGCAACAAGTTTAGCTATTTTTTATATTTATTTGGCAACTTTTGAGAAGTGACTCAAACAATAAAAAGGCATGCATTTTCCATCTAAATTACACAAAAAGAGGAAATTAAAGATGCCTAGCAGTACACACAACACGTGAATTAAGTTAGCTGCTATTTGCAATTGTTAAATTTAATAATCATAATAATAATTGAATAATGGAATCATTGTTCATTTATGATACACATTACTAGTAGCTTGTACATGCGATTGTTGATCAGTTAGTACACCGTAAGAAACATATCTAGAAAAATGAAAAATCAATAAAGAAAATTCCTTCATATTAACATAGTATATTGTGCCCTGTTTTTACAGACTTTTCTTAAAAGTGTAGCACACTAACTACTAATACACTGCTTAAAACTACAATTTTTCAGAATGTGTAGTTTTACTAGTTTACCAGCTAATAAAAACTTAAATTGTAATCGTTCGAAACCTGTAAGTTTATTAATTCGTTGAATTATTGAACAATTAAATTCTGTATTTAAAATACTTATATTTTAATATTATATTAGCATTTATATTATTTTACGAACAAATCTATATTAACATATATAAAATATATTTTTGACTGAGATTTGATGTAGTGACACAATTCTGCATCGTGATTACGTAATGACGTCACTGCGCAATGACATCACAACATCATTTAGCAACTTTTGGCCATAGATATATATACTGACTTTTGGCTACAAATCGACCTTCCTTTAGCAGCTTTCCCCATTAATGCACAGTGAGAGTCGCGCGCCAAATGAATTCCCGCGTCTCGCCAGAAGATGACGCCCCCGGTTGAATCCATTAATTTTAAAAGCACTCATCCACGGCATAATATGCTACACCGTAATACAACACAGGTACAAATTCATTGTAAATTGATTATGTATTGTTTAACTAGGGGTTATACATAATTTCCGTGCCAGAGTTGAAGATAAATCCTTCAATCTTACTACTGGAGCTGCCAGTTTCAAATGATTACTAAACAGCAAGCAAACTATGCAAAAGCGGCAGTACTTCCGGTCCGAATTCACTCACTCGTTTTCATTCACTCCTTCAAGTGAACTCTATGAGTGGCCTAATGTATAGCGAATAGTGAATGAGGGTATAGGGGTTGATTTTGGATACAGCCAATGTCTTTAGCAGAAAATATGACCTTAAAAGACACATGTGATGACATGATATTACAATATTACATCATAAGGAATCAAAGTGAGTAATAAAGCGGAAGTGTACCCGCTGAGCCACTGCGGCGGCCAGGTTTCCTCCAGCACTGTCTCCACACACTGCCACTCGCTCCGGATCGACCGAATACTTCGCCAGTATTTCTGGCCTCAGGAAATGCTTAGCGGCCCTCACACACTCGTCATACTGCACTGGGAAGTGCACATCAGGAGCCATGCGATAACTGCACAAAATCAACACTTTGCATAACTGACCAAAACCACAGATTCATTTTCTCTTCCCATTCGAATGAAAGTGTATACTCACTCCACCGTCACAACCACTGCGTCCAGATCAGCTGCCATCTGTCTGCAGAGACTGTCATATGACCCCAGCGCTGATGGCAAATAAAGCAGTCACATGAAAACACAACTCACACGTAATCCAATGAATATAACAGCAGGCTTCATCAAGAAATAAATATAATGATTCACAAGGAAACCCTTGGACATACTTGGAGCGCACAAGGCCCATCCACCTCCATGGATGAACATAACTGATCTCCTCAGCTTTCCGTCCTTTCCAGGAGGCTGGTATACACGTACACGGACTCCATCAAACAGGATATCTTCAATTTGGATCTCTTGGTTTGTGATTGGCACCAGGGTCTCAAAATGAACAATGGCAGAGTTGATAACGTGGACTCTATGGCTCAAACCCAGTGAGTGTGCAACATCTCCCTACAAAACAACAGGTCAGTAATCCGTGAACTGAACTAACCGTTCCCCTCATTATGGTTTTGAAATGCAGTTTGCATGATATTTTTGGTGCATTCACAAGGAGAACAAAAGCCAAGGCATTGAAAAAGAGAGAAAAGTTCATGAAGACAGTGAATAGGGAACATTTTCATCCTGCCCTTGGGTATTATCTATTGTGTTGCCAAGTTGGACAAAGTTCATCCGAACAGGCAAATCAAGGTCATTCTTTAATATGTCTCTTCAAAAACAGATGGTCCTCTATTAATAGCTAATAATGGATGTTGTCTATCAGGTTTTATGCTGTTTATACAATGTAATTGTATTAGCTCTGCTTAGATTTTGTACTAAATGCAGCAATAAGTTCAATTTCACTTAAGTTTAATGACAAAACCAATATAAATTTTTGTTGTTATTTTGATTTTGTTAAAAAGACATATGACCTCCAAGTTAGACAACAAAGCCTGCTATTTCATTTTAGCATATAATATAAAAGCTTTCCAGCCAATCAAAATCATCCTTTCTTCAATTCACCTGGTGTACTGTTTAAAATGTGCTACTTACCATCATCACAACTCCCCGAAATGTGGCATCCAACACCATCAGTTTCCATGGTTCTGAGATTGTCCTAGGCAATGGGATGTAGATGTAATAGGCAACAGCTATTGCAAATAACAGGGTAATACCGCCAAGCAACTTCATCATGAAGTGATGTCTCTCTTCTTTTCTCTCTGCAGCTATTAAGGGGTTAGACAATATGACATTGAGCAATTCTACAAAGATTTTTTGGAAGTTACTGTTACTTCCTGTGAATTGTCTTATAGCATTCTGGGAAATGTAGTCTTTATTCTTTGTACAGAATCCCTGCATACTGTGCTTACATAGACAATAGTGTAAGTATAATACCTTATTTAATGCACATTCATTCTCACTAATGAGGTCATTTCAGTTCATTTCATTCAACTGATGAGCAAAGAATTTAGCCAGAATCTACAATATTATATAATTTCATGCTCCAATACAAACTTTGTAATTTTTAAAAGAACAGAAATCTTGTTAAAACTACATTTTTAGTGTAAATGAGTAATATGACCTTGTTGATTACTGGTGTTGATTACTTGTACTCCTTGACCTCAATAGTCATATCAAATGTCCACCACTAGGGGTCATTGTTGTTATGAGAAAAACCCTCATATGACCACTTACATCTGAGGATTATAGAACATTTGTTCGGTTAGACATTTAATATGAACAAATATTAATAAACATTGCTGTGACAAGTCCCGGTTAGTCTCATGCAATACATGTAACAGGGTGTTTTATAAGATGAATAAATAGAAAACAAGTAGATAGAATAGATAGAATAGAGAGCGAGTGCTATTGTTGAGGGTCAAGTGTAGATCTTTAGCCGTTTCTTTAAGATGATCGGATCGAGTTAGAGGGAACAGTTAAGGTAAAAGTCTGTGAAAGTGATTGTATGCCTCTTTGGGATAGCACTATAAAGTTCACTTGCAGAACTTGCAAGCTTCTGGAGGGCACATAGGCCTACATAAAATTATCGGTAGGCTAATAAACACACACACACACTAATTTTGTGTAATTCAATCTACAATTAAGACAATTCATTTTAATTGTATTTAAACGTAATTGTTTCCAAGTAAATAAGTAAAAAGCCATATTGGCCAATAGAGCAGCACTGTTTATTATTTACCATGATAAATAATACAGACAGCACAATGCTGATACAGTAAATAGTAAAGTAGTAGCAGTGACCTGGTTAGAAAAGTGCTCTCAGAAGCGCATCTGATGTTGCATTTCATTACAGCTGACGAAATGGATTGTGTCACAAAAATGACATATTTAGCATATGCCAAGTGAGTGAGGTCTGTGTTGAGCTGAAAACCAGACAGGTTCTAATGGTAGGTTTGACGTTTACCATAATCTCTCCTCACAACAGTCCATGCATGCAGTGCATGTGCGCTGAGCTCTTCTGTCCAAGCCATCCCTAGCCATTCAGGATTTTTGTTACTTCTTTGCAGTGATTACTGTAATTGGAAAAAGACTGTGGCTAGCTCAGCGAGGACTGCCAAGTCAGGGGAAAAGAGCAGCAAGGGTTTCTGCAATACACCGGGCTCTTTGGTCTTCATAACTGTTGTTTCTGCATTATCTATCATCCCTCCCCTCTTATTATGAGACAATTGAGGCTTGCAACTGTTTGCTTTTGTTAAACGACTTTGGTCAGAGAAGAATTGGAAATATCTGCTGAAGAGATGTCAAGGATGGAGTGACGTTTGAACCGAAGAACCCATTTCAAACTAAACTCAAAAAAGTTCTCAGTAGTTTACAGATAGCAGAGCTATAACTTTATGAGACTACGTTTCTTCGGGATAGCTAGCATATGGCTATTACTGAAAGTACTGTTAGCCTGTGGCCCAGATACCCATAATAAATCAAACATATTCTAAATGGATTCTAAATGAACATCAGTGGTGTGAAAATAATTTTAACGAGACCAAAAGTATTATGACTAGGATTATATGAGGCTTTAAAGGACTGAAAAGCAGAATGATGCATGCTCACTGGTTTCAATGGTCCTCACACCACATACTATCAAAAACAAACACTGCTATCTTTCTTTCTCAGAGATACTGTGTCATGTCAGTGATTAATCTTAAATCAGATGTCTAAAGAAAATCAGATTGGTTTAAAAGTCAAAGGATCAGTGTGCTTACCTCCAACCTCTCAAACACAAAATGTCATGAGAAAATTCAGCTGTTATTTAAGAGACGTCATATCCCCCACAAATGATCATGGCAGTCACTTCTCTGAAGGTGTGGATACATACCAATGACTAACATGAGGTTTACCCTGCTAGAAAAACCAGGTTAAAGTGGTCAAACTGGTTTTGAACATGGAAACTGGTTAGACCAAGGGGTCTTGTCAGATTTGCCTAATTGGTCAACCAGCCTTAACCAAGTTGAGCTTGGCTAGACCTTGGTTATACCAGCTAATTATAATAAATAACAAACTAGAAGTGAAAATGTGCAATTGAATGTGCAATATTTCTACATGACCCAACCCTAAAAACAGGTTTTGGTGACATATAACTGACAATTTCAGTCAAATTGATTTTGGTGTCCAAAAATCTTAAACCTGAAAAACATGTAAAATCAATAAGAAATATTTCAGGTTAAGATTTTTAAGATCACTCAGAAGTTAAACTGTGACATTGACGTGACTCTGTACAGGCGGTCAGATGTGAGATTTTCCTTTTATGAAAGCTCAAAGATGCTCTTTGGATCATCTCAAATCTTGCAGGAGAACATAATCATCAGGTTTGACACAAAGTTGAAGAATTCATGTAGCAGGAGTGCCGCTGTCAATTAAGCAAAAACCAAATACTGAGAAAAATCAGATACTGAGCTTTTAACTAAAATTATGCTGATAATACAATTTGTAATGGAAAGCCAGATTTTCAATTATAATTATTACTAGTAGAGTAGTGTAAGACTTTTGGACCCCACTGTATTTTCCGTGTTCTGCAATTTATTCATTTTTTTAAATATTTTTAAAGTTACCTGACAATAGTTTTTGTTTTAGTACAGATGAAGATGAATAGGCTGAAATGTTTCACTCCCTCCTCTTAAAAGGTGTTTTTTGGAGAATTTGTTCTCTTCACACATAACGGTAACTCTATTGTTCTCAGAGACTATTTGAGTGAAAACTGACAGTGACATTATCTCATTGTTTAGACATATGATATGAGTCAAGTAAACAAGTTTTAGAGATTTTTTTTATTTTATTTGTTTTAGATTTTCAGTGTTATAGAGCTTTTGGATGGACATAAGGCTCCTCTGTTTGGACATCAGTTATGAGCACTGAGACCAGCAGTAGTGTTTGAGGTCTGGATGTTTTATGTCCCCAGTTCATGCCATTCCTGTCCTGTTCTCAGACAAGGTTGCAGGGTTCTCACTGGTGAAAGGTACAGCAAGGGGACAGTGACCCTTTCTGGCTCTTCTTTGGCTCCAAGATATGCTCAGTGTTGACAGGTTGATTGATCTGAATCTTGTGTTGAAGAGACACAGCAGATTTTGAGAGGTCAGGCTCACATAGACTGCGATAAGGAGACATGACCTCTTGATACACAGATATCTCACAATAAAACTTTCAGTAAAGTTATTGATGAGATTCAAATTAATAAACAACTTTCCACAAATTAAATCACATTCAGAGGTTTGGAAATGATCTAGAGTAAGTTAAAGGTGCCATAGAATACATTGATACAGTATTTTAAATTGTTCTCTGATAGCTACATAGAAGGTATGTGGCTTAGGTAAGGGCAAAAATTCTCCAGAAACGGTTTTACATTTGCATTTACAACCCTAGGATTTCTCCCTAGAATGAAACGGTGTGTTATTGGCTTATTTGGAAGGGTCATGAATAATAATTTTGAGTTCTGCTCTGATTGGCTGTTTCTGGCTCATTTCAGTAGCTCACACAGCAGGAAGGAAACACAGGGAGGAAAATATATATTTCAATACTTACTCTCGCAGTTATATCGTTGGGTAATTATACTGTTAATAAAATGCGGGGGACAGAAACTGCTTTCAAATGCAAGATCGCTTTTTACTTTCCCTTTCGCTTTCGAGATTCGCAAGAACTCTTTTATACTATGGAATGGCAGTACTTACCACACATTTTACAAGATCAGATGCTTGTGGTGCTCAGGATCAGTAAATCATTCGCCATCATCCTCAGTCATCTCTCCTTCTGTTTATGTGGTAAGTGAACTCTTATGTACTGCAATGTAACAGGCTACCGCTAGCAAGGAGCTAACCATGTCCCTTCAGTGGCTCTGTTATTTTATTAGAACTCATTATTTGCTTTCCGTGCCTTTCTGAATACAGACACCAACCCATCCCTGCACTTCACACCCCCTGCATGGCCTGGAACATAACATTTATTTCCATAATCTGCCATTTTCTCTGTTGTCCGCGCTTGTTTCTTCACAATACCTGCAGAACTTCTATGGTTCGTCTGGCGGCTGGCCTACAACATGGGCGGGTATATGCAAATGTTGGGGGCGTAACTATTAGTAATTCTGACTGTTACATCACAGTCGGTGGTATGTTCTGATTCGCCTATTTTTCAGTGGTCTTTTTTTATTCACAAGATTTACATAAGGAGGAAACAATGGTGTTTGAGGCTGACTGTATGTCATTTCCATGTACAGAACTCTTATTATTCAACTATGCCAAGGTAAATACAGTTTTCCATTCTATGGCACCTTTAAAGCTTGGCAACATGCATTTTTATTTTATTTATTACGTTAATTTTCTCACCAAAAATCCCCAAATTAAATACAAATTTGTTTTATTTTTTAAAATACCTGCTGGATCTCAATACACTGATGTATCATAAAATTTGAAAGGTTGTTACTCCATTTAGTAAGCAAAACACCCCATATCACATCAATGGAAATAAACAACTGTAAAAAGACTCACACTTGCTTTTATAAGCTTTGATAATGGATATTGGCAAAGCCATGGAAGGCAAATTCAGGGAAACACCCATGAGAAGAGATGTGAGACAACTAGAGAAAAAAACTCCCATAATTCCCTTCACATGGTGTTACTTAGATCAGTAACACTTGGCCCTCTGAACAGCTTGTTGAAAAAGCAGGAGGCTTATTTCTCCATATGGGGCATCCTTTATACACCCTGAGCGAGAGACTCAGATTGTTTTACTCACAATGACATCATCTCTCATCATGTTCCTCTGGGCTGGAGTTTGCACTGCTGGCTCCAATCAGCAGAGAAACATCGGCCAACCTTCATTCACTGCAGCTCCATCTGAGAGAAGAGAGAGGACAGATGAAGTCACAGGAAGTCCTTAAAAGTCAAAAGGCTCCTTTGTCCAGGGCCTTACTGTGCTAATACAAAGCAGAGCGACTTTAATGAGTTTTTGAGTTTAAAGTTCTTTGATACCCCTATTGGCAGCTTTGACTGAGAGTCACCGTGCTCTCGTGTCTCAAGAGAAATGAAATTTAGAATCTGAGCTCAGATGATTACTCCTTTAGGCCCCACTGTTGTTTAAAGAAACAATTGACCCCCAAAATTAACATTCTGTCATTTTTTACTTACTCCATGTCATTGCAACCCTGTATGACTTTCTTTCTTCTGTGAAAATCCAAACAAGATGTTTAGCAGGATGTCTGAGCTGCTCTCTTATTAAAGTGATTGGGGACCAGCTGTCAAACTCCAAAAAGGTCAATATAAGCAATGTGGAGAAGGTTACTTTGGAAATGCAATAGGTTACAGATTACAAGTTACCCTATTTAAAATGTAACGTAGTGTAACTATTTAAATTACTTTATCAAAGTAATGTAACTAATTAGATTTGATTACTTTTCTAAATTTATAATGAATGTTTTCAGCTGTTTCAAACCAGGCAGTGTAATTACAGTAGTACTCAACACCGATTACTGTCAGACTTTCAGAATCCTTCATCAGTTGAATTAAGATTATAATAATTTAATTTTTATAGCACAGCCACAACAAAATCAGACTTTAACACCTCGTTTTACTTTGAGATCGTTCTGAGTTTAAATGCAGTTTTAAAATCATAACAAGATATAGTTTAATAGCTATGATACTGTTTTTGAAATCAAATTTTTGCATAGCAAATAATGTCAGGAAACATTGGCATCTAACAACGCCTAAGAAAAAACAGTTAATCTTAAAAAAAACATGAACACAAAAATTCTCAGTAATTTAAACTGATTACAGTTACATTCATTTTTTAATTAAATTACATGTAGTTACTCTCCAATACTGATCATAAGAGTATCATAAAAGTAGCCCATGCAATTCTTTTGCTACATTCCAAGTCACATAATAGATTTTTGTGATGAACAAACCAAAATGTTATTCATTATTCACAAAAAAACCTTGCTTGCTTACTTGTATGGTATGGAAACAAGCAGCTTGGACATTCTGCTAAATATCTTCTTTTTGGAGTTCCACTGAAGAAATAAAGTCCTGCCAGTTTTAAAAGACGTGATGAGGATGGGTAAATGATGACAATAATTTTAGCTAAACCTTTAATGTGGAATTTGTTTTAGAAGCATGACTGCATTTAATTCAAGACAGTGCAGTGTTGATATCCAAATGGGCAGTTGTTTGGTCACTACACGCCAAAGCTAGTTTCCATAGCAGCAGAGTACACTGGATTCTGGTAACAATGTGCGGAAATGAAGGAATCATGGAGTATTTGACTGAAAATGCAAATCTTAAAATACCATGTTCTGTCATGGTTATGGATACTTAGCTCATTAAGGATGTGCAAAATCAATGTAGCCTACCTGCAACCTTCATTTAGCAGCTTCAGTTACAAATTTCTAAAAATATAAACATATAAAGGAAGGAACAGAGCGCAGAGGATCAGTAATCCAAGCATGACAGTGTCTTGCAAAATCTAAAAACATGTAGAAATAACCCTCAGGCATCCCAGCCAAGCCACGCTAACCTGCACCTGTCTTCTCATTCATATGTCAAGATGAACTTGTACAAACAGGCAGAGTTGATGTATCCCATTCTTAGCTCAAACCAAAAGCCCTAAATATAGATAAACACATTGAAATGTGTTCATATTTTTCTGAAATATGTTTCACACATAGTATGTACATATACACCTATCTGTAGTTAGTTTTTAACTCACAATTATGATTTAGTATGCCATAATTTAGATTTTTATGTCAAATCAATATTTTAATAGTATCATAAATTTGACTTTATCTCAGAATTGACTTATGTCATAATTTTCTCTATTTAACCCCTAATTACGATTTAGTAGATAATGCTTTAGACTTAATTTTATAAATAAAGAAGAATGTCTGTTTTGAAGAACTGTTTTTGACTATATTATGGAGTATTCTGTCTATTTACGTTGTGAATGCTCTGCAGACCAAAGCCACTTGAGAAAATGAGTTCAGGGACTGGCTAATTAACAAATAAATAAAATTAAATAAATGTAGCATAAATTCCCTTGTCATTTTAGGTGAAACATAAAGCGTACTTAATAAAATGTTGGAAATAACGTCCGTAATTTTTTTATTTGCCAAACGACAACAGTTTTCATCAAATCTGAGTTGCAGAGGGATTCGGATGAGCAGATCCAAAGACACCACGCACCATAGCTATAATAAAAGTTAATGGGGTCCAAAACAATACTGGATCCCCCTAACTTTCACCGTATGAACAAAATACACAGACATTTAAAAAAAAAAAATCTTCTTTTGTGTTTGACAATATAAAGAAAGTCATACAGGTTTGGGGTGGGTTTTTTTTTTGTCTTGAAAACTTTTATCCATTTCTACCATAGCCTTCAAAATTCAATCAGAAAGACTTCTTGCAGAAAAGTTTCTTTCTTCTTATGTTATGCCAAGAGATTTTACCAGAGAAGGTGCTCCACTGTCCCTATAGCATCCGATGTAGGCAGAGAACACACACATACACACACACACACACACGTTTTGCTTTTGTTTTTCATCTCCGGCAAATAAAGAGGTGTGCAGTCTTACATTCCTGTCTCCGAAATCAACACGAGAAGAGTTACAACTTGCAGCTGTCGTTGAAAATGTCTTACGTACACACACATACATACTAGTTGAATGTTTATTGCAATTACAGTGTCTATTTATTTCTTTGAATTTACTTTTTTTTCAATTGCTAACAAGCATTGTTCAATACTGAAACCACATTTTCAAAACTGTTCATACAGTCTGCATTACCAACATGAATCTCGGCCAAAACACCTCCAAAAACACTTCATATAGGTCTCAAAATAAGCTTGTTTCATCATATCACTGGGAACAATTCTCATTCAGAACGCATACATTTCATTCATAACACACTGATCTAAAAAATACTAACAACAGGGAGCATTACATAAACGATGAACTTTTATCTGCGAAGTTTGAATGATTTGTCACATTAGTATTTCTTTATTGGTTAAGAATAACATTTCATTTTACTGACTGTATTTCAGCACAAAGAACGAAAGAGAAAAGCAGCATTTCCACCCTATTTCATTATATACATAAAACAAAAACCCATAAACATTTACAAAATTTACATGTGAAAAATAAAAAAACAAAAATAAATATAGAAAGTGGAGAAAAATATATATATAAAATAAAAAAATAAAAATTCTGAAGCAAAAACTACCATAAAAAAAAACAAAAAAACAAACATAATCAGTCTAGTATAATGAGGTACTGTATGTGCAGCATTGAAGTCCCAGCTGCTCTAGGGGGTCTTTCTGTGTGGAGTTTGTATGTTCTCTCCATGTTGACGTTGGTTTCCTCTGGGTTTCTCCCATAATCCAGAGACATACAGGACAGGTGAACTGGAGACTGTAAGGGAGTATGAATATGAATGTGTGTGATGGACTGGTCATCAGTCCAGGGGGTTTTCCTGCCTATGACCCAGGAAATGCTCCAGCCTCCTCATGACCATACATAGGACAAGTGAAAATGTATGGGATGATTGGATGTTCAGTACTGTGAGGGTTCTAGTTCTCCCTCTCTATGCCACTCTTTTTTCCCCACCAATGTGTCTTCCTTGATCCATGTTTCCAAACAAAGTCATTCCATAGCCATCCATTAATCAAAAGGTATAACCAAAAAAAAAGAAAGAAGAAGAAGAGTCTAAAAATAGGACATCTAGCTTGCCTTTCAGCTGAAATTGCATTTAGTTGTGTTTGGAATAATTATTATTCAATTTCATAATAAATATTCTGCTAAGATTTTATATTTCAATATAATTCCTGCAGAAATGGACAGTTTGCCATCATTCTGATTTGAATATGCTTTTATCAGTTTTGAAAGCAGTTTGTTAGTGTTTTAAAAATGTGCTAAAAATGTATAGTGTTTTGCATGTTGTGGAGTATAAATGACAAAAGTGTTTGTGGATTTTGAAAAATGTGGTCATTGCATGCATTTTGTCCGAAAGCAATGAAAAATGATTCACAGTTTGGTCCATATAGACCTCTGTATCGCTGAATGTGTGAACAGTTTTCTGATGTGGCTTCAGTATTGAAAAATGCTTGTTAGCAATTGAAAAAAACTGTAACGGCTGTACTAGACTTTATGTGTAGGTTAGCATGGTAGATTGTTAAAAACATTGTTAGAAACAATAATTTCTGTCAGGATGGTCTGTTTTGCAAGTCAGAGAGGGTTAAGTGAGAGGACATGAGGAGTGTGTGTAGGGTACACAATGCTCTTCCTCACTCTTGGTCCTGTGCCAAACGGTGCCACAGTTGAAGGAGTTACACACAAAGGATTGTTTCATGGAAGTGAAGGTACGCTTGTACAGTCATCCAGATCAGATTCCTGCAAATTCCACACTGACACTCCCCAAGGCAAGCTGCCCTTATTCCGCTCCAGATCTCCATGTAATCAAAGGGCTGATGGAAGAAGATTCAGTGTAGAACAGAGAAGATCTTTCACTTCAAAGCTGTTTTTGATGTCTTCTTGTTAAACATGACATATTGATGAAACGCGCCATCCAAATACGAAATATATGGGGTTAGTCATTTCACCATCGACACACAGTAACTGATTAGCATTAGAATTATGTGCCTGTTAATGCTATTATAAACATCTTGACAGTCATGTTGTTCATAAATGAACTGCTGTCGCAGGCTCTGACAGGATTCTAGCAGTTCTTTCTCTGCTATTGTTGTTATCTCCAAAGCGGGATCAGAGCAATAGAGGCGAGAGAAAAGAGTGATATAAGAGGGAGAGGACAGTGATAGTGGAAGTTGATGGTAATGATAGTGTGGGCTGATAAAGATCAGACAGGAATTGTAAGAGAAATGGGCCACCAGCCAGGGGAGTGTTATGGTTTGATCCCTACTGTTGGTGCTTCGAAAGTCAGGTACTGTGATCCCTTAAGACATTATCATTTCCAGTTTGCCTCTGGGATCATAGTAGTAGCACTAGCCTTTACTTTGAACCACCTGTGAGACATACATGACAATAATTCCATTGTACCAGGGCCTCACTCTTCAAGAGGGGAGAGGAGTGATGTAAGAGGAGGGAAGAGTGTTGCATTTTCTTGGCAGAATGGTGGCGCTGGTGGCGGCTGAGGGCTGAACAGGCAGCCTGCACGGTATTTATGGGTGCTGGAGCAAGAAGCAGCCTGGCTCAGAGCCTCGCACACATCACTGAGGACATTCATCATCAGCTGAGAGAACGTCGCACCCATTCTTCAGCTGACAACCTTCAGCAATGCTAGATCTCAGCGTCTCGCTTTGCATTTTATTCTGTTATTCCCTTTTATTGCTTCTGCTTTTTCAGCCCATGGTCAATCTCCATTCAACTCTCTGTTTGCTTTCAACCTCAATTTCTTTAGGTTTTCCTGCATGTTTTTAAGGGTATGTTCAAATAAATATCCAGTCCAAAGGGTGCTTCAAATGAAATTGCTATATATCACTTCACCAGAAGTTGAACAGTTATTGCATACAAGTTGACTAACTTGAATGTGATCAAAGGCAGTATGCAAATTATGAAAAGGGCCTTCAAATATGTCTTATTAGTTCTCTTTTCTTACACAAATGTACTGTAAATGTTTCATCAGAGGTTTTGACAACCTTAGTTAACTTTAACTAAACTAAACTTGGTAACACTAGTTGCTTATTGGCATGCCTATTAGTAACATATTGGTTTATTAGCACTTATTAAGCACAAATTCTGCATGAACATATTCTGCATCCGTAAATATACCTAATACTTGAATTTAAAAACTACCTTACTCACTATTAATAAGCAGCAAAGTTTATTGAGGCAAGTCGTAATTAATGGTTTGTTAATAGCGAGAATTGGACCTTAAAATAAAATGTGACCTTAAACTTTAGTTATACAAAAGTTAGGGCCCTTTCATACCAACAATGTCAACTATAACGGTAATAGAGTGTTATGTCATCTGTCACCATAAATGCTTGAGCTCTTAAATTGTGTGAATTATGATTGGCTAATTTTTTGTTTTATCGTTTTGTTAACTCTATCAAGTTTACATTTTTTGTCTCTTCTGATGCTATTGATTATCAATTTTTATATCATTTTTTTATCACAAAACATTTTTAAGATACTCAACGGTTAGCTAGCTAAAGTCTTTGTGTTTTCCGAAATGCTTGCCGCCGCTGTTTCCTCTTGAGAAAACTTTCTTCGTCTTAGTCTTTCCACGCTGTATTGACTGTCTCGTGGGATTTATTTAGTTACCAGCTTATTTAATGGCTCACAGAAATACAAAATGTGATTCATCAGTTGTAAATGATCCCTTTGAGGTTTGTTGGCTGAAGTATTGTCTGAGTTGCCAGTCCTCCAATAGAGCAGCAGTCCAAAACCGTAGGATTTATGTGTTTGTATTCTAGTCCATAGTTCGGCTGCAATGCACTTTATTTCAAAGAAAGAGGTGTTTTAAAGACTCACAGAAAAGAGGTTTGCATGTCTGTCTGTGGTCTCTAGTTAGTGAACAGAACAGCAGCTCGAAGACATTTTAGGTAAACCAAAAAAGGAGTCATGCTGGTACGTCACATAACCCACTTCCTGAAACAAGGCTGCTTTTCAGTTCATTTGTTGGAAAAAAAACCCCACTGCATAAGCTTACTCAGAAAAGCCATCAGTCAAACAAGGAAAGGTGTGAAACTGACGGAGAGTGTAGACAGCTAGCGTTGATAGTTGATGATGCTATTTTCAAACATGTTATTATAGGACCCTTACATTTTGAGAGATAATTGTTGTTTTTGGCTTGCGATTCCGTATATATAGTGCCATAGCAATTACGTATTACATAAATGCCATTTGAAAAGGTCAAATAATAAAAACTGCAGCCACAGAAAGAATGTCTGTGCTTAGCTAAGGAGCCTTTCACACCAAAACTGGCACTGCATCAGCGTGATAGAATGAACACATCGCCCTGTGCCATTTCATGTCCAGCTGTGTTGGTGCCATTAGTCTCGACAGTAGCACATTCTATTTCAGCCTCATGTTAACACGTCGGATCATCAGCTTTTTATACTTGGGATTTGCAGGCAGTTCTGAAGCATGTTGTGTAAGTATAGGATACTGTCCACCTACGTGACTGCCCAGAATTTCCAGTGTACCTCATAAGGCCGATTCTGTCATCCCAGAGGTTGAGAAAAATGTTTGAATTAATGTCAATGTTTTATTAATGACATTCAAAGCCAGACTGGTGTAATGCAAGAGAGAGCAATACTGAAATTGAAACACTGGTACTTCACTCAACATAAATTTTCATATGAAAAAAACTGTGTGTGTGTGTGTGTGTGTGTGTGTGTGTATATATGTGTGTCTCAGGGCTCGATGTGGCTGTGGCTTTCAGGGCCACCAAGGCATTGGATCAAGAGCCTTTGATTAGGACTGTACTTTCTGGACTCAGCAGCTGGAAATACAGGCTGCTGTCATCCTGCAGGCTACTAAAGCAGACACTTAATAAGTTATTCTGTATCCAGCAGGCTTAAGTCACTGTTATTCTTGGCTCAGACAGAATGAGGTGTACCTTTTATGAACTTCCACCGTCTTTAATCGGTATTTTCTTTTATAAAAAGAAAAGATTTCGGAAACAAATGGAGTGAGAAATTATGAATGAAGAGTTTGATATGCATTGATCATTCAGATTCAGAATATGCACATCTTCAAAGTCTTACAAGTGGAAGATTCTTTTCTACTTATTAGCTTGCACGTTGTGGCGGGGTGGAAGGAACACGCAACAGCAAAACTCAGGTGAAAGCCCCGGAGGGTGGATTTTATTAATAAGTGCTGAGATACGTGGGTGGTGACGGTGGGTTGGCGTGCGGTGGTGCTTTCAACCATGTCCAGGTGCGGGTGAGTCCGTGGGGTGCTCGTGGTGGTGCTGAACGGTCATACACTGCTGTCTGGGGAAGAGAAGAGAGCGCAGAGTCAGGTCGCGAGCTTATGGAGAGGTTTCTCACCCTTCCTCTGTGTGCACGCTGTTTAAATAGGGCCAGGCTGATGAGGGGCAGGTGTGGCCGATCAGCCCGTGATGAGTTGTGAGCCGGTGCTCCTCGGGAGTTTCCAGGGCAACGCTGATGTGGACTCGGGACGCTCGTCAACCATTTGCAGCAGGAAGGGGCAGCTGAAGTCCGGGGCTCGCAGGACCGGCTCCGAGGTGAGCGCCGTCTTCACCTTTTTGAACGCCTCCTCCGCTTCAGGTGTCCAGCACACCTTGTCCGGCTGCCCCTTCCTGGTCAGGTCTGTCAGGGGGGCGGCTAAGGAGGAGAAGTTAGGGATAAAACAGCGATAGTACCCTGCCAACCCCAAAAAGGCTCGTACCTGGGACTTCATGCTGGGTTTCTGTGCGGATCGCACTGCCTCGACTTTTTTCTCTTGGGGTCGGATGAGGCCCCTTCCGACCTGGAAGCCCAGGTACCTCGCCTCGGTCAGGCCCAGGTGACATTTCCGGGGGTTGGCATACGCAGCCGTACGCAGCTCCCTCAGCACCCTCCGCAGACGGTCAAGGTGGTCTTCCCAACGAAGGGAAGGGTCCGGTACTGCCAGTGCCCACCGGGGGTGCTGAAGGCCGTTTTGGGTTTGGCTGACTCAGAGAGGGGCACTTGCCAGTATCCTTTCTTTAGGTCCAGGGTGGAGATGTACCGGGCCCTTCCCAGGCGATCGAGGAGTTCATCCACCCGAGGCATCGGGTATCCGTCGAATGCCCAGACTTCATTCAGGCGGCGGAAGTCATTGCAAAAGTGGAGGGTGCCATCTGGCTTGGGTACCATGATGATAGGGCTGGACCAAGGGCTGTTCGATGGCTCAATTACCCCTAACTTCAGCATTTGTTGGATCTCTTCCTCGAGAGCCTCTGGGACTCGGTAGGGCCGTTGCCGGACGATGACTCCGGCTGGTGTGCGGATTTCGTGCTGGACGATGTGCGTCTGCCCGGGGACCGAGGAGAACACATCTGGGAACTGACCCAGGAGGTACGGTGCAAAAGACGGTGCTGCAGCTCCGTCTTTTGAGCCGCCGAAAGCTGGGGGTTTATATCTACTACGACGGGGTCCACAGTGGCGAGGGCAGCTAGCTGGTCTCTTGTCTCTATCCACTTCTTGAGCAGGTTAATATAGTAGAGTTGGTCTACTCTTCGCCGCCCGGCTGGCGGACACGGTAAGTGACTGGCCCGACCTTTTCGGTGATGGTATACGGGCCCTGCCAGCTAGCCAGGAATTTGCAGGCGGAATTGGGGACAAGGACCATTACCCGGTCTCCAGGCTGGAACTCGCGGGGCTGGGCGGCTCGGTTGTACTGTTGTTGCTGCGCTTGTTGGGCTTTGGCGAGGTGCTCCCGGACTAATGGCATGACCCGGTCGATCCGTTCCCTCATTTCTTTTACATGCTCGATGACTGAGCGGTGGGGCGCAGGTTGTTGTTCCCACGCTTCTTTGGCGACATCCAACAGCACTTGGGGTTGGCGCCCAAACAGCAGCTCAAAGGGGGTGAAGCCAGTTGACGCCTGAGGAACTTCCCGAATCTCGAACATTACGTAGGGGAGCATGAGGTCCCAGTCGCGCTTGTCTTCGGCCATGACCCACCGCAACATTTGTTTGAGGGTCTGATTGAACCGCTCCACGAGGCCGTCAGTCTGGGGATGGTAAACGGAAGTCCTCAGTTGCTTCACCTTAAGGAGGCCACACAGGTCAGCCATTAGCCGGGACATAAAGGGAGTCCCCTGGTCGGTCAGTATCTCTATGGGGATGCCTACCCGGCTAAAGAGCAGGAAAAGCTCTCGGGCGATAGACTTGGCGGTAGCCTTGCGAAGGGGCACTGCTTCGGGGTACTGGGTAGCGTAATCCACAATCACCAGGATGTGTTCGTGGCCGCGGACAGACTTAGGCAACGGCCCTACGAGGTCCATCCCGATGCGCTCGAAGGGCACCTCAATGATGGGCAGTGGAATCAGCGGGCTTGGGGGAGGTTTTCGTGGAGACGTTCGTTGGCAGGTTGGGCAGGCCTGGCAAAACCGTTTGACCTCGGCTTCCATCCCGGGCCAGTGGAAGCGGCCACGGATTCGGTGTGTGGTATTTTCGGCCCCGAGGTGGCCTGCCAGGGGGTGCGAGTGTGCCAACTCTAGCACCGTTTCCGTCTTTGTCCGGGGGTACCACCAATAAAGTCTTTTCCTTCCCCCTTCGCTGTGCAACACAGTAGAACACGCCGTTTCGAACGATGAAATGCGGGAGAGGATGGGGCCCCGGTTGAGCCTCTTTACCCTCCACCACGCGCACTTGGGCCCAGCAATGCTTTAGGCGATCGTCCTCGCGTTGTTTTTGGGCAAATGACCCGCCCTCGTTCACCTGTTGGAATAGATCGTGGTAGATGTTAGTATTAGATTGAGGGGACTCACCATCTCTCCCGCTGTCCGAGGCCAGTAGGGCCGGGCGTCTACGAGCTTCTCTCGCCAGCCTTTTCCGGCTCCCTTTCGTGGCGACGGGCTGTACGGCGGCGGCCAGCAGGCGGTCGAATCCTGGCCAGTCTCTCCTGATAAGGACGGGGACCGGCAAATCCTTTACCACACCCACTTCAAGTGGCCACGCGCCAGGGGAAGCGGAGACCGTCACTCTCTGGGTTGGGACGTGCCGTGTGTCTCCGTGCACGCAGGTGATTGGTAAGGTAGCCTTGGTCTCGCCGCGTGGCGTGAGGATGCGGGACTGGACCAGGCTAACCACACTGACGGAGTCTAGAAGACCTGGGAACGGGCGGCCGTTACCTTTCACCTCTGCTTCCGGAGCCCCCCGGGGCAGGTCGCGGTGTACAATACAGCCGCCAGCCATGTCCTTGCGGGAGATGCAGGATCCGCTGTGGGCATCGGTTCGTCCTTTGGGGAGGGAGCCGCCGGCCTGGCTACTGATCGCAAGGTGCCCTTCGGCGCGCGTCGCTCCTGGACCACCCTCCGGGGAAACGGCCTCGCTTGCGCCCCAGCATCCCGATGTTGGGCAGCATCCGCTAGCTCCACTGCGTCAACGAGCTCGGCCACGGTGGCGGGGCTCCGCATCCCGAACGCTTGGCGGTGAGACCGCGGGAGGGCTTGGAGGAACCGGTCGATGACGACGCGCTCCGCTACTTGGGCAGCCGTGGGGTCTCCATCGAGCAACCAATGCCGCGCGAGGCGGGACAGTTCAGCAGCTTGGGCTCG
This sequence comes from Barbus barbus, assembly GCF_936440315.1. Classification (NCBI taxonomy): domain Eukaryota; kingdom Metazoa; phylum Chordata; class Actinopteri; order Cypriniformes; family Cyprinidae; genus Barbus; species Barbus barbus. The sequence continues at coordinate 17,524,329 of NC_136743.1, read as the reverse complement.
GGCCGGGAGGCGGGGTTTGTATTCCCATTCATGAAAACACTAGGCGGCGCAGACTGAGGAAAGCCCCAACCGGGACAGGATTTCTCTTTTGAGCTTGCCGTAGTTTTTTGCCACTTCGGTCGGCAGGGCGAAGTAGGCTCGCTGAGCCTCGCCGGTGAGGAGGGGCGCCACCAATTGTCGCTCTCCCAACCCTCCTGGGTTGCCGTGTTTTCAAACATTTGGAGGAATGCCTCCACATCATCGTCAGCCGTCATCTTGAGCATTATTTGGGTGACTTTTGCTCGAGGATCGGGTAGCGGAACGCATCGTGCAGCTGCCGTCCGCTCAGTCTGGCCCTGTCGAGCGGCAAGGTGTTCCGCGATCTGTTGCTGGCGGATGCTGACCTCCGCTAGCCGTTGGAGGATTTCGTCCATACCAAAGAACCGGGGAGCAGCGGGCGCCTGGCAGAAAGAATACAGAGAAAAAAAAGCTTTGCTGGGCGATCGTAGGTCGGTGTTCCTTCCACCCCGCCCACTAATCTGCCCGCATTCTCCACCAGTGTGGCGGGGTGGAAGGAACACGCAACAGCAAAACTCAGGTGAAAGCCCCGGAGGGTGGATTTTATTAATAAGTGCTGAGATACATGGGCGGTGACGGTGGGTTGGCGTGCGGTGGTGCTCTCAACCGTGTCCAGGTGCGGGTGAGTCTGTGGGGTGCTCGTGGCGGTGCTGAATGGTCACACGCTGCTGTCTGGGGAAGAGAAGAGAGCGCAGAGTCAGGTCGCGAGTTCATGGAGAGGTTTTTCACCCTTCCTCTGTGTGCACCCTGTTTAAATAGGGCCAGGCTGATGAGGGGCAGGTGTGGCCGATCAGCCCGTGATGAGCTGTGAGCCGGTGCTCCTCGTGAGTTTCCAGGGCAACGCTGATGTGGACTCGGGACGCTCGTCACAACGTGTTGCCAAAAAAGTAAAAATATCTATCTATCTATCTATCTATCTATCTATCTATCTATCTATCTATCTATCTATCTGTGTGTCTCATTTTATTTATTCTGAGTTTCAGCTTCTAAGAGGTGAGAAGAGGCGTAAATGTGTTTTACATATTAAACTCCAATAGAATTCATAGTGGAGTGCAAGAAATCACATCCCTCCTTTAAGATGAGGTGTCTGTATCACCTTGAAGAGACACCTTTACAAGATGTTGATTGGGTCTAATAAAATGTGTGCATTTTCAGTTTTCTCTGCTGGGGGTATGAGCAAGGGGTGAGTGCCACATGTAAAGCTGTCATTCTGAGTGTGAAGTTGCACTGGCAAAGTTAGAGTTTTGCAACACATACAGTAAACACTAATTATAACATGCTTTCTGACAACTATAAACCTAGTTTAAACAAGCAGCAGTTTCTCTTGGCTCCACTCTGCTCTGCCATTCCACTGCACCAGTTCTGCTTATCTTCTTTGATTGTTTTTCATTCATTATTTACACTTGATAGAGTGGAACAACCATAACAACTGCCTTAATTGTGCTTCTCTGGGGCATGGATTTAAAGTCCTCCCTCACATCTAGTGACCTGAGAAGTTTTACACCATTATAGAACTAGGAGGGTTAGAGTGTAGCCACAAATCTGTGCTCATTAAAAGGCCATGAGAAGAAAGATCATGTTCATTAGAGTCATTCTGTGTGGATCAGAGAACATTTTACTCATACAGCTTTGAGGCAGAGCAGTGGGGTCATCTTTCACGGCTGGGGTCCAGCTCTCTGATGTTGAGGCCTTCATGCTTCAGTGCTGACCCCTGACATGGAAGCACAATGGCTACTGTGTTCGCTTGCCAGTGGGCAACAGCAGCCCAGTGGCCTGACTTTGACCATCTCTCATAGTGAACAATGAAGAACGGGCAGTACACCAGATTCTTGACATTTAGTCCTCTTCTTGAGTAAAAGAGCTCTTTACTTCCTTTCCGTCTCAGCAGCTGACTCCTCTGTCTTTCTCCACTCTCTTTCCCACCGGCCCCTCTGAGATTTAATTGAATCCTGATGGTGGCTTTGCTCCTCTCTGTGGCCCGGCCAATTTTGATATATATTCCCCTCCCCTTGTTGATGTTCCGTCCAAGCTGTAGGCTGACTGCAGACGCAGATCACAGACAGCTGTGACTAAAGGGGAGGGGCCAGATTAATTCAGTGAGCAGATCTGGGACAGCAAGACAGTCCCAGAAAACAAACCAAGTCACTGGAAGTTTTGGCATACATTTGTATGGAGGACAAATAAATCCGTGCAGTTTGAGTAGCACCACATACAGTAAATGCTATACTCTGAGCAAGCATAGCAGGAAAAATTTATTTTTCTCTATAGTGGTTGCACTATATACATTTTCCCAAATAATTTCAAGTAAATTGAAGAGATTACCTTTTCAGCAGAAATTGCTGCAGCGGTGGAAATATGTGGAACTGTGGTGTGGATTTCACCATGGAAAGCAGAATATTCCATAAATGAAAGACAGAAATCTGCCCGTCAGACATCTGTCTTTTTGACTTAAAATCACTTTTGTTGCATCCACTCAAGCTATTTCATAATTAAAATCAGTAGCAGGATGAACTCCTAACCTTCACCTCAAGAAATCCATTGAAATCTTCACAAACATTCACTTGATTCACTATAGCTAGACTTTTGCAATTTAAATAATTTGCTTTCTCTTGTGTTCTTCTCATTTGGATAAAAGTACCTGCTAAACAAACAAATGTAATTCAAATTGACCTATTAGTGTCATTCGGATGAGGGTCTCAGAACCAAAAGTCTCTAGGAATCTCATGTCCCCTGCTGCAAATGTTGATTTTGGGTGAGGGGCTAACTTTGTGGCTCGATTTACTGCTTTCATACTGAGAGAAAGCCTTTTCCAATGAGCTCAGCTTTTCTTTAAACATTCTGTTATTTCATTTGCTTGCCATATGGATTCAAGGGCAATCTGTGACCTGTTTTTGTAGTGCGATATATATTACAAACTTTCTAAATGTATCTGATTTAGTTCAGAGGAATGCCAAGTGTGATTTGTATGGATGTTATTTTATTACTGAAAGTCTGTCTTGGGGAATATTTTCTGAATATATAATGCAATATATCAAATCTTGATAAAACTTAGACACTGACATATTGGCGCAGTATATGCAAGCAAATCCAGAAGTGTGCATTGGACTCTATTCTTAAATGGCTATAAACATTGTGTCTGTGTTTTGACATATAGCAGGAAACCTAATGCATTCTTGCATGGGGTTCAAGAAAGTTAGAATACCTTCCAGGACTTTGTTTACATCAAGTTATATATATAAAAAAGAGCCAAAAATATAGATCAATATATTGCATTACAGAAATGATTATAGAGAGAGAATGTTTATAGAGGGAGAAGGTTTAGAAATGGCTCTCCTCAGGAACAGACTGTGCAACATTGTCCATTTGGGAGGCAGACAGTGCAGTTTAACAAGCTGTGAAATATCTGGCATGCAACAACAATTATATATGCACATTAATGGTAAACATTGTGCTAGTCCTGCAGAAAACCAAAAAATGGTCCACAATGAAAAGAAAGATGAATACGTAGTTCATATGCTTTTAAACCTTTTGCTGGAGTCATAAAACATTACAGTTTTTTAGTTGCGTTTTCCCAAATTACACTCCAAAATGTGTTTTCCACCCCTATTATATTGATTTTTCTTTTAGCTACAAAGCTGTCTTCTAAATTGTGTTTGAATCTGACAGCACTTGCATTAAAAGCTTTGGACTGTAAAAGCTTATCTCTTTGCTGTGACCTGTTTTTGGGGTGCATCATTGTTCATCCAAGTGTTTCGGAAATAGACACACTGGATTCCTGCCCCAATCGCGCCGTAAGACAAATGAGTCCCTGTCTAGCTGTCTCTTTGGGTCATGACATTGCTACATTTACTTAGTCTATGACTAAGTAAAACTGTATAATGGAGAAGCTCTTACTTGGAGGGTAGTGTGGGCCTGGGGTGAGAAAATCGGCTGGTGGTGACTTTGTGACAGTTGGAGACTGAGGAGGGCAGAGGTGGTGAGAGATGAAGGATCTCTACTTTCATCAAGAACATGGACCATAGAATTTCAGGCATGACTGGGACCAAACCCCTCCATGCACTTCTCTCATGAAAAATGTCTTCTCCGGTAACTGATGTCTGAAGCAGGCTCAACTGAACTTAACAGGCCCATTAGCTTTAAATAGACCTGCACACCTTGTCAGGTGCCTGTATGCTCAGTTTGAATGCTCATTATTATCTGTCGTGAGTGACGAGAAGAGACAGCCAGGGGGCACGGAGATACAATAAATGTGTGGTTGCATAAGTGTGTCTTGCTCATTATTTGTGTGGTTTAATCTTCTGCGCTTCATTAAAACTTTACAGCTAAGCAGCTAAGCTGAGTTTAGATCCTCGTCAATGGATTGAATTCATACTTTATGGAAAAAACGTCAAAGAATCTGTGGCAAGTGGTCAAAGAGTTTGTGATGAATTACAGGCGAACCATATAATACGGTTTCTACCTACATGCAGAATGATTGGTGAGTCATGGCAGTGACAGATTTAGCAATTATATCTCACTTCTGCATTGATATAGTTACTCTATTTATCTAAATCTTTTCAATGGAATTCGTCGGTAGGTTCATCAGAACTGGAATTTATCGGTTGGATTTGAAATGATATAGATAAGATAAAGACAATGATATGAGTTTAAAATGCAACATATTTGTGCTACATAATGAGTTGCTAGTTACTGAACATGGACATTTCAATGGATTTTGCAACTTAATGTTATCATGAATACGTCTGAGATATATTGCCACAATTAAACATTGCATAACCTTTACAAGAAATGTACATATTACCTGGCTTGCTCTACAGCCATCTGTTTGAATAATTTTCAGAACGCGTCACAGAATTTGGATGCACTGAGAAAATCTATTCAGATATGAATCTAAACATCCATGGATTCTACATATTAATACAAAATATATTAATAATGGTGCATTATGTGTTTAGATCCTTTACAGTGATTTAATTTACTGAATTTCATATCTGAAAATTCTAAGAATAAATAAATAAATAATGTGTCAAACATTTATTATAAATAATGGTAAACCTAGCATTTATGTCAATGAATGTTGAATAAACGGAGGGCGGGGGACTGAAATCTTGACATGTACAGGGGCCCAGAATCCCTATGACGCCCCTGGTGCTCACCACAGTCAGAAAATTGTACACTTGGTGCAATAACAATATTTTGCACACATAAATTAACATTTTTGTTTTTCTGGTGTTTCCATTAACAGGATCTACATAACCAAGGGAAAATAGGCACAATTAGCCTAAAATTATAATAAACAAAAAATAAACAATTAGCCAAATCACACACATACACACACACACATACACACACATTTAGCATTCACTGTAGTTTTGTTACCTTGTTGAAGTCATCAGCATGGAAAGAGGGCCTTCAAGATCTATCTATCTATCTATCTATCTATCTATCTATCTATCTATCTATCTATCTATCTATCTATCTATCTATCTATCTATCTATCTATCTATCTATCTATCTATCTATCTATCTATCTATCTATCTATCTATCTATCTATCGTTCTGTCGTTCTCTCTGGCTCTTAGGTAATCTGTTTCTGGTAAGCGTGTATAGTGTCGCTGTTTATATATTCCCGCCCAGCGTGTTTGTGAGGAGCTGCCCTGTCCGCGCGCGCGGTGGCTCTGTTCATTCTGCACTGGCTGCTGTCAGCACGCAGAGTCTAAACGGCGAGGCGTAACACTGTTACTCCACAAAACCGTGTGTTGACACGCTAGACATGAAACTATCGCTTTGGATATCGGACTGTCCTAAAAGCTCAGATGACAAGCCTTAACCCGGAGCGAAACGGTATGTGTTTGTTGATCTACGGAGTGTTTTACCGCTCATGAATTCTTGCCCTGTACATTTAAGTAGAAGTTACGCGTGGTTGTCAAATAAAATGTCTTCGTGACTTAAAGGGAAGGGCTGAAGTTCAAATAGACTTTATTATCGAAGTTGGGCGTTGAGGAAAGTCACGTTCGGTTGTTTTTGAGACATCAGACAGTGTTTTGAGTTTCATACATGTGTTGTGATTGTGGAGTGATTTTACCGCATCGCCTGTGTATTAAACTCACGCTCGCAGTAAACTGACTGACTGCTGTACACGCCTGCTTTTGTTTGTACTCAACAGACACATTAAATCACAATTGTTTGTAGGTTCACTTTTGTACTATGTTATGTCTGTCACTTTCACTTTACTAATGTGTTAATAATTTACCAGAATGACAGAATTTTTAGCTTCCTTGTTACATTTCTTAGAGTTACAAGATCTAGAACTGTAAGATGAATGTGTAGCATTCGTTTCCCCCCTCAAGCTACTTAAATTGAATACAAGTTATGAACAGTTTCCTAGTTTGCTTTTGGCTGGAAGGGATACGGATTTGTTTTTGCTTTCAGACTGTTCACCTAAATGCTTAGTTTGGCTGAGGTGCTGTTAACTCATTTTTGAGCAGTAGGAACTGGCACAGCACTTATGTCTTGTGCATCTTGGAAAGATCAGATCTCTGTCATGCTGTCTTTATAAATATCCCGGTGGGGTCTCTCTGCTGTGGGTGTAATTGGGCATCCTGCCTGCACTAAATGCATGCCTGTCCTGCTCGAGTGCAACCTTGAGCTGTGCTCTGTTCTTTGTCACTAGCCTGATAACTTGACAGATACTGAGACGGCTGGGCAGTCTCGGGATCGTTTCCTCTCTAATTAGCCCAAAATAGCTCTGGATCACAGCTATGCGCTCCTTTGCATTAATCACTTCCTAAGTGCCGGAATTGATCGTTCTGGGTCAATCGCAGCCTGTTGTCCTAACACAATATTTTTTCCTCCTTCACAAGAATTATTCAGCGGCACAATATGCAGAAAATACGCTTCCTAACTGGGGTCCTGAGAGAAGTCATTTGGCACCTGATTTGATTCCTCTCCACACATCCAGCCGCTCCGAGACTGCACGGGTCTGGTTGGCTGCCAACGAGCCACAGCGGAGTGCATTGGTGAGGTTTTGGTCAGCTGTGGTTTTCTGCTCTTCCCATTGTATCCCATCCCCACTGCTTGCTATTGACCAAAGCTCATTAAACTCCACATGAAGGCTAGAGTTGAACCACTGACCCCTACATTGATGCTTTTTTTGGGCACCTCCTACAGTACATGTGTGTGGTCCTGCACAGAAGTCTGTCCTTAGTCCCACAAGGCTGCTTGTATATAGACAAATATAATTTGAAGTGACACATCGTAGATAACAATTGATCGCATGGGATTTGATTGTAAATTTATACTGGTCAAACATTTGAAATAATTTGTTTTTATGTTTTGAAAAGATGTTCACCAAAGCTGCACTTATTTGATAAAAATATGGTAAAACCAATATTATTAGAGTTTAGAAGAACTGTTTTAACCTATTTAATATATTTTAAAATGTCTTTTTTTCCTGAGAAGCCAGCTAGATTTTCAGTTATTAGTCTTCAGTGTCACATGATCTATCAGAAATCATTTATTTATTTATTTATTTCAAACTGTTTTAGTAGAATATACTACAGGGAATTTAGTCTTTATTTCAGAAACAGACTATGTATCGTGACAAATGATGTTTAAAATATCGTGCAAGGGTTTGAAATGGACCCTGTCAGTGATCTTTTGCAGTGCATGCTGGGCAAGCATGCAGAATTGCACTTACTCGCGAAGGCTTGCACGTACCAGTTTTCGAGACATGCAATTATCTTGCTTGCCTAGTCAATCTGCTTCCTCTCGTTTTTGTTTTCAGTAAAGCAATGCAAACCTCGTAATTTTTAGAAACATTCACTGGGCCGTACAGTCTATTTCTGGGTTTACTACTTGCATTTATGCACTTTGTTTAAGAGCTCAAATTAGGCAAGGTTTTAAGTAGAGGGAGGTCAGGACTGCAAGATCTGTGAAGGTCTTTTTGGATGTAAACAGCTTCAGTCACAGTGTGCCTCGGATGTACACCGTCACTATACGCTTACATGCTGTAGGTATAAATGGTTGTCCCATCATGTAAGACAGGAAGTGACAGCTGGGCCTAAGTGACTTTCATGGAGGCCACACCTGGGCAAGATCCTCGGGACGGGCAGACAGCACTGACCATCCCACGAACCCCTCAAACTTCCAGCAGGGCCATAGTCTGTTTGCTCTTACCACAAAAGGAGAGTACCAAAAATTCAACAGGGGCGAAATGATTTGGTGTTAATTGCATGTCTGTTTTTTTTTTTTTTGTGGCTTTTTCCAAACAATAGCAATATTTAGATGAGATAATATTTAGATGCATTGTTTGTTATTTTTCTATTGTTAACAGGTGACATTGCTCATATTGCTCATTCATTATTTTCCCAACTGCTCTCATAAACCACTGCATACCCACTCCATTATGAGCATGACATCTGTAATGACATGTTAAGATTACAACACAGCTTGTGTTTATAAACCAAAATGGCTTGGTAAGCACAGCATGTTTTCGTCAATGAAAGACACCGTCTCAGGTTCGTCTCTTCTGTGAGCTTCTCTCAGCATAAACCCCTCATTGTATGTGCATTTTATTCTAATTCAAATGGATCACCTCTGGAAGGTTTATGTCGATAATGGCCGCAATTTCAAGTGCAGCATCAAGAAAACCCTTAGGCAACTAGTAAAGTCTCCATTAAGACTCTTCATTTGCTCTCTTCACCTGTTTACTTCCATTCAGAGCGTTAGTATTTCCATGCCACTGCCATTAGAGACTGTATTTAGAAAAGGAGCGTTCCTCCAGGGGATGGCTTCCCAAGAAAGCTCCTGATGCTGAATATAGTTCAATTTGGATGCAAAAAAGCTCTAGCTGTGTGAGGCCCTGCTCCTTTTACTATTTTTCCATACAGCAAAGACAAAACACTGCTGTCTGTGCCCTGAATAAAACTAGCGGCTCGCGACTCGAGTGTATGCGCGGCACAGACTCGCTGCTATTGGAGATCTGAAGCTTGCAGAATAAGATGTGACAGCTTTCTGGTGATGCCCGGTGGAATTGTGGGGTTATGATCAAAATCTTTTGGAAACCATAACAACTGATCTTTGCAAAGCTCAAACATTATTGCAGTTTCTGTTGAGATCTGGCCATTTGTGGAATCTAGGTAGAGCGTGGCAGATGGGGATTTGGGAATGTATTCCCTGGTGTAAATACCAGTAGTGTTTCTCAGGGTCAAGGTCCTTTTCCCACAGTTCTTTATAGACTTGTGTCTTTTCACAGATGCATGTGGCGCCATGCAGAAGAGAGAAAAATGCTGGTTAAGTTTGTGTACTGGTTGGTCAGAGGGCAGAGTGTTTAGATTGGAGCTTTTCCATCATTCCGGCTTCTGCAAGGGAGGTTGAAAGGCCTTCTTGAGAAAATGCACAGTTCGATGTGATCGTCAATGAATCATATTTTACACACATTGTGTGATCGTACCAGTGATAGTAACCACACAATTCAGAAGTAAACAAAATATTTTACATAAGTGAGTCCATTTAGGGTTTTTTTTTTTCAGTCTCAAGCTGTGTTACAACAATATGATCTATTAATTATTTATGGCCCTTTTTATTTAGGATGTACTCACGTAAGTTTCTTGACTCATGCACATTCTTTAGCTGCTTTTGCGGGATGTGGAAACTCCCGCTCATAACTCATATTGGGCCTTATCTATTCAATCTGATGTGGTTTGGAAAGTGTGAGTGCAGAGATTCACTGCAAGCATTCAGATTGCATGGCAGGTGAGGGAAAAATCTGAAAACTGTGCCCTGCAACTTATTTAAAACTCAGGCATTGCCATAGTAACTGCTTATCTGTTCTAACCCAGTGAGCATCTATAAGTGGAGAGCGGTTTTCCCGTGATTCACATGATCCTTTTGAGGTAATGCAGGATGCTCAAGAGGCGTGAGGAACCTGAAATGCGAAAGCGCATGCTGCCGATTTACGTGCAGCTAATGAGGAGGTGAGTCTGTCATATACTGAGAGGAGACTTTCATGAACTGTAATAGATTTAATCTGAGCTGGTGAATGATGGGCATCTATTTGGTGCTGCAGAATTTCATGACTAATGACAGTCTGTCTAGATTACTAGTTAGCTTGTTTGCTGTTATGTACAAATCAGTACATTGCTAAGCTTCTGTCTCTTGGGAACATTTTGGCTGGTTTAGTAAGTTGCTGACTTAACTAATTATTTTAGCTCTGCTGCAAAACCAAGCCATCATGGGTGCACACCTGACATCAAGCCTGTGCCAAAAGTAGGCCTCCTAAAATAACTTTGGATCAAATTTTAAGGCAGCATTGCATGTATTCTTCATGAAGAAGTCATAGAGGCTAGCTGAGTACAAAATAAATCTAAGGCTGCATCAGAAATCGCTTACTTCTCTACTATAGATTAGGATAGGTGAAAAACAGTATGTGAAAAGAGTAGCATGTCCGATTTCTCAATATTCTAGTGCTGGGCAACGAGAATTTGCTCGTTCATTCTCGTGAGTATTTACATTCCACTGCAAGCGCACGTGAGCTCAGCTCTACAGACACTCGCTGATCTGATCACAGACACAGAACAACAACACCCAGACTCTGTTTTAATCATTCTTGGGGACTTTAACCAAGCAAATCTCTCACGTGAAATGCCAAAATAACAACAGCATGTTACATGTCCCACCAGTGAAAGTAATATATTGGATCACTGTTACACAGCAATAAAGAATGCATATCACTCTGTTCCACGGGCAGCTTTGGGGCTCTCTGATCACTGCCTGGTTAATCTTATACCAACCTACAGGCAAAAACTTACATTTGCTAAACTGTAAAGAGATGGACCAACGAGACATAGCGGGTTTTACAAGCCTGTCTCGACTTTACTGATTGGAGTGTTTTTGAAGCTGCTGCCACCAATCTGTACGAGCTCACAGAGACTGTAACTTCATATATCAGTTACTGCGAGGATATATGCATTCCCACCAGGATTTATGTAACATTCAACAATGATAAGCCATGGTTTACAGCAAAACTTAGACCTTCGTCAGGCCAAAGAGGATGCCTACAGAAATGGGGACAGAGTCTTGTACAATCAGGCCAGGAACACTGAATAAGGAAATTAGAGTGGCTAAAAGGACCTCCGCTAAAAACCAGATTAGTTCAATTCCAATGACTCCACTTCAGTGTGGAAAGGCCTGAAAGCCATCACCAATTACAGGACCCCCCCCCCCCCCCCCCCCCCCCAAAAGTACAAAGTGATGCATTCCACTGTGCTGAGTGAGAGTGCTTCTCTGCTGTCTTCACGTGCTATCGGAAACTTACTATTTCTCACTTAAGAAAGTCGTGATTGTAAGCACGTTGCACTCTTTTCTGTTAAAAATAACAGTGAACAGTGGTTTGTGAATGTTGATGCTTGGCCTAAATAATTTTATCGGGAGCGTCCATGTGAGCGCTCCTGCAGTCTTAGGCCCGCACCAAATGCTCTCATTGGTTGCAACGGTTGATGACGCCCATCCTAAGCCAGTACTGATCAACATCCCACCCTTCCTGTGACCCATGGTTTGTCTGTATGTGAATTCAGAGCCAGTGAGCAATGGACTTTCAAAATAATAATAATAAAAACTGCGTTAATGTGCGATAAAATAATTGTTGGCGTTAATTAATTAATGCGTTAATGCGAAAATAACACATTAACTTGCCCAGCCCTACAATATTCATAAAGAGTAAAGCAGTGTATCTGATGCTGGCAGGTCACATGAACTACGAGAAATGTAGTACATCCAGATTACATCTGTACTGTATGCACATTCATACTATAGAACATACTTTTTTTTAATGGTTGTGAAGTACTGTTTAAAAAGGGACTTCTCAAAGAGTATGAAATTTTGGACCAGCCATTTGTAGTGGTGTCTGAAACCATAGTGGACATTGTCGTGTACACTTGTTCAATCCCATAATGCCCCGCAATAACAAATAAATGACCGATCTACACTCAACGGTAAGTCTCAAAAGAATACTTGCATACAGAATGAATTAATTCCTGCATCTCAGCAGAAGATAGCATCCGCAGGCCTTCTGCCACACTTAGTGTTTGAATGTGCTCACTCTTTTAGTCTTTTTTTGTTCAGTTTTTTTTCAGGTGTATTATGTTAGTGGAGTAATTTAGGGAGGAGTGGATGAGGTTATATGGACAGATTTCTGATACAACCTAAGATGGCAGAATAGAAAATTAACATTGTAATTGAAAAATGTTTTTATCCAAAATTTGTGTGTTCTATGTTTTTTTATGCTTATGGCATCACACAGATTCCAGAAAGGAACATGTTTTTTGACTGACAGGTTGGTAATTAGCTTAGGAACATGTTTATACAGAAATTTCAAACAGAATAAACATAATTGATGACATAATGGAATCAGTATTGTCTTATCTTATGTTTTGTGATGATACAGGTTTACTCAATCGTCAATCAGACAGGAGAGATCATTGTTTTGTCAGTGTAGTTTCAGAGGGCTTGTAGTTATCCCTGCAATCAACATGTACAGTGAGGTGGGTGGCCGTTTCCACAAGGCCATGCCACTAACGCATGTTTGATGCAAATGACAAAACTGTCCTTTGAATCTCAGAAATGTGTATTCCTTTCATTGACTTCCACAGTAATCTAATCCTCAGCCTGGTTTCGTTCTAAAACAATACCAAACTAGGGCTTGTGGCGTGTTTACAGGGTTCCCAGTGACAGGTCTTTCTCATAAAGGCTACATTATGCACATTTCTGGAGCGGAGCCCATTGCCTGAGCTCCTTCATGCTCACAGTGGGACGTGTTTCCTCGGGGCAGCTCTGGTGTCATTGCAAAGGCCCTGTAGCATGTGGAATGCTGCAGGATGAGTAAGTGTCCGTGTGCCAAGCGGCCAATCACTGTCTGCAGCTCTAACACTGCACTCTTTTGTGTGCTGTACTCGGGCATGGATGCAAAGACATTCTTCCAGTGCCAGGAGCGCTGCCAAGAGTTCCACAGGAAAATTAGAAAGGAAGGAGGGCAAAACTGAGAGAGAAGGAGAACAAAGCTATTGTGTGGCTTTAGTTACATGCCGCTCTTTTTGCTCTACTTGAATGGCAGAGAGCCTTGTAGTTTTTTATTTATAAGGCCATGTTAAATGTTTTATGGAAGGCGTTGCCTCTAACAGTGGGAATCATTCTCCTCTGGCACAATCCTGTTGTGGGTAGGATGCTATATTGGGATTTTTGAACTTTACATTGAGTATGAGAACTGATAGAATGTCAGTAAATGTTTCTTTGTTTTTATACTATGGAAAAAGCTGCACTAGGGTGAGTCCATGTGAACAGCAAGCATGTGGAATAGTAATACCAGAGGGCTGCCGCCCCATTTCCTTGTTTATTTTCTTTCTGAGCATCACCACCAGTGAAGAACACAATGACCGGTGGATACTAAGCTATTTAGCACATGCAGAGGTTGCAGGGTTATTGTAGTTAACTGAAACTAAAACCATTACAAATTCAACTTGAAATAAAATAAAAAGTAGCTTAAAATAAAATATTACAATATTAAACACTTTTTTTTTTTTTATTGCATTTCAGCTAGGTGCCAAGATAACATTTCTTGTTTTCATTTAGTTTAACTAAATCCTTCTACACACTGCACAATTTTAGCAATGAACTTGGGTATGACATGCATGTAGACTTTACGATGATACACCTATTACATTATACACCGTGCTACGACGCACGTTACTATAGAAGAATAAAACGTCATTAGCATGTGCTAGTGGTAAACAAAAAGAGCACTTTGGCAGTTGGGGTTTTTATGTGTGCTGAAAAAAAGTGGAAGCGGCGAAAGAGGAAGGGATAAGAGCTTAAGGTAAGCAGTTTTATGTTTTAGCTCCATGTCGTGTTGATTTCATGCCACATTTTTAATTGGCTGGTCAGTAAACGTGGGTCGTAGCAGCAAACACACTTTTGTTTGATCATGCTGAACTTCTGAAACTGTCAGAAAATTATCATAGGCTATCTTTTGGTTGCAAGACCGTAACAATGGCCGTCTCTGAACCTCTCTTACTCTACGACATAGAACCACCGATTAGGAGCCATGATCACAGAAATTGCCACAATTGTTTCACGATGCCAATTTTTCATCTAGGACAGCCGAAAATTGTGCAGTGTGTCTCGGAGTTAAAACTTAAAATGGACAATCAAAACATTAATAAAAAACTACAATAGAATCTCAGTGATTCTAAAATAACACTAGGGGTTTGTTTGTTGCTTCTGTAGAGTATGACCTTCTTCTATCATCTCGTTGGCCACAATACTTTAGATCATGCTTGGGCTGGAAGGAAACAAAACCTGATAGGATTCCTAAATCATTTGTTGTTTTATCTGTCCATTCCCATACAGCCTCATTGGTTTGCCAGGAAAGCAGTGAAGACATGTGAAAGTGTTGTTGTTTAGAGCCTTCCAGCAGCTGTGGAACGGACAGGGGTCGTAACAGTCACCCCTCCTTATCATGTCAATGGGAAAGTGCTCACCATGCATTCGTTTGCTCTTTCTTCACCCTAATGGCTCCGCTGCTCTGTGGGGGGAACAGAAATCATAAATTAGATCTGTCCCTAGGGGAAAGTGAGAGGACCGAAAACAATCATGAAAACTTTCATCACGTTCCATAAATGCGGGTCATGGCGGCTGCTGATGTTGTTTATGAACGCTACCTCCCTCAGACACTGATGGGCCTGATACCGGGATGGCTTTTAGTCAGTTGTGGTTTATTGATTGCTGGATAAGAGTGAATGTTAGCTCTCAGACTGAGGCCGTGCTGAGGTGGTCCGTGGGCGTCGAGATGGAGCTCAGGGTGGCTGTTATCTGTTCTGCCTTGCAGGCTGGTACGCACAATTCCAGTGCATGTACAAGCAATAATGACACCCCTGTGGACCATAGAAGAGCCACATAGACAGACGGGTGAAATGAGGAAAAATAATAAGCCTTTGTAACCTAGCTCTGACATTTCAGTCTCAGAAGCTGGGATATTATGGAAAAGTAATAATCAGGTTAAACATTACAAATGTCATTGCCGTTGGAATTATAATGTTAATTTGGCTGTTGATTTCTAGAGTTGTGTATTTTGCTTATTTAGATTTAAATTTAGGATGAAAGACTTTATGCTGAAGGCCTCGTGGATACTTTATCAGATGAAATTAGATTTATATGGAAGACAAGTTCACATTTTTGCCCAAAACAGCTATTTATAAAAATCATTGGGGATCAGCTATACCCAGTGGACTGCTGTCGAATGTTAATGTGCTTTTCTGTTAAAGTTAATGCTTCAGACATTATTGGTTGTTTATGTAAAAAAGACTAACAATAATACTAATAAAATAATACTAATAGTTCTGATTTGGCTTATGAATATTAATCATGTTGTCTGCGATCGCTCAAACTGATTTGCTAATTTCAAAAGGTGGACAGTGACTGGTGAGTGTTAGTGAATGAGATTTCCACTTGCAAAGTTCTGTCCACTACTGAAGAAGCTATTTATTCTTCTAGAAAGGCTAAAATAATGCATAATTTTATACAAACTCTGTCATTTTGACAGGTAACAACACAAAAAAAATTTATATGCAGCACATCAATTCTACATGGTATGTTGATTTGCATATTTTTGTGTTTTGTTTATTTAGATGCATATGATTTCAAATTTAGGATGAAAGACTTTATGCTGAAGGTCACTTTCTCAGATAATATCTAGCTTTATATGGAAGAGAAGTTTACATTTTTGCCCAAAACAGCTATTTATAAAAGTCATCGGGGGTCAGCTATACCCATAGGGTTGCTGTCGAATGCTGATGTGTTCCTGTGAAATGCTATGTTTTCTTGAAATGTAAATGCAGAATACAACCTCATTACTGTGAGACTAATAGGCAGAAAGCTGACGTTTGTTTGTCTGCAGGCAATAAACTTTGAGCTCAGGCTTATTTTTTGGAAAGATCTTAATGATTGTTCCTTGGAAAACGCCCTGATAGTGGGTGGGGTCCCGAGTAAGGAACACACTGTTACATAGTGAAGGTTGCAACATGTCGACATGACTCTAATATCAATGCTTGGCTGCTAATGAGTGGAAAGTGCAATGGTGAATATGCCTGATTTCATATATTAGTTCATGTTTATGATACCTTGTTCTATCAAAGCCTATTGGGCTTTTGTGCAAATGACTGTGCATTATTTAAAAGACCTTGGGGCTACATGTGGCCAAACCTGATTAGTATTTAGCTGCTTGTGTTCTTATTTTCACCCTATTTATTCTGGTGCATTTCTAAAACACAATGACACACTTACTTCAGGCTGCGTTTAAGTAGTTTCCATGGCTACAAACGCTCTTGCAGCTGGATGGGCAAAATGAGCAGAGAGCATGGACGTTAATGTACTCCCAAACACCCCTCCTTCACTCTTTCTCCACTCTCTCCCTAAAGGTTTTGTTTTGGCACTGTAGGGAGGGATTTTTGGGTGTTTTATGCTGCATTTAAGAGTAGAGGAAGTTTGATTGCACAGATGTTTCAGCCCAGCACAAGTGTGGCCTAACTCGAGCTCTCTGGAGGAGCTGAATTGAAGAGATGAACAGATAGAAACACACATAAGGTCATAGAGAGTGATTGAGAGCCAGGTAGAGATGTTGGGTTACTGAGAAGATCTAAGATGGGAGATTCCCAGGTGAAGCTTTGGTCGGAAAGCCTTTGGTAAATACATCAAGAGCCTGTCAGGTTCATTTGACAAGGTAAGGTATGTATTCGCTCTACTTTTCATCTTGCACCAAAGAATTGTCATGAAAATACAGAGACGTTCTTTTGGCTGCAGTTAATAAGAAACACTTGAGGATGAGATTTGGATGTGAAGAGAGAAGAACAAAGTAACAACAGAGAGCCTGAATTCACTGTGGGTTGAAATGTGAAGCTTTAATAAGTAAAAAGATAAAGAAAACCTTTATGTGTGTAAGATTGACCTACTGTATCCTTTTAGTAGACATTTTAAAATGAAAGTTTTGTCGTAATTTACCTTTTATATTGTTCTAAGCCCATTATTTCTTACATAAGATATAAAAGGAGATAGTTTAATCTAAATTGTTAAAAGAATCTCTGAGCTCTGTATTTCTGCTTTATTTCATACAATGAGGGCCTTATGTGACCATCAAGGATCCCACAATGATAGAAAACCTGAAGAAAAAAGGGAGATTTTTTTCTTTAGGCCTGGAAAGGACTTGGGGAAAAAAGTAAAATCATAAAGTCATGTGAATGATAGTAAACTACTTAATTTTTTTTCATATTTAAATATTTAAATATGTTTATTCAAAAGATTGGAGCCTCACAGAAAAATTGCAGGGCTTAAAGTTCTCCGGGGCCGTGCCGGATCTCCGCCGTGCTGTGTTTGGCTGCGGGAAAAAAATAATCCTACATTTAAAAAACAAAACTTGTTGATATGACTTTCGAGTGCATGAGTGTTGCCAGATAGGATGGACAGTTTCCAGCCCAAAAGCTCACAAAAACCCTCCCAAAACTTTAACTGTCAAAATAATGTGATAGGATGTAAATCAAGGTTGATAAGAGCCAATTTGATCTCCTTAAAACAAAATAATGACTATAAAATAATATAAATATAATGCTAGATAAATTTTCCATGGATCAAATCAGGGCAAACACATTAAAGAGTTACCAAATATGATTAAAATAGGCAAGCTAGCAGACACTGTCAAAACGGCAATCAAGAAATTAACCGATACCAAAGTCCCTTTCAAGGAAATCCGTTCACTCGGCCACCATATTTGCAACGCCTCTGGGCAGCTCAGGCAAGACCAAGTCCTATGGGTGAATCCTGAAATCTCAAAAACGGCTCGCTGAACTCGCGATTAAATTACATATTTCAAATCAGCAATAGAATTTGAAATGAAGTGCCCCAAGAATGTTGTTTCTTATGCTCAAATAAAGTTTAAAAAGAGTATTTTTCAGGCTAGACCGACCAGCCAGTGCGCATGCGTAGCTCCAGGTCCAGCCCAAGCGGCAACCTCCCGCTCCCTCTCTTGAAACCGGGTGTCTCACTCCTCCTGAAAAGTGACGCTGCGGGCTCTTTGATCGCCCCCTGGTGGACCGTTTAAAAGATAAAATGCAGGATCGTATAGATATAAATAGATTTTGATTAAATAATTGAACTGTGCTCTGATTTTGGAGTTGCAGTGATTATAGCCTTCATGTTATCTCTCCCTCAACATAGGTGATTGTCTTCAGAAACATTTTTTGTTATTCTGGTTGAAAGTCTCTTCACATCCTTATAGCTATCATTAAGTTAGGTGGTCTAAATGTATTTATATATTCTGTGGAAGGTGTAGGACCAAGAAATGTTCGTCCAATCAAAACGCTCGGTCCGAGCATTTTAATGGTCTTTCCTACCTGCCTGTCAACGTATGTATTTGCATACCTCTGCGCACCCTGTTCGCGCGGACACGATAGGTCATCAGCGTGTTCACATACGCTATGCAGTCAGAGCGAGAATGGCAGGCAAACGTCAACAACCCTATCTTCCTTCCTGGTATTGTAGTACTTTTACTAACTCTGTTATATGCAAACGCACCTTATCCAATGACAGAGACGCACATTTTGAAAGACAAGGCAGTTAACTTAGCCTATAGGATGTATTTTGAATGTCCGGTAGTCCTCAAATAACATTTTAGTCCCGTCTCGTCTTGTTAACGAAGATGTGGCATAAATTTCGTCATAGTTTTTATCATCAGATATTAGTTTTAGCTCGTCAACGTCTCGTCTTAGTCACAGAAAAAAGGTTAGTTGACGAATATTTTTCATCGTCTTCTTAGTCAACGTCAGAAATTAACACTGGTGTGAAAGCGGCTAAACTCTTCCTCTGCATATGCTGTGAATTTAAATTGCTTAAAATTCATCTGAGAAAACATTGTGCATTATCTCACTAGATTTGTAATGAAAATAATTTATAAACCTTTGCCAACATAGGAGAATACATCAACCTATTTCTAAATATGGCATTTTTTGTACATCGTGATTTCAAAATAAAAGTTTCTGAGTTTGCATGTGGCCAAATATTAAAATTAAATGGATTTAAACAGTTTAATCACGCTGTAAAGTGAAACGTTACCAGGCCGTTGGTGCCCTCTGCAGCTATTTGTTATAATACATGTACTTAAGTTGGTTATGTTCATATTATGTATAGGCAGGGTGCTATTTGTGAAAAAAGCAGAGGGGGGGGGGGTGCTTTTGAAAACTCTTTTCTCTCCAGGGTAAGGTTATAGCCTAACCTAATGCTAGTGTTAACAACGCACATTATAAATCCGTCTTTTTAGGCAAGTAAATGGAAGTCACGTCATGAAATGTTTTTAATACGATGGAAATTAAAGTGATCACAATTTAATAAAAACATTGTAACTTAGGCCTATTAACTGTAATGATTTCATTTTCCCAGTGATTCAAACAATGAATAAATTATATAGAGAAAGTGAACAAAGAACATAGGGATGCAACGATACCATTTTTTTCAGAACCGATCCGATCCTGAAAATTCTGAGTATCTGCCGATACCGATCCAATCTGATACCAGCGCAGTTTTTTTTTTAAATCGATGTAGAATTTCTATACTTCTGTGTGTCTGTGTGTTACTCTTTTGTGTGTTAAAAACAATCTACTACATATAGATAACATAATTTTAATGAAAAATAACAAATGAAAAAATATATAATCATAATCTATGACAAAAATTTACAATTAAAAGTGAATAAGTGTAGGACTAAATCTGGTGAAATTATACACATTGCTCTTTAAATTGTTGTAAAATACATTCATGAAAAAAACAAGCAAATACATTTATATATAAATATATAGGCTACTATAAAATTAAAATGCATTTCTTTTAAATCTATAGCACAGTAATGAAGGCAGCAACATATGATAGATAGGACAGAACAAGAAAGACTGTTAATAATCTTTCATTGAGATTCAAGATTTTTTATTTGTCACATACACAATTATACAGAGTGTAACCAGCAGTGAAATGTAGCAAAAGTATTATAATATGTAAGGCTCCAATATAGAGCAGCAGAAAGCGCTTATGCGCATCCCGTGCACAGAATGATGCGCTTGAAGCGACACGGAGTCACAGCGCGCAGCCCTCTGAGTCCGTATAGAAACGTTCAAAGTACAAAGGGAAGAGAGATTGATGTGTAGTGTATTAAATCTGTGTTTAATTTTATTAAGCTTTTTCTTTTAACAGTTTGACTGTAGTAACTGAACACGACACACAGTTTGATTGCTGAATGGAGGATGACAGACAGCCGCGGCGGAGAGAAGAGTTTACCTGAACTTGAATTTAAATACTTAAATATTCATCTGTACCTCAGATTAAACTATGGAACAGCTTCAGAACACTTGAAATATAGTGCACAAAAACTTTATGGTGCTTTATAATGTTTTTCGTGGGGCTCAACAATAACACCTAATAGTATACGCACAATATCAGATTTGGATCGGTCTCGTCTGACCGATACCCGATCCGCAGAAAATCGCACCCATAGGCATACATTATGTATTTTTACAGTGTTGTTCAATAAAACCATGTAATTACTTGGTTTTGATATTTTATTTGAGCCAATTATTATTGCCTCATCGTAAGTTTATATATAAATAGTCATACTAAAGCCTGGTTTTCACTTGGGTCTATTTTTGTTACTAAAAAATATCAGATTACTCAATTGTCAAAATAATCAGTAAATTACTTGATTACCAAAATAATCATTAGTTATAGGCCTAGATTAGTTAAAATTTTTCAAAATACAGCTGCATTGTTTTACTTTTTGTTATTAAAAGACAAATATTTTGTCATTTGAAAATTTCTTAAAAATAGTATTAAAATATTGTCTCGTTCTAGTAAGCCAAGTATCTGTATTTTGTCTCATCTCCTGAGCTAAGTGTATTGTCACACCCCTAGTGTCGATAAGCGGTGATATAGCTCATAATTTTCCAAGTGTATGATATAGCTTTCATTCTTCAGGTCAACCATATATTCATGAAAACAAAAATCAGTTTGAATAAGGAAAGCAATAACTTTGCCATAGTATCCTTTCAAATGTTAAATTTGCCACAGTCATTGCACAGTCAGTGCTGATCCATTCCCTCTGCATCCCCCCCCAACGAGGAAAAAAGTTAAGGCTCAGAATTTTTTTTTTTTTTTTTTTTTTTTTTTTTTTGCTTTTATCCCTGAAATTGAAATCACCCCAGACTAGCAATCTCTAAAAATGAGAAATCATTATCCAGTAATCACAAATGACTGGAAAGTTCATGGAAAAATTCATTGAAACATCATTTAATATTCACTGGTCAAAAAGTGTGGAAAACTTGGGCCTTGAGCAAACTCCAAAAAGGTCAATGTGACTCATTCATTGTGTCTGATGCTGCAATACCTAATGGTCTTATTTCACTTCAGACATCTAAATATGCAGAGTTTATGAATTCACACCCAGTCTTTAAACTGAATGATACAGTCAGTCCTCATGTGGTTCCTCCCTGGGTGGGTCACTAATGGCTGTAAATTGTAATGGTTTTGTTACCATATTTTCAGGACGTTAAAGGAGCTTTCTTGTAAGAGCTTGTGATGAAGGGTGTAAAAGGGATTGGGCCTCGTGATTCTTTTGTTCATTATTGAACATGGCAGTTGATTGAGTCTCAAACTGTTGAGATGACCTGTTTGTGAGTCAAGCTTGTCATGAACAAAAATAATCTGCATTTGCTTTTCTCTGATGTTTTGATGAGTTTTTTTGCAAGTGTTAGCTATTATTTCACATGTATCTGCCAAACTAGGTCCTATCACACAGAGTTTAAAATGGGAAAGGGTTATATTTGCATCTTTACCTTGAGGTCAGGTCAACACTGAGCTCATCTGAAAGTTTCCAAAAATACAGACCTGAAATAGGCCCAACCTCTCTGAGGTTACAAGTTCAGTAGCTGCTCAGATAAATTGCTTATCAGAAACGTTTAGTAAACATTTATGTGAATCTTATGAAAACTGTTAAGAAGGTGTATGGGTTATATTTCACCCACAAATCAAAGAAATTATATATCTTTTAAAGAAGATTAAGCCTATTTTTTTGCACTCAGAAACTGTCACTGTTTATAAATTTCACAAGAACAAAGAAACAACACGTAATAGAATTAATCATGGAATTCTGAAGTACAAAGACTGAAATAGTATTCTTGTAAATTGTACTCTAATAGTCTTTCAATAATCAGTTTACTTTTAAATATTTTTTACAGTGTAGTGTTGATATTTCATGTTTTAGCACATTTAAACCCACCTAATTCTCATTTCTGTTACATGAAATAAACCTGAAATTATTCATAATTCATCATTTATTTTTTACTATACATATAATACATATACATATATTTACTCAGATTTAAATAAACAATGTATTACAGGCCCCCCACCCCCCGACATATTACAGTAATGAGAATTTGTAATGTGGTGAAATGTGTTTATCATGAACTTAATGCCACAATGCAAAGATTTAGTTAAAAGTGTGGGGATAGATGTAAGTCTGGTCAGTCTGTTAAAAGAAATAAACAAACCAAAGGACTAAAAGCCAAGAAAAATAATCCTTCAAACTTCTGGGATTTACGCCCCTGACAAGAAGAAAATATATCATGGGTTTGCACCTACTCAATCATGATTGCGAGCGAGCTGTGCTCTTTGTGGTTTTGCATACGTTTGTGCGCTGAAACTTACTCACACTGAAACATACTAAATTTGGGAAGTCAGTATACACAAACAGCTAAATATATCAACGTGGCATAAGCAAGCGCTTATATTTCACTCTCTAGTGTTCTGGGTATAGAGTTCTTCCAAATGCCATTGATTACTTCTTTTTAGCCTATTTTTGTAAACACATCCACCCAGTCTGGGTGTGCAGAAAGAATGAATCAGCAATTGTGATTTCATTTGACGTGTGTCTTAATGATGTGATGAATTATTTTGTGAAATGATTTATCCTTCAGTGCTACAGTGAAGCTCTGTAATGACGGAAACGGTCACGGCAGAACCGCAGTTGAACTAAAGCAACGTTGCTCGACGTTTGCGACGCCTCGGCTGATAGCATCTGAAATTGCTTTTTAATAACATGCCTGTTCGAAGTCGCGTTGTTTGCTGAGTAAGAAATTGAAAGATCAGATTTAAAGGAAACGCTAACACAGGAATGGGTCTAAACCATTTTTCCATCATGTTAGAAACGTTTTGGTTTAAAGTCTAGTCCCACTAGCGAGTACATTGCAAACTGGTTCCAGTGATTCACTTAATGCAATCGAATGGTTAGTGTTCTGCTATTTCATGGTGTCATGTAACACTACATTGTGGGTTGAATTAGTCATTTTCAAGGGAAAAGCAATGTTCACACGGTCTTAAGTGTACCATTTGATTAGTTTTCTAAAAAGGAGCAAACGGACAGCGGAGGGGAAAGTGGTGCACAGTACGCCTGTCATTCATTAAACAAAAAGCCTTTTTCTCTCTAGTAAAAATGTCAATGTTCGGTTGAAAATTAACAGTACCTGTTGAACTGAATCAGGGTTTTCCTCTTTATTCCACAGGTAGGAATTCTCTCTGGACTGTGAGAGCTGTGTTGTGCTAGAGCTGGGCTCAAAATAAACAGGTAATGAATTGAAGGAGCAGGTAGCTAAAACTAAACCCGTGTGATTGTTGACAGATGGTGCTTGTTTGTTTCTCCTCCTAATGTAACTCAGAAGTATGCGGTAGTTTTACTTTGAGTTCTGCAAATGTAATGCCTGGAAAAAGTGTAGCTATTACCTCTGCACCACTGAGCCCCAAAGGCACCATACCAACCACCTGTGTGTCTGCTTGGACCGAGAAATAATGTTTTTGTTTTCTGTCTTAAAAGTTGTTGAGTGTAACATTTCTTACAAAGGGCCTTTTACATGCCATTGAGTGAACTAAAACATGGCAGTAATGACCCAGCCTATAGTTCTCACTCCATGAAGCGTCAGATGAAAAAAAGAAACTCTCCAAAGACGTTGAATCACAGCCATAGGCTGTAAATCAAGGTGGCTTTGTAGAAACATCTGCGTAGTCCACTTCAGTGTAGACCATTGCTCAGAAACGCACATGAGTCACACTTATTGCGGCGGTAAAACAACCTCACAATCTGGCCTCAGTCTCACGGGACATTCTTAAGGAGTGAGGTAAGACCGACCCAGGAAACCTCCCAGCATTTTATTCTTTGGATTATTTCTCTTTATGGGAAAATACTGTCACCACTCCCTCTTGGTGTTGTTCCCTTTAAAAGAAAGGAGCCAGACAAAGCACTTGGTCAAATTTAGACTAATGTGTCTGCACACAATCCCTGAACAGACCGAGATGGATAGATATCTATAGAAAGTTTTAGATAGAGATAGATATCTATAGAAATATAGATGATAGAGGGGTGGAGATCTAGACCATATAGTGATGATAGATTGATAGCTAGATCACTAGATAGATATATAGATAGATACCTAAGAGCCAGATAGATAGATAGATAGATAGATAGATAGATACCTAAGAGCCAGATAGATAGATGGATAGATGGATAGATGGATAGATAGATAGATGGATAGATAGATAGATAGATAGATAGATAGATAGATAGATAGATAGATAGATAGATAGATAGATAGATAGACAGACTGTGTTGTCATTTTTTTGTGATGTACAGGAAGGACCCCAGGCTTGCTGACATGTTTTATTATTTATATATTTTAAATGTGTGATTCAAAGTGGAAGTGTCTTTCCTCAGCATTTTTGCATGAGTCAGTTAGCATGTGGAAGCTTCATTATATGGTAAATAAGTATTTATTAAGCAAAGGAATAATCTTACTGGCTTTCTTATCTTGCAAAATCAGACAGATTCTGCTTTAACTGATTTATAAATACATTGTTGTAATGATTTATGTCACACACAAATCATCTTCTCTTGTCTATGAAAGCTTGTTCAAGAATTGTGACTTGATATCTCAGAGTTGCATATGTTTTCCTGTAATTACAACCTTTTTATCTTAGAAACTTTTTTTTAATTGTATGCCACAATTCTGAGCTCCATTATGAACAATGAACTTCCATAATCAGTTATTTCCTGATCTAATAAGTCTCAGTAAAAGACAGTGACTATCAGATAATGTCAGAATGTGTCCCTTTTGAAGGCTAAGAATTTGAAATTACTTTACCAATTTAATGGCATGATTTTATTGGAATATGCAAATCATTTATCATGAATCAAGGCTGACAGCCTTAACCACATGTGGAGTTGTGTTCGTCACACTGCTTTGAGCTTTCCTCTGATTGTCTAAATCGCATGTTTACAGCAGTGCTCGCTTTGCTCGTTTTGTAGAGACACTTGTGTTGAAATATTGAGAACATGGATCATGAGAAAACAGTGCCAGCTGAAAGACCAAACGTTTCTTTTAATGAGAGCCTGCACTGTTATTTTATAGACTCTGACTTGCAGCCATAGAGCCATTTCTTAGGAAAAAAAAAATCCAGGTGTTTTCACTCAGGCCTGTCTAGACCTCAGTCCATGTTTTTTAACAAATGTAAGTCCTGAGGTCTCTGCTTTGTGTGGCTGTGTAAGATATTGCACAATCATGATGGGAGTAAACCCAATGTAAGGATTGAGTTTGTGAAGCTTGTGAAAACATAGGCATGTGGTCGGAGACTCTGACTATGTCTGTCATCTCTGATTGAGTCGAGTACGAGTAGCCCGCAGTGATGTGCCTGAGGCACATCTCCATGCGGCCCCATGGGTTTTTGCAGGACAGCAATGGTAATATTTCTCCCTGAAAGTTGGCGGACTACATTGTTTTTGCATTTAATGCTTTTATGTAACCATTGCTAAGGCCAATTAGCATCATTTTTGTTGCAGGGGAAATGACACACGACACAAGCCCCCATTAATTTTTATGATTATTTTGACTTTCTCCCCCATTATTGCATTCATCACCGCTATTTTTAATTGATCGAGAGAATGCACATAACAGAGGTGTTTGGGGTGATGGGGGCTGTCAGACTAATAAATCACAGTCAGCACAGAGCGTGCACGTCATGCTCTGCCTCATTTCCCGTCTCCTTAAATTACTTCAAACACCAGAACAAATATATAGTCCTCTGAGCGACTGCAGCTCCAGAAGCTCTCAGCCAGAATGTTCAGACTGACCCGCTTCTCCAGCTTTGACCAACACTCACTATTTTTGAGTCTTACTCAGTGTTGGGAATTTGCTAACTAAAAGTAGCGACATTACTAACTTGACTATATTTTTAGTTGCATGACAAAAATAGCTTTCAAAACAAAATAGCTTTTCCAGTAATAAACTTCATTTCCAACAAGAAGCAGTGTTCACTGTAGTGAATCATCTTGTTTAAACTTATCACGTAAATTGATTTTTTTATGTTATTCTGTGCATAGAACTGTATTTGTTTATTTATTTTTGTGACTGCATATTTAGTTAAATGATGCTGGTTATGTTTTTGCCATGATTTTATATATATTTTGGGTTGTATATAAAAAACTTTTATATAAAGTTTTTGGTTGTATTTAGTGTAAAAGTCTAATTTCTGTTTATTGCTTTATTTATTTAGATGGACAAATAGATAGTCACCTTAAATTTTAAAAACATTTTATTTTAATAGCATTTCATATATATATATATTTTGTGGCTGCATATCATTAAATGCTGCTGTTATGTTTTTGACGTGTCTGTGTGTATATGTACATGTATGTATATGTGTGTGTGTACCATTAAATGTATGTGTTCAGTTTGTTTGTTTATTTATTTAAATGGACAAATAGACAGACAGAAAGACTAAGGCCCTTTAAAAAGCTTCAATTTTTTTTTTTTTTTTTTTTTTTAGTAGCTTGTAGTGTAGTAACTACTTTTTCTAAAGTTTAGCTTGATTGTTTTTAAACTGTTGCATGCAAATTGCAGGATTAAAGCTAAAGATATTCATTATTTAAAGCACCAACACCAGTCATGTGAAGCTACTCCAACCGTGCAGAACTTTAATGACACTAACTGAAGGAGTGCCAGTTCTTCGTCTGACTTTGAGGTTTGAGGAGCGCCAATGCTTGGATTTACTGAAGGCAAACCACACTTCTCTGTTACAAAGTGCACTTTAAAACTGAGCTGTCTTCTCCAAGAGTGGCTTGTGACGTTAGGGAAGTGGAGCCACCCTGTCTCTGTCAGACAGCTGAGGATGGATGTGTGAAGCCTGTGCACTCTCTCCTGTATGGTGCGACCTCGGCTCTCCAGACCTGATCTGAGGATCACATGCACCAAGACAAAACTAAGAATAGGTTACAAATATTTTGCCGTTTATTAAGTAGTTTCATTAAGGGTGAAGTTGGTGAACTAAAATGGTCTGGCAGGGGTTAGTATTCTCTAGTTTTTCTGGTGGCTCATTTTAGACATTATTGATGTCACGGTACCAAAATTTCAGTAGTCAGTACTTAGTACAGATACAAGTAAAATTTCATCGCTCTCAGATCCAGTTTTAGTTTTATTTTATTATTAGTTTCATGTAAAAACAAAACATATTATATACATCAGTTATTTAATAATGCTGTAAATTATACAACAAAATATTGTTTAAATAAACATTGCATTAAAAAGATTAAATAACAAGTAGCAGATCTATTGCACTTGCCCTGCAAGACTTAATGCTCAGATCTGTTTTGATATATTCATTGCAATGGTGATGTCAAACGCATTTGAATGATCACTCATTAACGTTTTGTTTAAACTTTGTTGTTTACAGTGAAACTTCTTGTAAGCGCGCAGAGCTCGAGCTAAACAAACTCTGGCATATCGAGCAGAATCTGACTTAAAAGCCTCTGATTGGCCATTGTGTTCAGGCACTCAACGAACATGTTTGTGAATGGCTACATTGCTCAATGCTCCAAAAATACGTTAGAGGCTTAGAAGCTTTTTTTAAGATGTATTTTTGGGGTTTTATGCCTTTATTTTCTAAAGACTGTAAGTTGATATAAAGTGAAGTGGGAGAGAAAGGGAGAATGAATCAGGAAAGGTCTGCGAGGCTGTCGGCGCCAACTAAATAGAAACTTTTGACGCTCTTCACAGGAGACATTTAAAAGCAGCTGCATATCAGCAGTTCCGATATTGCAGAGAGTTTGGTATCAATAGGTTTTTAAAATGTACAATTAAAATTTACATTTTAAATGTATTGGCAAATAATAGTATCTTGAGTTTTGGATCATGTGTGATGATGGCTGACGATGAACTGTTAAAATCCATTCTGCTGTATAAAAGGTTGCTAAAACATGAGTAAATGATGACAGGTGAACTGTCCCTGTAAGCCCAAGTTTTCTGCTATTAGTGTACTGTGAAGTAGCTAAATATCTGATAAAGTTTGTTTTGAAACATCCAATATAAGTTATAAACACAGACCTGCAGAGCTGATATTAACAGAGATTCATTATATACTGTACCAGCCCTCTCCAATTTGGCTTTATAGTTAAAACGTTGTTCCTCATGCAAACAAGCTTGTAAAAAGAAGCTCCGCCTAATATCGTCAGCGTTAGAGAGAGGTTGGGCACACATTCCAGCAGTGTCGGGTCTCATAATAAAACATAACACCGGCTCCACATCGCAGCCCCTCTGTGAGAGCACTGTGGCCCACATATGCTGCCATTTATATGATGTTTTTCTCACTTCATTAGGACCCTCAGCACACAGCAACCTAGGGAAACCCACCCAAGTCCATATTTAAAAATTGTCACACAACACGAACAGATATTTGTTCTATCACTGCTTCTTTTTGGTCTAAGAATGAGGATTCAACTTTGTTTCAAAGGGCACTTCTGTTAGATGATCTTGTTAAGTATTACTTACTGTATATTTGATAATGGCTAAATGTTTTAGATGATGATAAATGCTCATTAGGTGAAAGGAGCTTTACACAGAGGCTTGACAGTAATGAGTCTTGTGATGAAGACAAATGTCTCTCATAAAATCAGGGAAGTGCTTTCCATGAATAGAAAGGTATATGGCTTCATCGGAAATAAATATCAGTGATAATGTTCAGGCACTCGAGATCTCCTCGGAGAACCCCGCAAGAAAATTATAATCAGCCAGCTGCCTTCAACATGCATATGAGGCTTTTGCTCTCTTACTGTGAGTTTAAGAGACTGTCACACTATTATGCCTGAATTAAAATACAAATAATATGATGGGTACCTAACTGCACTCATAAGATATACAGTATTTCATATTAGCCTATATCCGTTCACATCGTAGTGTCAGTGTCATTTGAGTACAGAGCTACTGAACGTTTGGGCTTTTAAAATTCTTGTTATTCTTTCATAAACGCATCAAATCATTTTTGTTTGTATAGTGCTTTTGGCATTACACATGGTTTCATTGCAGCTTTACAAGAAGTTATATTACAACAGTTAAATTTACATTTACATTTAGTTTCATCAAAACCTTGACTGAATGTTATAACATAATGCATTTTTGTCTTTATGAACTAACCAGTCAGTTTACAAACCAAATGTTTGAAAAATGTCATGATTCCTGAATTGGCAATTTGTGTTGATCTCATTCATGTGTTTTCATAAAATCTGCTTACCCCTCAGATTTAGGGGTGGATGCTTGCTTACATTTTATTTTATTTATTACGTTTTTGTTAAAACAAATCATACAAATTTGAAATCACCAAGTTATAAAGTAGTTACTTTTTCATACGTTTTTTTTTTTTAATCCATTTGTTATTGTTATTAAAACTGAACTGAAAAATAATTTTCATTCATTAAAATATATTTGAAATAAAATATTAATACTAGATAAAAAAGTGAAACTTAAAAAAACTTGCTGAAATATGTTTAATTAATATGTAAGAAGTAATACACAAGAAATACAAACAAATGAAAGCTAAATAGAAATATATACTAAATATTAATTAAGCTAAATATTAATATAAAAATAACTAAAGTTGACTAAAATTACTAAACAATTACAAAAATGTAAAATAAAATTAAAATCAATATAAACGCTAATTCAAAATACTAATAAGTGCTATAATTGCATATAAATAATACAAAAATTAAAATTAATGAGATGTTAAGTGTTTCTGAGGTCCATCCTGGATTGACTGTGGAGCTGCATGTCTGTCAAGTTGTTTTGCTGATAATATAATTTGTTGTTTGGTGGGAAAGAATATATGCTTTTTCACTAATGGTCTCAAATTTTAGTACCCATGATCTTGTCAGCGTAATCCTGCTTCCTATTTTAGCACACCCATTATCAGCACAGCCCTTCTTCTGTCACTGTTCCTGGTTTGGTTTGCAGCGATAATTAGATGTGCTAATGAAAGAAATGCTTTCAGTAGTAATCATATGTGCAGCACATGGTCACCCCCCCCTGTCTGCTATTATCTCATTAAATAGCCAACCTCACAACGCTACCCAGAATACTAGATTATATCCCATTCAAAGCAGCTCTCTGCAAATACAGCTGGGACTGCTGGATCACTCATGCTCAGATGGTTTATTCATTTATAGGGTGTCACCGTGGCTCTTAATGGAGCATCTTAGTATGGTACATCCTGTCCAGCATCTTTGTTTACACCCGTATGTCTGACGCTTCCCAGATGTGGACTGGACTAAAGACTGGACTTTCCCACATTCTGGAACCATTTTTCAACCGGATTATTCCATTTACTGTACATACGTATGTGTTTTTGATACTTTGACTTAAACGTTGTGGCCAATTTATGGCTGGTCCTGTTTTATTTCACCCCAGCTGTAGCGCGGAAGGGACCCTCAGGAGCAAATGCTGCTGTCACGCACACCCAGCCCCATCTCACACTCTCCCTTGCAAACAATCCGGTCATCTCCACCACAAGAGATGATTATCTGTTAATTACACCTACCAGCTTCTCAGTCATTGCGTTACAGGCAGATTAGATTAAGGCGATCGCCATAAAAACGTTGTCCATCTCAAAGTCTGCTTGAAGTCTCATGAAGTTTTGAGTCGCAGCAGCACCTGTGTTTTATTTATGAAACTTTATGAAGCATGAGCAGGGCTAATCGTATTGCTGAGGTTAGCAAAACAGATGCTGCCTTTAACTGAACCTCAGCTGTGGATCAGACGTGAGATGAATGAGAGAATCTTGTCACTTTAAACTCATTACTCACATTTGAAGCATCTGGACTAAGCGTTCCTGGTTGGCACAATAATATTTGGAGTACGCTCCTGGCAGACGGCAGAAGTAAGGTAATGACTGCCCAGTCTACAGAAGATGAATGGCTGTGAGACATGACATCTGTGGAAAAGTGCTAATTCACTCTTTGCAGAGATCCTCCAAGACTAGGGAGAGAAAATAAAGCAGATGTATGAGATGTCAAGGGTGACCCGTTTTACAGCAGGTGTTTCCTGGCTTCTACCAGACCCTCCTTCCTTCTGGAGCAGGACATGGGCAAGCTACTTGTGTTTGGTCTATTATGGAAACTTACTAAGGCCAGCATCATTATTTCTATTCCTCATACTTGGGGTTAGTAGCCTTTTTGAAGAGAAGTGTGTTACTTTTTTTAAATGATCATTTAATTTAATAAATGTAATTTATTTATTTAGTAGGGCTGCCCTCGACTAAGGATTTTTCTGGTCGACTAGTTGTCGTTCATTTTAAGCATTAGTCGACTAATCGCACGTTTATTAAAAAATAATTTAAATCATTATAATGAGCCTTTAATCGTCTACATAGCCTACACATAAAGCTTGCCACAGCGAACACGCAGAAGTACCCTAATGATTATGAGTCAGTGTAAAACAGTAAGGAGACTGCATTAACATTTTAATAATTTTATAAACTAGTGCTTTCTTTGCTCTCGGTTTAAGAGATGAAGTCGGCGTCATCTCCGCAGTAGTGGACGTGCCTGTATGCATGTTTCATACGGATACATAATCTGAGAATATCTGTTTTCCATTTGAATTGGTTCATTTGAAAGTAGACATTTCATTCTTTTATAGATATATTATTTTTAATGTCTGTAAGGCAAGCATACACTTGAGTTTCATGCTCAAGTTCACAGACCGAGACGGTAGAAAGCACATCCTGTTTGCTTTCATTATTTTACAAAAGCGCGCTTTGTTTTATTGTGAATGCACACAAATATACGTAGAGTCTTTACAGATTCACAAGACGTATTACTCTTATCTGTATAACCAAAAATGAGAGAGTATTTTAGGAGTAAGTGACTGCACCGGCACCTCCATCTGTCCTCCAGTGAGCGCTACTGTTCAGTTTCCACAATCTGCACAGACACTTTAATAGCGCACATTTCTCTTAACATATTAGATTGAGCGTCCATGTAAAGTTGCTATTACTTACATATTTCAGATGATGAGCCATATTTGAGGTCAACGAATGATAGGTGAGCGTTTGGATGTCCTCCCCATGTACTGCATTACCACAAAGACCAGCCGTTAACGAATTGCCCGTCACGGACTGTGTGACTTCGCCTGTGAGTTTTTTTTATGTATTTATTTTTTTTCTGCGATTTTAAGCAACTAATAATTTTGGTCGACCAAGTCTCTTCTGGTTGGCTAACGATTAGTCTACTATTAGGGGGCAGCCCTTTTATTTAGTTTAAATTTTTTGCAAATCACGCATTAAATTATGCCTTGTTTGTAAATAATTCCGCGCTAAAATGAAGTGAACAAAGGACCAAGTTCTTACTGACATGGTCTGGATCTTCATTAAAAATAAAGTTCATTCACTCTTTCCTAAAATTGGGATCAGAAGGAAGGCAATGCAAAGACAACTTGGCCCTGTACAGCATCTTGTCTTCAGAGCCATCTTTATTGTTTGGTTTCTACGTAGATCTGCGTGTTCGTCTCTCTCGTAAACACTACATGTGCGAATCGGTGGGCGGAGCTAAAGAGACAGCAATGTCGAAACAGGCGTTGATCTTCTGTGGAGTCAGTGCAGTGCTTATCCACACTATTACATCATAGAGTAGAGCATCCGAAAAAAGGTTGTTTTGGCAGACTGGCATCAATATAAACTGTTTTTAGACTAACAACAACGTTTTGAGTTCTGAAACATCAGATGTCTTGTCATTTACTTAAATGATTGTATTAGCATGTGTAGATACACTCACCTAAAGGATTATTAGGAACACCATACTAATACTGTGTTTGACCCCCTTTCGCCTTCAGAACTGCCTTAATTCTACGTGGCATTGATTCAACAAGGTGCTGAAAGCATTCTTTAGAAATGTTGGCCCATATTGATAGGATAGCATCTTGCAGTTGATGGAGATTTGTGGGATGCACATCCAGGGCACGAAGCTCCCGTTCCACCACATCCCAAAGATGCTCTATTAGGTTGAGATCTGGTGACTGTGGGGGCCATTTTAGTACAGTGAACTCATTGTCATGTTCAAGAAACCAATTTGAAATGATTCGAGCTTTGTGACATGGTGCATTATCCTGCTGGAAGTAGCCATCAGAGGATGGGTACATGGTGGTCATAAAGGGATGGACATGGTCAGAAACAATGCTCAGGTAGGCCGTGGCATTTAAACGATGCCCAATTGGCACTAAGGGGCCTAAAGTGTGCCAAGAAAACATCCCCTACACCAGGGGTGGGGAACGTTGATCCTGGAGGGCCGGTGTCCCTGCAGAGTTTAGCTCCAACCCTAATCAAACACACCTGAACCAGCTAATCAAGGTCTTCAGGATGCAGTTAGGTTTTTTTTCCCCCAGGGTTTTTAGGGTTGGAGCTAAACTCTGCAGGAGAGTGGCCCTCCAGGATTAACGTTCCCCACCCCTGCCCTACACCATTACACCACCACCACCAGCCTGCACAGTGGTAACAAGGCATGATGGATCCATGTTCTCATTCTGTTTACGCCAAATTCTGACTCTACCATCTGAATGTCTCAACAGAAATCGAGACTCATCAGACCAGGCAACATTTTTCCAGTCTTCAACCAATTTTGGTGAGCTCTTGCAAATTGTAGCCTCTTTTTCCTATTTGTAGTGGAGATGAGTGGTACCCGGTGGGGTCTTCTGCTGTTGTAGCCCATCCGCCTCGAGGTTGTGCGTGTTGTGGCTTCACAAATGCTTTGCTGCATACCTCGGTTGTAACGAGTGGTTATTTCAGTCAAAGTTGCTCTTCTATCAGCTTGAATCAGTCGGCCCATTCTCCTCTGACCTCTAGCATCAACAAGGCATTTTCGCCCACAGGACTGCCGCATACTGGATGTTTTTCCCTTTTCACACCATTCTTTGTAAACCCTAGAAATGGTTGTGCGTGAAAATCCCAGTAACTGAGCAGATTGTGAAATACTCAGACCGGCCCGTCTGGCACCAACAACCATGCCACGCTCAAAATTGCTTGAATCACCTTTCTTTCCCATTCTGACATTCAGTTTGGCGTTCAGGAGATTGTCTTGACCAGGACCACACCCCTAAATGCATTGAAGCAACTGCCATGTGATTGGTTGATTAGATAATTGCATTAATGAGAAATTGAACAGGTGTTCCCAATAAACCTTTAGGTGAGTGTATATAATATACACACAAATAAATAAAATATATTTATAAATGTATTTCATTAATTATTTTTATTTAATTCAGACCTTGTGAATTTAAACTTAAACTTAATTTAAACTCAATTTAAACTCAAGGTGGCGCCGCGCATGGCAGCCATTGTGCTTTGCTCTCCAGTTGTTTTTGTTAGTTTTTCCTGTTTTTTGTCGATCAGTTTCACCAGGGAAGAACTGCTGAACATTCGACAGAACACACCACAAAATCTCCAACCGGTTTTCGATTATTCGGATGTTTTCCTGAACATAGTAGTCTGCGGAGCTGCGGCGCTGTTTAGATGCTTTAGGACGAGCAGACGGGGGAAGCGAGCCGGTGCGCTCGTGAAGCTCAGACAGCGTGGATTTCGAATGCTGTTGCCTAGCATCCATCTGGCGAATCTCCGCTCTCTACCCAAAAAACAGACTAACTCCTTCTGTTTACCTGGTTAAACAAGGACTTTTCAAACTCTGCAGCTCTGTGTTTCACGGAAACCTGGCTGAACGGTGCCATTCCAGACAGCGCATTACATCTGCCTAATTTCCAGCTGATCAGAGCAGATTCCGACACAGAATCAACGGGGAAATCGCGCGGTGGCGGGACATGCTTCTACATCAATGAAAGGTGGTGTACAGATGTAACCATGTTAAAGAATATGTGCTGTTCAGATCTAGAAACGCTTTTAATCAACTGTAAACCTTTCTACTCGCCGCGGGAGTTCTGCTCGTTCATTCTCGTGAGTGTCTACATTCCACCGCAAGTGCATCGCACTCGCTGATCAGATCACAGACACAGCACAACAACACCCGGATTCTGTTTTAATCATTCTAGGGGACTTTAATAAAGCAAATCTCTCCCGTGAACTGCCAAAATACAGACGGCATGTTACATGTCCCACCAGAGACCGTAATATACTGGATCACTGTTACACAACAATAAAGGACGCATATCACTCTGTCTCACGGGCAGCTTTAGGACTCTCTGATCACTGTTTGGTTCATCTTATTCTGACCTACAGGCAGAAACTGAAGTCAGCTAAACCTGTATTAAGGACTGTAAAGAGATGGACTAATGAGAGAGCAGGTTTTACAAGCCTATCTCGACCTTACTGATTGGAGTGTTTTTGAAGCTGCTGCCAACGTTCTGGACGAGCTCACAGAGACTGTAACATCTTATATCAGTTTCTGTGAGGATATGTGCATTCCTAACAGGACTCATCTAATTCATAACAACAACAAACCGTGGTTCACTGCAAAACTCAGACAGCTCCGTTAGGCCAAAGAAGATGCTTACAGGAATGGGGACAGAGTCTTGTATAAACAGGCCAAATACACACGGGAAAAGGAGATCAGAGTGGCAAAGAGGAATTATTCAGATAAGCTAAGGATCCAATTCTCTTCCAGTGACACGGCTTTAGTGTGGAAAGGTCTGAAAGACATTACCAATTACAAGACACCATCCCCCAGCACTGTGGAGAATCAACAACTAGCAGACAATCTGAATGAGTTCTACTGCAGGTTTGACAAAACACCATTCACACCTCCTGCAACCCCCCTCTGCCCACACCTGAACTGCAGATAAGAGAAGATGATGTGCGCCAGGTCTTCAAAAAGAACGAGAAGGAAGGCACCAGGCCCAGACGGTGTGACACCAACCTGTCTGAAATCCTGTGCTGACCAGCTGGCCCCCATCTTCACACAGATCTTCAACAGATCACTGCAGCTGTGCGAAGTCCCCTCATTCTTTAAATGCTCCACCATCATCTCCGTCCCAAAGCAGCCCAAGATTACAGGACTTAACGACTACAGACCTGTGGCTCTAACATCTGTGGTCATGAAGTCATTTGAAAAACTGGTTTTGGCTTATCTGAAGGACATCACTGGACCCATACTGGACCCCCTGCAGTTTGCCTACAGAGCAAACAGGTCTGTGGATGATGCAGTCAACATGGGACTGCATTACATACTGCAACACCTGGACAGACCAGGGACTTATGTGAGGATCCTGTTTGTGGTCTTCAGCTCGGCCTTTAACACTATCATTCCAAACCTCCTCCTGCCCAAACTAACTCAGCTCTCCGTCCCCACCTTTGTCTGTCAGTGGATCAACAGCTTCCTGACAGACAGGCAGCAGATAGTGAGGCTGGGAAAATACACATCCAGCACCTGTACTATCAGCACTGGAGCTCCTCAGGGCTGCGTTCTCTGCCCACTGTTCTCCTCCCTCTACACGAGCGACTGCACATCTAAAGACCCCTCTGTCAAGCTCCTGAAGTTTGCAGATGACACCACAGTCATCGGCCTCATTCAGGACGGTGATGAGTCTGCTTACAGACAGGAGATTAAGGAACTGGCTGTCTGGTGTAGTCTTAACAACCTCAAAACCGTGAAGATGATCGTGGACTTCAGGAGAAACCCCCCTGCACTCACCCCACTCACCATCACGAACAGCACTGTGACTGCAGTGGAGTCATTCAGATTCCTGGGCAGCACCATCTCTCAGGGCCTGAAGTGGGACATTCACATTGACTCTATTGTCAAAAAGGCCCAGCAAAGGTTGTACTTCCTTCGCCAGCTGAGGAAGTTCAACCTGCCACAGGAACTGTTGAAACAGTTCTACTCTGCCATCATTGAATCTGTCCTCTTCACTTCATTAACTGTCTGATTCAGCTCAGCTACCAAATCTGACCTCAGAAGACTACAGAGGGTAGTCCGGACTGCTGAGCGAATCATTGGTACAACCCTCCCCAGTCTCCAAGAACTGTACTTATCCAGAGTGAGCAAAAGGGCTGGTAAAATCACTCTGGACCCCTCACATCCAGCACACTCCCTCTTTAAACTGTTACCGTCTGGTCGATGCTACAAAGCTCTGAGCACCAGAACAGCCAGACATAGGAACAGTTTCTTCCCTCAGGCAATCCATCTCATGAACATTTCAACTCTTAACAACATGAAACACATAACACTATCATACTTTTTTATTTAACACACATACTTATTACATTTAAAATTTGCCAAAAATACCTGTACATACAGAATTGTCTATTTTGTGTATTGTGTTTGTGCTATTTTGCATATTGTCTATTTTGTATATTTGTACATTATTTTTTTATTACCTGTGTCCTGTCCTGTCACTGTCATTCTGTCGCACTGTGGAGCTACTGTCACTAAAACAAATTCCTCGTATGTGCAAACTTACCTGGCAATAAAGCTAATTCTGGTTCTGATTTTGATTCTGAATCAATGTGACTGCAGTCAGTCAAAATGCATTTTTTACTCTTCACCAATCTATTGCTATCATGTTGTTTTCAGATGGATTAAAACCAGGGTGGAGTCTCATGGTGTAAAAACTGTTTGTTTTGTAATTGCAGGATGACCTCATTAAATAAAAACAGATAACAGGCCTGGGAAAGCACTGGGAAGTGTTGGCTAAAGTTTGATTCTTATATATAGATGCTGTTGACATGCCAATGTGTGTCTGTTGAGAGCAATTGGGCAGCGATAAGGCAAGATTGCAGTGTACTGTAGATGTTTCATGTGTATTTTTACAGTTCTCCGGTTTCTATCTCAAGCTGTTAAGATCTGTCAGGAAATGGTCCCAGCTCCCAGAGCAATCCAGTGTGGAATAATGGCCGTCTAGCTCTGCCCATAATTCCAGTAGCAGCAGCGATAATTGATCTCTAATAGCTTGCACGGTCACACACTGATGTGGCCATAAATAAACCAGCCTCTGTGAGATGTTTTTAGAGCATTGTCTCTGCTCTTCCTGTAAATTTGACCACTTTTCCCCTAAAGCTAGCGTGGAGAATCATGGATTTTATCTGCATCTCTCGAAACCATCCAGTTTCTTCAAAGGTGGTTAATTAGGGGGTGAAAAACACCACTAATGGCCTTTTAAGGACAGATCTTCCTTAAGTGAAAGAGTAAGATATATCACCATGCCTTTTACGTTCAGTAATCACTTGTTTGATTTTTACACTGTGGATGTTTAGGTAGGTTTTAGAGAGTGGCGTCAATACGCCAGTAAGTTGCTTAAAAAGGGCTGCTGTGGGATTCTCATGTTGCTTTCATTGAAATCTGCAGCATAAAGGACGTGAAAAGCTCTCTTCACATTCAGAAAGCTAAATCTGAAAGTGAATGGAGCTATCCTGGATGCCCATCTCTCCAGATGAGGAGATGAGCGGCGAGCATGTAGACGCCGGCTTCTCACGTGACCCAGTGGAACTAGTATCAGGCCCCTAGTGATAGACGGGGACAGCCGGGTTATATGGACCCTACATTACACACTTGCTCAAAAAATGACCATTTTTGCTGATCAATATTGTGCACTTTGTGTTTTATTTATATATATATATATTTATTCATTCATTCAGTGAGAGATGAACCGACAGGGGCTAACTGGAACACGCGTTAGCATGTTTTTCTGTTGATAGCCATTCAGAAGTAGCTAGATCAGAATTCAGTAGTAGTATATCATGATGAACTACATTTTGTGCAATCTATAATCATACATCACTTCTGTATGTGTTTTACCAGTCTCTTAAAATGGGCTTTCAAAACCATTTTGAGGGCTCTCTTAAAATAATGTAAAATGGGCTTTTCCTCTTTGCTGCCTTTGTCACAACTCAGGATGATCGCATGTGAAGGGTTTGGGACTATTTGTGTACTTGTGGTGCAATCAGTGTTGTCACAAAGTCATTTTTTCTTTTGCTCCAGAGGAGTTAGTGGCGTTATACTTTGAGCTTAGGTGTTTGGCTCAAAAACAATACAGTTCTGCATGAATTAGTCCTAAACCCCAGGACAGAGTTAGAATTTTGGAACTTATAGTACCATCGTGCCGTAGTCAAAGATTGTTTGTATGGGTTTTTAGTTAAATGCCTGAAATAATGTCTGTGGTTAACACAATCTCAGGATATTTTCATGTTTTATTATGCGCAATAAAATAAATCGGTAATAGCCCACTAATTATTTTTTTAAGCTTTTACAAGTCTTGTCAAAAGCTATTGCTAACAAGAGGCTTAAGGGACTACAGAGACATTACATGTCATCTACTGAACGTCATTTATAGGAAAATAGTCTGCTTTTAAAGCCTTATTGTGTTTATACTTGCACTCTTGCAAACTATTGTATCTTAAACTCTTTAAGAGAGATTGGAGGACTTGATGGAAGCTTAATCATGGTGATGTCATGTGACAGTGGTGTAACAACATATGATCGTTGATGAGAAAGAGTAGTAAGAATCATGAAATTCTGTTTGTCACTGAGCATTTTTTTCAGCATTAATCTAAAAGCCAATGGAAAAATTGGCTTTTTGTCAAGGGAGCCAAAGTGTTGCAAATTTTTGGTTTGGCCTACAAAATGACAGCACTCTAGTGTCCAAAATGAGGACCTATAAGCAAAAGTGCAATGCAATTGCTTCTGAGATGAATGAGGATGCTGAGATAACCCTCTCCAGGTAATA
Source organism: Barbus barbus (assembly GCF_936440315.1). Classification (NCBI taxonomy): domain Eukaryota; kingdom Metazoa; phylum Chordata; class Actinopteri; order Cypriniformes; family Cyprinidae; genus Barbus; species Barbus barbus. Next base: position 17,484,163 of record NC_136743.1, on the reverse strand, counting down.
TAGACCTCCTTGTTTTTGACACTTAATGGAATGGAGAAAATTTGCCCATGTTGGAAACATTTAATGCATTGGAGCATGGCCCTTACTGATAGACAAATTGCAGTCAGTGTTTCTTAAATTTGGAAGAAGTTGCAGGCAGCAACTTTCTGACTCCAAGTGAGGACAGTCAGTCTCTTATAGTGCTGAGCGTTTCAGGCAGTTTGAGGGGAAGCTCAGATCAGACGTGGGTTACAGAGAACGCAATGATCTCCTGACGCTGATCCAGCATTTACAGACTGTACAGAGGAGGATGAAGAAGAGATGATCAGCTTACACAGTCTCAGCCACCTGTCTTTAATCTTGTCTCAAGCTTACCTACACCTCACAGCACTTTATCAGTCTGATCCTCAGGAGAAACAACCGCAGAGGGGATTTTCAGTTCATAGTAGAAGGACATCTCGTGCCATAAAAAATGTTGTGATATCAAAACTTTTCCCATATAAATGGACAAACAAATTTATCATTAAAACATTTTTAACTTCAAACCATTGTTTCCAGCTAAAATTTCTCTATCAATAATACTGCTTTCTCCAGTAAAAAAAATCATCTTGTCTGAATCAGGAGAGAAATGTGCACAGATCAAGCATTGTTTACAAGTGAAAACTGTCCAAAACCGATCTAAACCAACATGTTGGTGGATTTTGACGGAGAGAACGACAGTTGTGGAAGGACAATTAGCTGTTTGCACACTCATTCTGACGGCTCCCATTCACTGCAGGTGAACAAGGAATTTCCCCAAATCTTTTGTGATAAGGAAAAAAACTCATCTACATCTTGAATGGCCTGAGGGTGAGTAAATTTTAAACAAATTTAAATTTTTGGGTGAAATTCCTATAAAGTCAACACAAAATGCACTTTATTTCCATAAACAGATGCATTACGGAATCAGTATGGCTATGTTTACTCATTTTAAATCAATGTGATGAATGTGTAAAGTCAAAAGTAATCTAAAAATAATCTAGAAGTAGTCTTATTTTATTACCTAAAGTGTGTAATGTAATGGATTGCATTACTGATTACATTTTTTGTCATGTAATTTGGAAACAGTAAAGGATTAGGCTACAACTTGAATGTAATCTACCCAGCTCTGACTAGTACACAAGAGATGTGTGGAGTAAGCCTGGAAATACCCCAGGTTTCTATAAACCTTCAATGAGTTGTGTGTGTAGGCAAAGTGTTGTGTCTGAAGAGGTATACTTTATGGAAAGTGGGTAAGGTTTATAATGGCTGAAGTGTGTAGGTAATGAAGAGGTTAAGGGTTACACATTTGCTGCAACCATGGAGCAATCCAGACAAATTCAGGTCAGCTGTCGGACATGATTACTATTTAGAGTGGAGAAGGGATCCAGGATGCAGAGAATTTCTGCTCTCTGCTTACACACACTCTCATAGCTCTTTCTTCTCTCTCTCTTGCTTTTACTCACTGTCATACCACCCCTTACTCACCCAGCCAAGTGTCTGGCCAACACTTCCCTCCCCAGTGACTCTGTGTTACAGAACGCAGAAAAAAAATCCATTGATTTTTGCATAAAGAATTTTTTTTTTAAAGGTGTTTACATTTTGCAGAAGCCACAAGTCTATGCAATTTCCACTTAAAAAAAAAGTTTAATTGTTGAATTGCCAGAATAGAATTACTCTACCAGTAATGCTAAAGAGAGATCCATCAATGTTACCGTGGAAACTAGAATTTCAGCAAAACTGCTCACAAATGGCCATCTTCTTCCATAAAAAGTTGCAAATTATGTAATTCACTCAGTTTACTCATCAACTCTAAAAGTGGGTTTTTTTATACTTAAAAGTGACAAATTCAACAGTTTCACAATGAATAGTGATGATTTATTATTTTATATTTTATTTATTTTTTTTATTCAAGGGGTGGTATACATTTTGGCAAGAAGTCAAAATTATTTTTGCCACATTTTATTTATTTTAATTTTATTATCTTATCATACTGAGAAATGTCCGAGGATGAAATAAATGGGGAAATACTTCTGAAGCCAAGGTGGTTTAAAAAGTGAGCGGTTGCTGTTGTGCTCTATTGTTTTTACATCTGTTTATGTGTGTCTGTGTATTAAATGTAGTGTGGTATTTCTATCATCTCTTTTATTGTTGCACCTCTCCATTGTTGCAGGGAAAGTCTTTAGGTGCAAATAAGCACCGAGCTGTAACATCTGCTGATGTGAAAACATTCTCTTATTGAAGACTAAAGTACCTCCATTTCATTTACGGGACCAGTGATCTGAAAGAATGGGTCATAGTGTTCATGTGAATGGACAGACTTAGCTCATGCACGGTTCTCTTAACCAACAGAATGACTTGAATAAAATGGGCTGATTCTCATTAGTTTGATGTAGCAGAACAATTCTCCACTGGGTTATTTGAGAGCTGGTTTATGTGCCCTCTCATGAACAAATCAAATTATGGTGTTTTACATAAAAACTCAGCCTTACTCGAAGTGTATCTGTCTATCTATCATTGGCAAATCTACACTAGTCAACATTTGAGGTGGATCAAAACATGTAATCAAAGTGGTCCTAAAACCAATATGCATTCTTGTCTTAGGACAACTTTCATGAACTTTTTTGATCCACTTCAAATGTTGACTACTATATTTGAGCCCTATGTTGTCCACATAAACTACTGTGAATATTTTATTGTCATTTTCCCACATTTATAATTTGTAGATTTTCTATCTAGGTTTCCAGTTGAGCGTAATCCTACATAGTAAAAACATAGAAAACTGTCTACTGGCAGTTGATGGTGCAGTTGAACTGTTCTGGACAGTGTTTATTGTAACTGTGGTTTGTAACTTGACCTAGCTGATATTTGGCATCTTTATTATTTTAGCAGAGACATTTGGATTGCCGAACAAAGCGGCTTTGAAGTGTCAGACAGTCTTTCTGCGCAGACACAAACTGAAGTAAGGCCTGTGTTGACACGACCCCAAAGAGAGTGATCATTTATTAAGACTGTGCTTGGTGGAGAAAGGAAAAAAATTCTTCTCAGCCTTATAAGGTCCAGCTCTTCTAAAAATGTCAGGAAGTGCTGGATAAGAAAAGGCATGACTCATTGTTTCTCGTTTTGAACCTGCCAAAGAAAATCTAGCCTTGTTTTTTATATTGTTCCTGGCGGATGGATTATTTAATACTTCCTTAGCCTGTTGTCTGTTTCTTGTATGTGGCTAATGAGCAGGTCCATGCTGAATCTGTGTGTTTTTATTATCCCCTGACCCTTCATTTATTAATTATTTGGCTTATTTAGTAGCGCTGTCAGTTAGTAATAAGAGTATAGTTCCAATTTAACACTTTTTTTTGGTCACGCTTAAATCTTCTTTGCAGTGTCGTCTCATTTGTTCACTCTTTTTTTTTTTTAATCTACTTTCTCTCCCTCTCATTATTCCCTAACCTGTTTTGAATAGGCTGAGTTGGATTCGACTGTGTTGTCTCCAAATTTATGCCTCTGCTCCATGTAACGTATGAAAATAAGTTGAGTGAATCAGTATCAAAATATAGCCTGTGGATGTTTTCTTTAGGAGGCCTTACAACTGAATCCAATGACATCATTCTAAAAAAATCACCTTGTGCTCAAACTGAGCTGAGCATCTATAAAATGTGTGCAACCTTCAGACAAAGTCACTTGTTCCTGACCTTTCTTTTCCTGAAGACATGGAAAGTTCATTAAAAATTCAAAGAATTGTTAATAGCCCATTTGCAGTAGTTGGTCATGGTCAAGTGGCTTTTAACTTCTGTCATCCTATTCCTTCAGTCCATTCACAAAACTTTCCACAAACCTATTTCTGTGTCTTTTGTAGCTAGATTAAAGAAATGGAATCTGACTCAGACTGAGGGCAAAAAAAGAGCTTGATTGCCAGTGAGAGACTAAATGTTGGTCTGGAAAATCTTTCCAACCATGCCTCACATTATGCACCTCTTTGCCATAATGCTAAATGGTCTGTCAGACCGCATAGATGGACCAGGAAACTCTTGAATAGTTAAAAAAGATCAGTTGACCACTTGAGCTGGTCTGGAATATGAAAGTTAGCTGATCAAAAACCTAAAGGCCAGTTTTCATTGGATGTAAAATACTGACAGCACTTTTGCTCCTTTGCTTCCATCTTCATTTTTCTCTCCCCTCACTCTCCTTTATCTGTTTACGCTTTCTATCTCAGTCGATGTCTCTCACCTCTTTCTGCTAATCCCTTTTCAAGAGCAAACACCACAGTGTCGACCAGCATTGGCTTGACTGCTGCTGAGCTGACATGCCTGTCACCTGAGATACAGAGCCATCAGATGAGAATCCATCACGACTGTGACCAGAATCAGAACTCAAAGTTCACTTTCATATACCGTTCAAAACTTTGGGGTCAGCAAGGTGCTTTAAATTTATTAAAAGACATTTATTGTTACAAAATATTTCAAATAAATGCTGTTCTTTTGAACTTTCTATTAATCAAAGAATCCTGGAAAATAAATCACAGTTTCCAAAAAATATTAAGCAGCACAAGTATTTTCATCAATGATAATAATAATAGGAAATCAGCATATTATAATGTTTTCTGAGGGATCATGTGTGACACTGAAAACTGGAGAAATGGCTACTGAAAATTTGGATTTGCCAACACAGGAATAAATTACATTTTAAAAATAATTTTTTAAATTGTAATAATATTTTACAGTATTGGTGCTTTTACTGTATTTCTGATCAAATATATGCAACCTTTTAAGCAAAAGAGACTTCCATCAAAAGCATTAAAAAAAAATGTAACAGTAGGGTATGTACTGTGCTGTTCGTTCAGTTTTATAAAAAGGATAGATTTGACTTAAATCTAAATGTTTGTAGCCCTAAGACATGATTTACATTTGAGGTTATGATCTCATTATCCTCTATTCCCACATTCACACTCAGTCTCGTTGTCAGGTATTTCATCTCATCATCATTTATTCATTAGATTTGGGGATTCTGTAGCTTTTGGAGAATAGAACTGATCCAACAGTGTTTCAGCAATTGATCCTTTAGACGTCATAGACTTTCTAAAGCATAACTTTCAGCTTGATGACCTCTGGCTGAAATTTTGTCATGCTGTAAACAGTGAGACGTTTCTCAAAGATCACTTCATGTGTAAACGTCTGTTCTTTAGGACTGTAGATCAGAAAGTGGGTATAGTGCTTCACTGAGCTTAGTTGAGTGTCCAAAGTGTCTTTTATAAAAAAAAAAAAAAAGAGCTTTAGTTTCACATGTGATTTGACCAACATGCATTTAGGGGTATTCTTCTTCTGGGATAAGAAGTACTACCAATACAAATAAACATGAGAGTTTCTGAACAGAAGTTTGAGATGGAGGGCCTGATTTGGACAGCAGTGGTTTTTAATGAGCTCTACTAGAGTGTTTTTGGTAAAGTTTTAGGATTCTTCTTGACCACAGAGAGGTTTTTCTGGATTTCTCTGATCTGAAATCTGATAGCTGCAGTTATCAATGCCTTTCTCAGACTTAATGTTTGAATACCTGTTTTTACTATCTGTTTAAAAAAACATTGGTCATACCTGAGGTAACAGTGGTCAGTTTACTGTTGGCGAGTTTATGGTGGAATGGAAGCATTTGATGTTAAAGTGGGGTCACATTTACCATTGTTCTGCAAAATTTCAATAGGAAAACTTGCAATCAGGAATTTTAAATGAGGACAAATGATTTCCCCATAAAGATTCTGCAACGGGTTCAAGCTGCTTAGTTTGAAATTGACTTCTCTGTGAGCTGTGGTTTATACATCACTACGCTATCGAGAATGGACTTATTTCACCAAAATTAGTGGACCATTAGTGTCCATATGCTTATGTTTCCTCACAGATCCTCTTAATGGAAAACCTCTGGCTCAACCACTAACTGAGTTTGGGGGCAGGACTTCCTGTTTGATTGGAAGACGTGGGTGGAAAAATTACACCCTTAAGCTATAAAAGATTTGAAGAAGAAATATTTGTGACATATGCTGGAAAATGGGTTTTATGACATTTTAGCTGGCGTATGCCTGTTTTGTTTCATGACAGTTGGCTACTGCTAATTTTACGGATAATGTAAGTTTCTATGTTCTACATTTTTTTTAAATTGACATTTTAAGGACTTATGAAATACATTCTCTTTATTGAAAAAAAATGAAAATGTACTGTGAAAGCACTGTGCACATTATGCAGTGAGTTTGGCCTTCCTGCATGAATTAAACATCAATCATCAATTCTCATTGACAGTGTATTATCTCTGGTTTGGTCGGAGTATGTAATTGTGATTAATGAGCACTCCATGTCTTTTGTGTAATAAAGAAAGTGGTTTTGTGGAACAGATATTTATGAGGCACTATACTTATTCTGTTTTCTTTTGTTAACCATATGAAACCACATGACACACGTGGAAGAACTTTTTCCAGAGCTTGAAGTTTCAGGCAGATTCCCTGATTTTGTTCAGTGGGAAATGTTTTTTTTACTCTGTTTCTTGCCTTTCTCTAGCTGGGGAAGGTTTTTACCTGATAGTGTTTTTAGGAGCCGTCATGTTAAACTGGGTCTCTTTTCAGCGTTCATCTCATCTTTGAGATGTTCTTTTAAATCGTTCTAGAAGTTACAAGGAGAAGACAATGAGATGTCAGCCACAATGTGGAATAAAAAAATTAACCTAGAAGTTACATTCTGAATTTTTTTATTCATCTTAAAAGTGAAACCTGAGAATCAAAATCGGTGAACCAAAGTCTGGAAATGAGCAGGATGTAGAAAATGACATGCGCTGAGCTAGCTATGAAGTGGCCCTTTTTCTCATCAAGGCTTGAGTCACCATGAATAATTGTGAAAGTCGCTGGACAGCTGGAGGACTAACACCTGCCTGCGATCGCTGCTTCTCACCCTCCAGTCTATGGGAAACCCAGCAGTGTTCTTCCTTCAGACCCTCAACGCCTGTTTGGTAAAGGGGTGTGGATGTGGTGACCGGCAGAAGGAACCTAAGTGGTGTGAGTCAGCATTGCTCTGCGTTCCCGGACCGGACACTGATGTGTCTATCCTGGTGGACTGTGTCATCAGTATGCTGTTCTCCTGTGGCTGTCTATCATCTCTGTTGGATGGCCATACTACACTGTCACCAATGTGGCGAGGCGCTGCAGTACAAGGAGCCAGGCTCGAGTTACTTCCTTCTGGGCGCCAGTCTCCATTAGAATCCCATCCGTTTGTTTATTAAATATGTAAATACACAGTGTCCCCAGAATGCATTTGAACACTTAAAGGATTAGTTCACTTTTAAAAAAAATTTTTTGCTGATAATTTACTCACCCCCATGTCATCCAAGATGTCCATGTCTTTCTTTCTTCAGTCGAAAAGAAATTAAGGTTTTTGATGAAAACATTTCTCCATATAATGAACTTCAATGGGGCCCAAACTAATTTGGTTCAAGGTCCAAATGACAGTTTCAGTGCAGCTTCAAAGGGCTTTAAACGATACCAGACGATGAATAGGGGTCTTATCTAGCGAAACGATCGGTCATTTCAAAAATAAATAAAAAAGTTTAAGTTTTATAAGCACAAATGCTCGCCTTGCTCTGCTACTTCCGCCTAAGTCAACCGTGACCTTTTCAACGTCATTGCGTATTACGTGACGTCACGAACGCGCATCACAGAACAGTGCAAGGCGAGCATTTGTGCTTATAAAACCTAAACTTTATTTATTTTTGAAATGACCGATCGTTTCGCTAGATAAGACCCTTATTCATCGTCTGGTATCGTTTAAAGCCAATTTGTCCTTTTTGTTCATCAAAGAATATTAAAGTGCACCATGGTCCCTACAATCATTTTTTTAAAATATTTAATTAAACATTTTCTAATAATAAAATTAGAAACCTGTTTTAAAACATAATAATTTTCCACACATAACACTGTTTTACTGTATTTTTGAACAAATAAATGCAGCCTTGGTGAGAATAAGAGACGTAATTCAAAAATATTAAAAATAATATCTTATGGACCCCAAACTTTTAATCAGTACTGTAATATGATTTTTTTTTTCGTGTTTAAAATCTAACAAACTTTTTTTTTTTGTGAAATGTTCTGCTTCAAATGTGTTCTTGTGCCGTCTTAAAATAAATGCCACTTGGTTTGATATTTTGCAATACAGTGATGCAACGACCTTCATACCATTTCATGTATGGTTTAAGTGTTCAGATACTTGTTGGGGCCACTGTGAACAAGTAATGCAAAGCTCCAAATGAGAATGCAGCTATGAGCTGGTCATGCGTTAAAACTGTCTAGACATAAAACAGCCTCAAAATCATTCATGCACCTAATGCAGTTTATTGATAGATGGCATCTGATGGAGCTTTGTAAGGGCTAACTATAGAAATTTACTTCATTTACAGTGCACTCACGTAGTAAATGTGGAGATATATCAGCACTAGTTTTGACTTCATAATACATTTATAATGTGCTCACCGGAGCTCAGAGGTGAAGAATGTTTGATCCTCACACTTGAATTATTCTGCTCTGGACTCTACTAGTGAAACTATACTTATCTAACTCAAGCCTGCATGGTAAGAAAGTGTCTTCTGGGTATTTGTTTCCTAACCAGACATGATTAAGTTTTCCAAGTCTCTTATGCTCAACAAGGCTGCATTTATTTGCTCAGTAAAAGCATAATATGGTGAAATATAATTTCAGTTTCAATTAATGTTTTCTGTTTTAATATATTTTAAAGTGTAATTTATTTCTGTGATGGCAAAGCTGAGTTTTTAGCAGTAATTACTCCAGTCATCAGTGTCACATGATCCTTCAAGAGTCCTTCTAATATGCTGATTTTCTGCTCAAATAACATTTCTCATTATCAATTTTAAAAACAGTTTTCAAGATTCTTTGATTAATAGAAAGTCCAAGAAACAGCCTTTATTTGAAATATAAATTTTTCGTAACAATGTACAAGTCTTCACTTTCGCTTTAGATAAATTTAATGTGTATATGCTGAATAAAAATATTAGTTTCTTTGAAAAACTAACTCCAAACTTTTGAACTCTAGTGCATGTGCAGTGAATTTTGGACCAGTGGGATTTTACCCAGAAAAACAACACATGAATGGAAACCAAGCAGCCAACAAAATGTCTTGGCATTTCTTATCAAGTCCTGACTGGTTAGAGTTGTGGAAGAGTTGCACTTATTTTACTCTTCTGCCACTGACTTTTTGGTAGGTACCTCTCTCACGTCTCCTCTCTATTTGAAGCGTTGCTTCTTTTCCTTTGCCTTAAATTCACTAAGATATATTCACTTTGGATAAAGGTGTCTGCCAAATTCATAACGTAAATGTCTGCACTGGGTCAGTGGCTCAGTTCCCATGCTGTCTGTGTGCCCTGTCAAGAGCTTCTGCTCACCATATCTAAATCCTGTTTGAGGCCCCAGGGAGGTTGAGTGAAGGAAAAGAGTAAGTGGAAAAAGGAGGAACTGAATACAATAAAAAGATGACCAAGCGATATGATCCATCTGCTGTGTAGAGTAAGACTAGGGTCATCTGGGTCCCTTACTTGGAAATTAAATGCATCATGGAGTTTGTCTGTATGCACAAAATGCACAACATGCACTATATCGCCTCTCCTTTTGACTTTTCTTTATCTTTCGTGACCTGTAATCAGTTTGATAAGAAAGTAATGCACAGTGGAGGCAGTCATTACTGTTAGTGCAGCAGCTGTTGCACTAAAGCATAATTATCAGTGCAGAGCGCTTTTTTCCAGCAGCTGCTTTGCTGTAGCAGAGGGCTTTGCCGATTAGCTTGTTTCTGTCTGTAAGGTATTCATGCTGCTCTGATGTCTTCATACGAGTGAATAGTTACGACCATCACTTCATTGTTCCGTCTGACTGATGCGGTTTCAAAACAATAGACACTAATTAAGATTTAATTGCTAACTGCTGGTTTCCTCCTGCTGCAGCAAAAAATAAATAAAAGAGTGTATATCACTGCCCCTCTTTTGGGATGTAATTTATGCTCCCAAAGAGTGTTTAAAAGCCTTGGAAAACATTTTGGAAGATAAACTGCATTGTAGAATTAGGTCAGTGGTTGTTTCTTTTAGGCTATGAAATGAAATGAAAAAGAACAATTTTGTGTTAACGATTATGAAATGTGGGTTTTTAAACTGCCAAGTGGGATGTGGTCTATTCTGTCAGTCTGTCTACACTACTGTTCAAATATTTGGTGTCAGTATTTTTTCATTTTTGAAAAAGAATTTAAAAGTATTTAATTGACATTGTCAGCACTGATAAACTACTCCTAAATATAATGTAGAAATTAAAATTTTCTGTGAAGCTGCTTTGCAGTGATTAATTTGCTTCTTCAATTAAATATAGGAATTTAAATATTTTTTTATTAAAATGTATTCTCCTTTCAATTACGAATGACAAACAGCTCCATTAGAAGATATTTTTCTGGTCAGGGAGCACGATTTGTCAACCTTAACTATTAACAACCTTTCAAATTAGAGGGAAATGGTAGGTTGATAAGAACTAACTGTAAACTCTAATTGTTGATAAGGATGTTGTTCAAGGACCAATAAGGATGCAAAATCAGGAATGTCTTGATGTCTTGGTTAAGTCATAAGTTAAAAGCATATTTGCTTTGTTGCTTGGACTGCTTTTTATAGTTTTATTTTTATCATTCACTTTTATTGTACATTTATGTGTGGAGTTAATTCAAAAGAAAACCAGGCAATTACTATAGCAGTCATCGTGCTAATGAAATTGATTCTGGCTGTGTTTCTCTTTGATAATTGTATTCTGCACTCCATTTCATTCCCAATCTCTCACTCTGAATAATAATTAAGCACTTCATGCCACATTTTGCAACATTTCTCTGAATTGCCATCCTCAGTTTTTGAAACATCCATATTTCCCCTCATTCAGTGACGTCCTTCTCACCCCCCCTGCACGGCTGTGAAGGGTTAAGTGTGCACCCTGGTCACCGTGTGAAGGAGTTAGTAGCCAGGGAGTGTGTAATCCTTCTTTTATTAATGTATTGTTGTCATGGGGGTCAGGTTCTCTCTTGCAGCAACAGCTTTTGAAAGACATTACTCAAGTGAAGACAAACAAAGCTCACAACAGGCCCCCCTTTTGACAGCATGTGCACAGTAACAAGACCAGGCCTTACCACTAACAAGGGAGGGCTCGCACAAAATCCCAATTTACCGTCCAAAGGGAAACCTTTCCAGTTGCAGTGATCCTTTAATTAGCGCTACTGTATAGTACAGGGATAGGCAACTTCGGTCCTGGAGGGCCGGTGTCCTGCAGAGTTTAGCTCCAACCCTAATCAAACACAAACTCTAAACTCTGCAGGACACCGGCCCTCCAGGACCGAAGTTGTCTATCCCTGGTATAGTATATCGGTTCTTCATCCTTCAACTCTTAATTGGGCCAAATATAAGCAGACCAGCGTGTCGTGATTTATTGCTCTACCTGGCAGAAATAACGAGATCTAGCCTATTTTCTTGTTCAGTATAGCATGTTGAGGGTGTTATTTCGAGGAAGATGCTCCAAAGCTGCCAGCATCGTACAGCCTAGAGTCTTTAAACTGAAAAGCGCTGGCAGATGTGACGGGACACAGGTGTGACTTCTCAGTGTGTGACTGCTACAGTGTAATTAAACATGGAACGAATGTACGGCGTGAAAGCGACGGGATTAGATAGATAATGAGGCCGCTGCATCCTTGTTCCTCATGCTCCTGCCAGTAGACTGAGTCTCAAAACTGTGGGTGGATGTTGTCTTGCTTTCCAAACAGTGTGTTTGCGTTCTTAACAATCAGTGCATGCTAATTACAACATTAAGCAGAGATAAAGACTGTTGCTTGACAATTAAAACTTAATCTTCTAGGCACATTCATCTCAATTTTCATACAGCACAAGCCATCCCAAAGCAGCTAAGCCAGGGAGGTCTTATGCAGTAAGAAGATTCCTATCAGACATATAAGATGTTTGTATGGGCGTCCACACCCATTGAGTGATGTGAAGGTGTGAAGGCTTCTGCTTTAGCCCCCCACCGGCCTGGAAATAGACATGGCAGGCAAAGGAGAGAGTGCAGGATCATGTGTTGATCAGCCCATTAATTTGTCATTAAAAAGCCGTCGCTTTGCTACGTTCCACACTCTTCCTGTCATATTGAGTTCAGCCCGACTTGACATCAGCTACGTCAAAGACCACTTTGAAAGCACACTATGTTATTGAGAGGCTCTGTTTGAGGACACTGGAGCTGAAGAGTGTTATCCTCTGATAAACAAGTTCTTCTGTGTGTCTGTACTGAGCCTTGACCGTGGAAAATCAAAGCTGCCCATGGTAAACAGAGACATGCACGGCCGCAATGTCATTATATTTACTTTGAACCTTTGATATTTAACAAAGAAGTGCTTGCTATTCATTTAACCGTTGTTCAGAACAATGACAAAGAGCTGGAAACTGTTTAAATTGGTTATATTAAACTGTGACTGTAAATTGTGTTCAGAATCAGTATGTGTCACAGTTCCAATAACTTAGAATATTAAAGAGACCTTTCTACTGACTCTGAACAGTACCAGGAGAAAGATCACCTGTGTGAACATGCTATAGTCCTGCTGCAGGGAGGCATGAGGATTTCAGCAATAATATTCATTGTCTCTAATGCAAGACGCCTCAGACTGCACAGTGGAAATGGAGGTAGTGTCTGTTTTTGGGATTCTTTGGTGAATGAAATTCAAAATGTATGCTTTGTTTTAGCAGATGCTTTTATCCATATTCATAAACATTTATGTGAAATAGAAAACATTTGTAACATTGTATTTTTTAGCTTTACTGAAGTAAATCTTTAAGTAGGGCTGTCACTAACGGTTATTTTGGTAATCAAGTAATCGGTCGATTATTCTGATAATTAATAGAGTAATTGGATCTGGGTTTTTTTTTTGCGGTAATACAAATAGACCTACGCAAACAATAGACTTTAAAATAATAGCAATAAGCCAACAACAATTATTGGTTCAAATAAGAGATGTACATAACCACACGCATATAAATAAAGTGCATATTAAACCCACAGTGCATAAATTTATTTTAAGGAATCACAGACTTTGTGAATTCACAATAGTGCTATGCTTTATGATTTTTAAATGGTTTTAATATTCCGTGCAGCCATAGAAAACAGACTAATAATGCTTTTCATGGATTCTCGTTCATGGAATGTGCCACTTCTGGTATTTTGCCGGTTAATCGACATGGGCAAAATGCAATCAAGGAATATTTATAATCAAGTACGGTACTCAAATTTAATTGAGGAATCATGACAGCCCTATATTTCAGAGTTTACTGAAACGCTCTATTGGGCCCGAGGTCCTGGGTTGAGATCCAAATTTTTTACTGTTTTATAAATAAATCTGAACACCCGAAGGGTTAAATAATTTAGCTTTATGTGACCTGTTGGAGATGTCCATTGCTTCTTGTATTTCATACCACGGGAGTTTCTCTCAACATATAGCAGGAAAGGGGCATTCAGGAAATGTCATTTCCTCTCAAAGACATACATATTACTGAAAAGCAGAAAATTGCACAGGTTTCATGACCCCCAGAAGTAAATCCTGGCATCCTGAAGCGGGCTGACTGTTAATGCATTTGATTCTCTGTATCTCTTTGTCTTGTTGTAAAAGGCAGTTGCTGTCATTGTTGGGTTCTCACAGGTGTCACCAGCTTTTAGTGTAACTGGCTGGGCAAGCAAGACCAGTCCATTGTCTCTCTAGTGCCCATCTGTAATGAATCCATGCTGAAAAACATTAACCGTTGTTCCAATACTGTGAGGAAATGTAGACGTGTAATGCATTTGAGTCTATATTGTGAATGCAGATTATACTGCTATAAATGCTTTCATGCATGGCTATAGTCAGAGTTTATATGAGGTAAGGTTGTGGTTGAAATCCTGGAGACTTGTTCTCTGCTGTTGCTCTGCTGAGACACAGAGAAGACAAGGCTTTAATGAGGCCTGCTGTGAGAGGAAGAAAAAATGGAAGAAAAACAATAGGGCCAGAAGGAGTGAGAAATAAAAGCAAGAGGGGAAAAGAAAATGAATTGGAGAATAAAGGAGCGTATGCTTCGGCCGTGGAGAATATTTTCGGTTGAGACATACTAATAATGAGCTCATTCCCTTATATGTATTGAAATAAATATGTCTCCAGTCTCACAATGACTCATCTGTTGACATAATTATCATTAGAGAGAGGGAGAGTGAGCAGTAGAGATATTAAATGATTTTTTATTCATGTCACTGAAGAAGTTGTTTCCTGAAGAAAAGAAACATGTACGTGGTTGTAGACTACTTGGAGGCTGTAAATTAAGGGTTGTTCTCAAGGATAGCACTAGCAAAAAATTAGTACTGTATTTCAATTGATCTGAAAAAGTCCTTTCTTTCTCCCCTTAACCCACTGTTGTCTTTTTACTCACAGGTGGCTTTCACATTGGATTTTTAAACATCTGATTCTGGCCGGGAAAGCAAGATAACGACCAAGAGAGAGGGTTGAACATCTGCTGAACACATCAGCGGAAGGCTGTCACCTGGTGGGCTGTATGCTGTGGCTTTGGAGACGGAGCCAAGGACTTCTTTATGCCCACAGGCCTTGGCTGTCCAAAGGGGGGATGATCTGGAGCGCTGCACACAGGCCTATCATTAGGCCATCGGGGCCCATGCTAAGGAATGGATAGTTTTGTTGCTAAATGTTACAGTGTAACTTCCTTTTAACTATGGGTCAACGGTGAAGGATTGGTATGGAAATCCTTTTTAACCTTGGAATCAGCTAAAGCAGCAGCAACTTTTATTTGCTTTTTAGGATTTATATAATTTGACGTTTTCATATAAATGTGTCTACATAGCATTTATTGTTTTTAGGTGGTTAGCGCGTTATATTACAAAGCAGACTTTTGGATTTATGAACAAACAAAGACCATGGCGGCTACCTATCGCATTGTGGTCAGCAGTATTAACTGTTATAACAGCGTTGTGATTGACCGTCGTGTCCAGCACACTGTACACTACTGTAATGGGCCCTGTGGTGCACTAAAACATGGACTGAACTGCACAGTGGCTCACCACAGCACTTGTGCTGAACTTGACACCCCCATATCTAGAACCTGCTTTGACCGGCCCATCAGCCTTCATGAGTCCAAAACGATGGAGAATGGTAACACCGGACCTGGTGCTTTCTGCGACGACTACCACCAGGTCGTCCCCAGAGTTAAGAAAGGATCTACCATCCAAAGCTCAGCAAGCCTCAAGGATATTACAGGGGAAGCTATCAACTTGGCTAGTGGAAAAATCAAGGAGTTTTCATTTGAGAAAATCAAATACTCTTCCAGCCATGTGACTTTCAGAAAAGGCCGTAAGGTTCGGCCAGACTCCTTCAGCAGGAGGTCCACTGATCTAGACATCATCTATGGCCAGTTCACAGGCAATGATGAGAACTGTCCCCCTCCCCCATTCGACCTGTTTCAGAAATCTGTACTCGAAGAGCATAAGCTAAGTCGCAGTGCATCCCTAGAGCAGAACCTAAACAACGTGGCCACGCTCTACCTGAACAGCCTCACAGAGGAGAACCTAATTACCCGCATACTGGAGAAGACCAAGGCAGATAGCAGTGCCTCAGGAGAAGACATTAAAGCCTGTCTGGACATTCTCTTCAAGTGCTCGGAAGATCTTAAGAAATGCACGGACATCATCAAACAGTGCATCAAAAGGAAGTCGATGGGTGGAAGCAGCGATGACTCTGGGAACCCTGAAGTCATTTATAAAAATGTGATGGCTCGTCTCTCCAACTACCTAAAGAGGCTTCCTCTTGAGCTGGAACAGGGGCAAAGTGTGAGGCAGGAGCACAGCGAGCTTGCCGAACTAGTCAACAGCATACACGGGTTGCAACAAATTCCTTTCTCCCCCATCTTTGGCAATGAGCAACCTCCGCGTTATGAGGACGTTGTTCAATCTCCTCCGCCCACAAAGCCTCGAACGAAACCCTCCCAACCAGAACCTCCAGAAGGCTCTAGGGATCTTGCAAGCAATGTGAAATCCATTCAGAGCCCCTCGGGTTTGTCAGCACGTACACCTCCATCAACTAATGGGTTCCCGCATGGCAGCTTGCCTTCGGCCTCCAGTACTGGTTCAGCGCCTTATATCTGCCACCACACAGTCTCAACCAGCCGACCAGACACATTTTCTTCCACAAACTCTCTCTTGTCTAGCAGCAGCGAAAGCCTCTGTAAGGATACCATGGAGGCTCTGTATATCGAGGAGGAGGATTCGGATTTGGGAAGGATGCCGGACAGGGCAGTTAAAGGGGATGGGAAGCACAGCTGTAGTATTTCTGAGTCCAGACCATTCTCCAAAAGACCTACTGGCTACTCTGAGCCTAGTGGTGGTGTTTCAGATAAACTCCATGAACTTGGTAGAAACGGAACTGTGTTCAAGCCTAAAAACGACTCGATGGTCAACCAGATGTACTTGCCAAAAATCACAGATTCCAGACTGTTCCCTAGATCAACCTCGCACGTTAATAAAGGGGGATCCGATGACATTGATAAATTGCTGATGGACCTGGAGTGTCTTTCCCAGAACATGCAAAAGGAGCCTCCACTGCCCCCTAAACTTAAAAACTGTGCCCAGCAGACAGGCTCCCCCCAGCATTTGATTGGTAACTCAGTGGCTAAAGATCTACCAGTGACGAGTTTGTCTGGACACTCAGTGACTAAGCCCTCGGAGACAGGGGTTGAGGCCACCGAAGAAGATGATGGAGCTCTGCTTCTCAGGATTCTTGAGAGCATTGAGAGCTTTGCTCAGGAGCTGGTGGAGAGTGGCGCTGGGAGAGGAACTCAGTCTAAGGAGCGAGAGGTCATGCGTCTTCTTCAGGACACGCTGGCCAGCACCAAAGCAGAGGTGGCTCCGCTTCCGCTGCCTGTACCTCTGTCTGAGACTGCATCTACACCAGCACAAACACCTAAATGCCCACCTGCCCCAACACCCTCAGGTGCACCTGCTGCCATACAAACCCCTGCTTCTACTGTAAGGGACACAGGCTCAACTCTTCTCATTCAACAGACGCCCGAAGTCATCAGGGTGAGTTCAGCTAAACTGTCCATGTAGGGTTTTCATGTCTCTTCCAGTGTCTGTGCAATGTGTTTCATTGGTAAAATGATAAAAAAGGTAAGAAAAATCAAAATAACTTATAATTTACACATTTCTGAGTCTAAAATTTAATGTACCCTTGGTGTCGTCTGCTTGATCGTCATTGACTGTTGGCAGCTGTTGGTGAATGTTGCATGAGTCTCTCAAATGTCCTCAGTGGCAAAGCTGGATTTCAGAATCATTAAAGCTAGTCTGGGGATGAAGTCAAATGCAGAGTATGCAAGGAAACTAAATAACTTAAGTACATGGAGGGATTTTTTAAGAACAGTGAGCAGCTTTAGGGTAGACCAGGGACCCATACACAACTATAACAAAAGACTACAGACAGTTATTGATGCTCAAGGAGGCAAAACAAAATTCCGATAATCTTCTTCAAAATTAATTCCGATATGGCGTGAACGCACCTTTATTCTCCACATATAGCGCGATCTGAACCCTAAACACGTTTTGTAAAAAAAAAACGGTATTTTCCACTTTCAAGGCATCGCGAGTTCACGTTTTACTGCAGAAGCCGACAAGTGCTTTTTCATGGAACCTTGCAAAAGCAGCGTGTTACAATGGTTAGGGAAAAGCCACATTAGCTACATTGCTATCTGAGGAGATTACAAAGATTAAACAAGTGTTGTTGTTTTTTACTCTAAAACATGAAATCTGGAGTTATCTGCTTTTGCCAAAAAACGACTGTTGGCGTTATCTGCTTTTGCTATAAAACAAACATTATATGTAAAAAAAATACTTTCAATGAACTTTAATTTTGTAAATGACCTGTATTTGTTTTGTTATTATTACTTAATCAAAACAACCCAACTGCAGTTTGATTGATATTACTTGGTATGCGCAATAAAAAAAACTTGAAATTTTTTAATTAATTTCTGAAAAATAAATAAATAAAAATGGAGTTATCGGTTTTTGCAAATGAACTCTTCATACACACATATATGTATATGTATATATATATATATATATGTGTAAATGTAAATGTTTATGTAGATGTATTTTTTTGATTTTCCAATGGGTATTATATAACACGTGCAGAACTGTGTTCAACTTGGGCATAATGGAAGTGGAAAATCCATTTTACCATTAGCTAAAGCACAAAATTATAGCCTCCATAAACAGAAACCATTCCATCAAATTTCCTCCTTGGAATACTGTGGTATGTGCATGAATTAAAACATGGCTTTTTAGGGGAAGTGGAATTTATCATTAATGTAAGCTGTGATGGGGTTATCATTTTGTATTGTACAGGTCCGTATTTGTCACCGGTAACTGATCTTTTGAATTTAATTTCAAATGATTCCATACCAATATCATATGTCGATTCAATAACGATATCGTGTGTTGATGTAAAAAGAAACAATTGTGTATTAATTACATTTTTTGTTGTATATTACTTGATTTCCATTTAAAACCTTCCTAATTTCCCAGGGGTATTTTGATGTCCAACTATAAGACATCTAACTATACTAACTATAAGACTTAATAGTCTATGTATTATCCTTAAACTGTTACCCCTGGGAAAGAGGGGGTTGCAGAGAAGCTTGTTGCAGTAACTGAGCTGGCTGTCACCTTTAGTCCGTTTTTCTGCACATCCATCATGGTGGGAATGAAGAAAGCACAGTCTGTCATACTGTAGTTCAGGGATCTTGGGTGAGACTCTGGCACATACTGGACATAATTGTTTATATATGAATGGCCTTTTTTAAGTATGAACTAATGCCCATTTCTTTGAAAAATGTGTGAAAGGTAGGTGCGTAAAAGAGCAGCTCTCAATACCTTAAATCCCCCCAAATCATTATTTAGTGCAAGTCTCAAGAATCTTTTAGCCTTTCATTCATTCACTTTCAGCTCTCTAAAGTGTTGTCAAGGTGTTTATATCCCACATCAGTCCTAGCACATTTAACCCTTGCTCTTTATGTGTCCTCTGTTCTTCCTCTCTCCCACCCTTTATCTTTTTTCCTGCCTGGTAAATCCTCACTTGTTTATTTTTCTGGCTTTGTAAACCAATACCAGCTCAGGATCTATCTCAGGCCTGCTATTTATGACGTTGCCATGACATCTGTCAAGAGTGGAACCCCCTTAATAATGGGGCTCCTCCTCCAGTCCTATTTCTGTAGCACTTCAGTGCATAACTAAGAACCCTTAAGGTTGGATGAGTCGCATACTTGTGCACGAACATGCACGTACACACCTCTAAGTGTACATAGAAAAATGCCCTAATGGCTGATAATTTAGGTTTTGTAGAAACGAGTGATCAAGGCTCCCCAAGACTCCAAATACTAGAAGTTTTATCTCAAACAAGGCTAAAAGTATGCATGTCGTTCTTTGCACGTTAGCTTCATTACAAAGATACAAGTGTGACATATTTAGTTAGAAAACATGCATGTTTTCATAAAACGCACGTCCTCAAGTAACCGTCTCTCATTGGTCCACATGTTATTTTGGGACTGGGTTGTGATGCTGTAGCCATGCAGTTGGTGTGGAGGACACGCAGTCCTTTTTCGAGAGCACCGGTAGGTCACAGCAAGAGCAGGCAGTGGAGATTTTGGCACAGACACTGTCAATGGTGTTGATTTGCCCTGGGCACTTCTCCTCCTCCTTGTCATCCACAGACAAAGGTGTCGGGAAGACTAAATCAGCTTACTCCCCGCCTACTATTTCATTCCGCTAAGAGACTGGCTGTCGCCAGAGAGAAAACGGACCCAGTGTTGCCGTGGGGGTCACGGCTAAGTTTGGGAATAGCTTTCTGCTAACCCGATACCCTCTCTGGCACCCGAGGGAGCAATAAAAATAAGAGCGATATGCCAGGAGCCCTGCCCACTGCCCCATTTTAACACAAAGCTGCCAATCATGGAGATAAACAAGGCTGCGGAAACGTTAGACCCATGCAAGCAGTTGTGTCATACCTGTTTGCTGTTTACGATGGGAATCTTGTTTTTAACAGGGTGCACCTGCAGTGCTTTCCACGTTTCATCATGTGTCATCACAAACATAAAAGCACTGAATGAATCGAGATGTGGCCCATCTGTCACATGTCAGAATCTCAGCATCTAGGGAACCAGCTCCAGTTGCTTTTGTGCATTGCTGCAAGACCTGTGTGTGGTCTTTTGTTTGTGTGTCTCTTTCCATCTCATGGCTCATTGCTAGACCAAACATCAGGTGAAGTTGAAAGTGGACACTCAATTGGGTTTAGGTCTCCTTCCCTCTGTCTCTGTGCTGACAGGGTAATCTGTTGCTCCGGATGCTGGGGCTAGTGCTTTTCTCTTGAGATTGCTTATTTACTGCTTCTCTCTGGTTCTTGGTTTCACATGTACGTCATGGTGAAACTTATAAACTAAAGACTTTATATAGGCCTGGAGATGAAGGTGAAGGTAATTGAAATTAGTCTTCAATGGGAGTTAAATGAGTTGTGGCCACTAGTAGCATTTGCACACACTTTTGCCCATAAGACTTTTAAAATCATGGAAATCAGTTCACTATACGAAGATTTCCACAAAATCTAATTCTATAGGCCAATTTCTGTAGGACGGTGTACTCTATGATTAGGGGAAACTATTTTGTAATTTCATTTTCTCTTTCTTTCTTTATTTTTTATGGATAATTGGATATGTAATTGTGCATTTTCCCTATTTTTACATTTAGATTATCTTTGGCATCCTCTAACACTCACATTAGTTAGAACATTAGTTCATTTTTAGTTTGATGGTGCAGTGCTATTTCAGCACAATTAGCAGCTGGTTTAACCTAATTATCTGTAGTTAGCACAAGGCTTTGCGCTGAAATACCTTGTTCAAAAGCAGCTTCACTGTTTAGCACATGCACCTCTCAGTTTTGAGGCCTGCATGTAAAACCTTCTTCCTCTTAGCCTAGAGACGGCTCCCACCATGTTGGACTGGAGACCTTGCCCTATTGGTGTGACCACATGGTGCAGACAAGGCAATATGTCCTTCACTGCACCTGTCAGGAAGTGCTGTTAATCTCCATGGTGACAGGGAACACCCTGCTTGGCAATAAGAGTGTTACAGTCAATATAAATCAGAAGTATCTCTTCCAAGAGCTCAAGCCAACTAGTCATGCTCAGAGCCACAGACACACCACTGTGGGTCACCACTGGCCAGGCTGCATTCATTGAGAGCAGGTCAACACGTCACATATGTTACATGCTGTGAAGAGAAACTCCAGAGCGCCCTTGTGTTTAGCATTTAAACGGATCATGAAATGGAGAATCAAATATGTTCTTGATATTTATATATATTGTGGCGGGAGGAGCAAACGACAGACACAGTGGGTGTGGCGTCAGGCCTCGGAGAGGTTTTTTATTAAACAAAATGATCAAATAAAGTGTCCAAAAAGGGGTAAAAGTGTCCAAAATAAACAGGGGGTCTGGTGTCCTCGTCGTGTTGCGGGGTTCGTGAAGGAGGGCAGTGTTCGGAGGGAAGGGTCCAGGTAAGGGGCAGAGTCCGGTGGCCGCACATGCTCCCCACTCGGGACCGGGGCGCGAGGGTGGCGGCTTCTTCTCAGCGGCTTCGTCCCTCCTAGGCGTGGCGGCACTTCCGGGGGACTCAACGGCCCGGCATCCTGGCCCGTCAGCCGTCTCACGGGTGCGGAATTCCATCCGGACTGCGGGTCCGGCAGCTCGCGTCTTTGGCGGCGCGGGAGTTCCTCGACGCTCCCTTCCTGGACCCACGAGGACACCAGTGTGCATGCACGGGGAAGAGACCGGTCTCTCGAGGAGAGGCGCGCTCGGCAATTAAACAGCGGCGGTGATGAGGCTCTATTCACATCAGGTGCGCCTCATCACACGCCGCCCGCCCTAGTTGTTTCAGCGCCCCTCCTCTCTCACACACCCACTCCCGTCGGGAGCCTGGTGAAGGGCGGCGAATACGGGACGGGGTGGTGATGATCATAAGGGGGGAAGCAGCCGACTCGTCACAATATATATGAGATTACTCTGCAATAAATACATACTGCAAAACTCAAAACTAACACCCCAGTTTGAAATAAGAATTATTCTTGTCTACCTCTCTATCTGACTGTTTTTGATGAAAACCATACTAAGACATTTAAAAATGCATTTCATGACCGCTTCAAAAAAAATTAAAAAAACAAGGCTTGGGGAGAACAACCCTGTCTCAATCAAAATATTGCTCTAAGGCAGTGTTGTTGTGGTATTATTTCTTTACTATTGTAGTATTTATGAATCATTTTTGCATTTGCTTTTTTTTTTTTAATATATTTTCAGTTTTTAGATAACTGAGACTTTATGGATCCTTGTAAAGGAGGTTAAAATGACCAAAGAACAATGTGTCTCATTCACTAAACATGGACGTTTTCACAAATAAATAATGATTCATCAAAAACTTTCGTACTAAAATTTATTCTAAATGTACGAAAAAATTCAAGAACAACTTATACCACACGTACGCAATAATCATGTACGCCCAGGGCCTTATAAGCATGTATAAAGAACCCCACATATAATTAGATATGTTATGTACAGGGTGGGTGAAAAGTAACTCTAAGGAGAGAGCTTAGACAGCAGGGCCGGCGCCAAGGGGGGCACTCGCGGGCCGTGGCCCCCCAAATGAGTTACTGTGCCTCCCCACTTACCATCCTCTCCCCTCCTTGCTGAACGCAATCGATTTTGAAAGCGAAAGTACCGATAAAACAGCGCACATAAGAAAGCAATTGAACACTTTAGCGAGCATCAGCAACTGCACGCGATCACAGATTGCACGCTCTTCACGAATACACCCCCCCACACACACACACACACAACGTGATTTGTGCCCCCCCCCTAGAAATTTAAATGCCCCCCGATGGAGGTGCCCTGGCGCCGGCACAGATATGTTTGCTGAGAGTGACGAATGGCTGTTCAGTTGCTTTTAAATAACAAATTTTTCTGGCTTCCACCTCCGACAGCAAAACCTCACGTTCATTATCGTTAAAGTTATTATTCTTTGTCTTTTGTTTCGATGCCATAATTGTCTTTTAAGTGCCGCTTTGCGGAAAGCCCTTATATGGAGCTGGTTTGGGCGTGTATTATGCTAATCACTAACCTCGTGCACGCGGGCGCTCTTTTAGAAGACTCCAGATTCACTAACAGAAGAACGAGTTTAAGAACAAGCTCATGTGCGTACGCACGTGTTGTGAATTAGGCGGAAAGTTTTTGTGAGAAGTTCAAATGTGCGTATAAATACGAAAAACGTACGCACTTATTAGTGAATGAGACCCAATGTTTTGTTGATGCATAATTGAATGCCTCACAGT
The DNA here is from genome assembly GCF_936440315.1 of Barbus barbus. NCBI lineage: Eukaryota > Metazoa > Chordata > Actinopteri > Cypriniformes > Cyprinidae > Barbus > Barbus barbus. The sequence continues at coordinate 17,460,690 of NC_136743.1, read as the reverse complement.
GATTTTTTTTTTCCTTCTGAAAATGTGTTAATCAAGAGAATAAGCAAACCACTGGAAATAACGCACCTGTGTTAAACCAAGAGTAACGGGAGACCTGGAAAAACAAGGAATAGGCGAAAACAGCGAGTAAGAGAGCGAAAAACAAAGCAGTTTGTGAATGATAATGGGGATTAGAATTTAATTAAATTCTCACACAGTTTAGTTTGTACACCGAAGTACATTTTGGTCTTTTACAGTCCGAATCACTCAAGTTTTTATCACAAGTGACAGGAGAGTTTCTTTGCTCACTCCCTCAAGGACAAAAATAAATAAACAAAAAAAACTGAGTGAAGATGCCTGTGTGCCTGTTGTGTCCATGTTTTTATTTGCTAGAATTGTTTGCATAGAGTCAGTAGGGAATTATATCACCGACATGGCTGTCTTGTACTGAGAGGAAATGAAATCACAGCAGAGGTCTGAGCCAGGAAACCCCCTTATGTACAACATGTGAATCACCACCGTTGCTATTTGTGAAGGGTTTCCAATACAAAAAAGTAACGGAAGAGGCTATAGCTCTGGTACAAAGCAACATAAAAGTACATGGCAACAAGACAACAGCCTCCTGAAACAACATTGTTTATCAGTTTAAGCACTGATAGAGAACACTGATTGAAATCCAATCTTCTCGCAGCCCTTGGGATTTTTTTCTCAGGATTTAGGATGTCTGAGGGGATGTGCTAACACGGTACCTAAGCCTCCATTTGTGTTGGGGGCTGCTTAAGTCCTCAAGCTGGCATAGAGATTTGACAAGACAAACGGGACAAACGCTCTGTGCGTAGCTTCCTGTAGCATGACCATTAGCATTGAACAGTGGCTTCCTATTTGGAACAATGAAACTGTTGCTCATTCATAGTCTTGAACTGTTTGTCTTCTAATGGTTGGGTGAACAGCCTGATGGGATGGATGTAGAATGATTTAAGTTAGCCTGGTTTATTGGGAGAGGATCAAATTTAGTTATTTTTCCTGTTATTTGTCAGAGTGATTATTTGAGAGATCTTTTATGGGAAGATCACATAGTTCTGTTTGTGGTTTTGTGAGCTATATCTGTTTTTGCTTATGTCAGTATTTAAAAAATATTGAGACATAAGTGGTTCCTGTTGTATTTGATGTATTATGTATTGAGTTCAAGTGAATTACATCTTCAACGATCTAAAATAGCTTTTCTGTGAATCCATCAGCTAAAACTCCAAGACTAATTGACAATACTAGTTTTGTGCTCTATCACTGAAGTATCACTGAAAATTAGATGGTGCATTGTTGTGAAATTCTTCAGAAATAATTCAGACAAATATTTCAAAATATTGACTTTTATATATGCTACAAAAGAGGTTTTGAGGTCTTATTGTTGTTAAATCAATGCTTAGCAAGACTTAACTGCATTAACATCACATGGGGGTATAGTCAAAACCATGAAATATATATGAATATAAAAATCTGGTTTTACTGTTCTAAATGTCTATGTATGAAAGCAAGATCGTTTTTTTTTTGTTTGTTTGTCTGAAAGAAATGAATACTTTTATTCAGCAAGGATGCATTAAATAGATCAAAAGTGTCAGTAAAGACATTTATAATGTTACAAATAATTTCTATTCTATTTCTAACTAATTCCTGATTTCAAAAATATTAAGCAGCAGACAAGTTTTCAACATTGAAAATAAGAAATGTTTCTTGGAAAACCAAATCAGCATATTTGAATGATTTATGAAGGATCATGTGACACTGAAGTCTGGAGTAATGGCTACTGAAAATTCAACTTTGCCATCACATGAATAAATAACGTTTTAAAGTATATTAAATTAGAAAAATCTACAACCCGAATTCGGGAAATGTTGGGACGTTGGGCCGTTTGAATAAAAATTTGAATAAAATGAAAACTAAAAGATTTCAAATCACATGAGCCAATATTGTATTCACAATAGAACATAGATAACACAACAAATGTTTAAACTGAGAAGTTTTACAATTTTATGCACAAAATGAGCTCATTTCAAATTTGATGCCTGCTACAGGACTCAAAATAGTTGGGACGGGGGCATGTTTACCATGGTGTAGCATCTCCTCTTCTTTTCAAAACAGTTTGAAGATGTCTGGGCATGGAGGTTATGAGTTTCTGGTATTTGGTCCCATTCATGCTTGATGAAGGTTTCCAACTGCTGAAGAGTTTGTGGTCGTCTTTGATGTATTTTTCATTTAATGATGAGCCAAATGGTGAAAGATCTGGACTGCTGGCAGGCCACTTCAGCACCCGGACTCTTCTACTACGAAGCCATGCTGTTGTAATAGCTGCAGTATGTGGTTTTGCATTGTCCTGGTGAAATACACAAGGCCTTCCCTGAAATAGACGTCGTCTGGAGGGGAGCATATGTTGCTCTAAAACCCTTATATACCTTTCAGCATTCATAGTGCTTTCCAAAACATGCAAGCTGCCCATACTGTATGCACTTATGCACCCCCATACCATCAGAGATGCTGGCTTTTGAACTGAAGGCTGATGACCCGCTGGAAGGTCTCCCTCCTCTTTAGCCCGGAGGACACAGCGTCTGTGATTTCCAACAAGAATGTCAAATTTAGACTCTGACCATAGAGCACTTTTCCACTTTGAAACAGTCCATTTTAAATAATTGTTTCAAGGACACGACGGGGCTTCTGGACCATGTTCACATATGGCTTCCTTTTTGCATGATAGAGCTTTAGTTGGCATCTGCAGATGGCACGGCGGTTTGTGTTTACCGACAGTGATTTCTGGAAGTATTCCTGGGCCCATTTAGTAATGTCAATGACAGAATCATGCCGATGTGTAATGCAGTGTCGTCTGAGGGCCCGAAGACTCTGGGCATCCAACAAAGGTCTTCGGTCTTGTCCCTTACACACAAAGATTTCTCCAGTTTCTCTGAATCTTTTGATGTTATGTACTGTAGATGATGAGATTTGCAAAGCCTTTAAAAACAACGTTCCTCAACGTCAAATTGCAAAGTATTCCATAATTTGTTTACACAGTCTTTCACAGATTGGAGAGCCTCTGCCCATCTTCTGAGAGACTCTGCCTCTCTAAGACATCCCTTTTGTAGCTAATCCTGTTACAGACCTGGGCCCATATCCACAAAACATTTTATCTTACCACTAAGAGTTCTCCTAAGTAGCAGTAAAAGTTTTTAGCTAAAAGTTTTCTCTTAAAACCTAATCACAAAGTTGCTGAGACAAACTTGTACTAAGGAATACAGAGAAGTCTTAAGCTAAGAGTAACGGCGGGGTTGACCTCGTTGCTATGGATGATGTCAGCATGCTTACTAACTATGGACACAGTGATTGGCTGATAGGAGAGGGGAGGGGTCTCTGTCAGAGATTTATTCATAGAAATATTGCAGAGCACAATGTTATGCTGCCATATTAAAATAAAGGTTTAAAAATAAAAATGTTAATTTCCACATTCAAATAATATATATGTATGTATATATGTATGTATATGTATATGTGTATATATATATATGTATATGTATGTGTATATATATGTATGTGTATATATGTATGTATGTATGTATGTATATATATATGTATGTATGTGTATATATATATATATGTATGTATGTGTATATGTGTGTGTGTGTGTGTATATATATGTATGTGTATATATGTATGTATGTATGTATATATGTATGTATATGTATGTATATATGTATGTATATATGTGTATATGTGTGTGTGTGTGTGTATATATATATATATATGTATGTGTATATGTATATATATGTATATGTTCAGCTAATTGTCAGCCTGTATGCTTCTCATAAACAAATGAGTGAATATGCATATAAACAGCCTTTTAATTAACAAAGTAGAATAATCATGGCTGATAGTAAGACATGAAACAGAAAACCATGAGACAAAAAAACAAACTGGACACAAGAACAGCTGTTACTTCTTGCCCAATCGGTTAATGAAAATATAAAGCATATAATCAAAGTAAAATTTGGAGTTGGGATAACCTCCAAAACCAAAGGCAATATCTTTATAAAAGCTCATTATCCGAGGCAGATTGCTGGCAACAGCCATTTTAGGATAGTTTGTGGTTTGGTCTTAGTGACTTAGGAGTCCTCTTCACTACTCCTAGCGTTTCACAGACTTAGGAGCTAGTTTTAGCGCTAAAATGCTTTGTGGAATACTCTTAGGGCAAAAATTTAGGAGTCCTAAATTCATGACTGACACACCCATTATTTTTAAGATTTTCTCCTATATCGGCAAGTTATGAGCTACTTTTAGCCTTAAGATGTTTTATGAATACGGGCCCAGATGTCAATTAAGTTAATTAGTTGTTAGATGTTCTCCAAGCTGAATCTTTTCCAAATTTGTGAGCATTCCGTATATCCGCTGTCTAGAGCTCTGGCACTGTTCGTTTAGCCAGCCCTGGGGCCTCATTTATAACCGTTGCGTATGCACAAAACCTGCCCTGAAAGAGGCGTATGCCACTTCCTACGCAAAAGGTGGGATTTATAGAAACAAACTTGAGGGGAAAATTTGCGCACCTGCATCCAAACTCTGACCCATGCGTACAAACTCTTTTTCCAAGAGTGAGAAAATTTATGAAGTAAACAACGATTTTAAACTGTTTTCATGTCGATATACACATTTACATTAAATATTCCACTCTCATAATGTAAATAAGCACTGAAATTACATAGTCATTATGCAGAAGTTAAACAAAAATGAGGCTATATGAATTTGACATATTTGTCGTGGATGCGCTTCATCACTTTTCCTGTGGAATGCTATGATTTAATGACAGCGAGGAGTGCTATAGGTGGACAATAATTCATCTTTAAACCGCAGATCTCATTTTATGAGAAAATATTTTTAGCGAGAACAATGATCAATGATGCGCACTTACTTTGATATTGTGGCGGACATTGCTGGATACTCGGTGGTCGAACGGTCCATTGTCTGGTTTGAATAGGTCCAATGGTAATAACTTGGTGTACAACCGCAGCTGCACGGAGGTGTTAATATCATGTGAAGACATCTCCACAACATTCTGAAAAATACCACTGTATTTGAAGGATACAACGGGAAGTAGGTAAGATTTGCACGTGCCGAGTCAAACAATTGTATTTACACTGCAATGCATATAGGCCTATCTGTTTCCACTAAAAATAGCCAGTGTAAAAGCCAATGTAAAAGAATGAGATCAACTTTATTCTTTATAACTTTAAAACTTTATTCTAAAATATTTATTTGATAACTATTTTAAACCGTTTAGATTTTTATTAATATTTTTATACATTTTTTCTGAAACATAACAAGGGCATTGGATGACTTTATCAATAAAAAATAATAAAATGTTTAGCACAAATGGCAATTATAGTCCGTATCTCATATTTCCTTAATGTCTTGTACCTTTGACGTGGTTACAAACATGGTGTCACGTGGATGGGAATATGCATGGAAATGATATACAGATGAGGTTATACATAGTAAAACTAGGCGTTGTAAGCTCCATATATGGTGATTTCGGGGAGGAGTCGGGGTGGAGATGCACGTGCGCACAATCTTCCTCTGACTGGGATTTATAAAGGGATTTTAGCGCAGGTTCCGGCGTAAAATCGAGCTTTTGTGCCTACGTACACTTTTAGGATGAAATCTACGGAGACTTTTATAAATGATGCCCCTGGCCCGGTTGGAAGAGGTGGGCCCCAGGGCACGGTTCGGTTGGGCTTGGTCGCGGTACGCATGCAGTGTGAGCACTAAGTGCGCCAGAGCACAGAACATATACTATTGTATATGTTCCGTGCACTTTTCAATTAATTTAATTCAATCAAAAAGGGATAATCGCGCTCGGGCTTGGTTCAAGGCAACTGTGCCTAGTGTGAGTACAACCTTAGTGAATAAGTGTAAAATTTCTCTGTTTAAACATTTATATTCTCTATGTTCTATTGTGAATAAAATATTGGCTCATGTGATTTGAAAGTCTTTTAGTTTTCATTTTATTCAAATTTAAAAAACGTCCCAACATTTCCGTAATTCGGGTTCTATTTTAAATGGTATTAATATTTCACAATATTACCATTTTTACTGTATTTTTGATCCAATTAATGAAACTTGGTGAGAATAAGAGACCCAAATTTTAAATGATTATGTGTGTATGCACACACACAAACACCTTATATCAGGGTTCCTCAAATCTTACCCTGGAGGTCCAGTCTGCTGCTGAGTTTAGCTCCAACCCTGATCAAACTCACCTACCTGTGATTTTCTAATGATCTTAAAGACTCTGATTAGCATGCTCAGGTGTGTTTGATTAGGGTTAGAGCTAAACTCTGCAGGAATGGTCCAGATTTGAGGACCCCTGCTTTATATAGTTACAGATAGGCCCTTATAGTTCTAGAATGTCATGGGGTGTCCAGTAGTAAGGCAGAGCTCTTCACTTTAATATGCTGTCTGGAAGTCATCCAAGAGATTATTCATTTATCCTGTGAACTGTGTAAAACACAAAAATCACATTTATAATGGAGTTTCCGAAAACTTTCAGACTTCCCATGTGCCCTGCTTTTGAGTAATCAGAGCAATGTCGCTTTTAATGCCTGAAGCTCAGCACAAGTGCTTATTAAGAGACAATGAATACAGGCCAGCTGAATTCAGAAACTGCAGATGTCGTTGAACAGTGTTAATGGTTGATTTTATCAGCTTACTGAGCTCTGGAGGCAGCAGTGTTTTAATGGGCTCTCATCTCATCGTAATGAACCTTGTCATAGTCACGGTCACTTTTTGTCCCTGTACACAAAATCAGTGGTGAATGACTGAAATTTGCTTTCGTATAGTACGGTCCCTCACCCTATTACTACAGAGATCTCCAAATCATGGCACCAGTTGGCAGTTTGTGTTGGAGGAAAGCCTTTGATTTTGTCAGCGGTTTGTCTCTGTGATTAGTGTTTTGTCACAGTGTTTTGGGGAGATCCATGTTGCTGAGTTCTGACTTTGGTGGGTGTTTTTGCAGCTGGTGCTGCTGGTGGGAGTGAGTAGAGGGGAAGAAAAGAGCACAAGACAAAAGGAGAATGGAAAGTAAGGTCTCACCGAGCACAAAACTAGATAATCTGATCCAAGATGTTTGCAGTGTGATGGCCACTACTGACATGAGGAGTCATATGTTCCAGTGCTTTTAATCCTCGGATTATAACTAGCCAGACCTGAAGAGAGTGAGTGAAATATTCATTCAAGCATGGATAATTTACTCTTGACTCAGCTTTGGAAGTACTGAGTGCTGATTGCCTCCATTAACCACATTATTTTACAGTAAATCTGACTCATTGACTGTATGGATTACTGGCATTAAGTCCACTTCAAAAAGTCCAAAAGTATATGGATCCCTGAAGTCTTTGAGTGTTCTTCCATTGTAGTGTTTATACGGTTTCATTCAAGAATCATAGTCTGCCATCTAGTGTTTAAGAGAGACTTCACAACATAAACATAGCATGTACACAGCATGTTATGTATGGAAAAAGACAAATGTTTGCCTGGCATCACAAGGTCTTTTTCCAATAAGCCACATTTGTTGCTGTTAGTCACTCCTAACCATATTTTCTGCCTGTGATCCAGTGTAGTCAAGGGCATTTGGGAGGTGTGGGGCAATGAAAGCTTCATCGTCATCACAAATTCCATCTCCTCAGAAGCCTCTGTCTTTAAAGGCCGTAACTAGACCATATATCTGCTGTCTAGAGCTCACAGGGACAGGAAATGAGAGATGACACAATGCATTTTATGTTGCAACTCTCTGATCCTTTATCCACATAAAATGAAATGCATAAAGTTCCTGAGCTATTTTATGTGAGTTGACAAACAGTGAAATGATTAATGGACAGAGAGTGTGAGCGGATGAGACATTTTGGAATCCCGGGATCGTGACCTTGTGTCTCCTGGGTGGTAAACGGCATAGCTTAAAAGGGTTTTAACAAGTCTGACAACCGTTTCAAATGTGACACTGACTACGACTGTAAGAGGTGAGAGAGAAGCATCATATTTCAAAGCTTCCGTGTTCAGTCCGGGTTATATTCACATGGTTTGACTGATAGTTGCAGTATTTTGGTTGAACTGTTGTCACTTTGTTTGTTCTTTAAATTCTTTGACCTGTATGAATGCACCTGTGAAACTTTATCAAATGCTGTTTTGCATCAGTAAAGAAACAATTAAGTTCAAATTATTACATTTAAAAAATGTTCCTATGGATATGAATCCATTAGTGGCCCAAAAATGTTGTTCCAAATCTGTATGACTTTATTTTTTCTCCGTGGAACATAAATAAATAAATAAATATTTCCAAGATTCTTCAAAATATGTTCAGAAGAAGATAATCATAGGAATTTTTTGGATGAACTACACCCCTTTATCTTTAGCACATATTATGATCTCATACTACCATCTGCTGGCGAGGACAGTTAGTGCAGCATGACTCTGCTCATGACTAAAAGTTATTATATGCACGTTTTTAATTGTGAATCTTTCCTGTTTATTGTCATAAACCAACAGGTCAAAGGACAGTGCTAACATGGTAGATGTAGTATGTCGGGGAATGTATTTATACTAGACAACTGCATAGCTTTACAGAACATAATACTAAAATGGTCAAGAAGTTCGTTCTTCTTCAGTACATGCTAGGGAACTACAGGAACTCTGAAAGTTTATATTTGTATATAATAATTGACAAATGTAAAATTGATGGTGTCTCGTTCTGTATTTAATCTATACAGAAGCAAAGCTGCATCAACAGCATGTGTTATTATGGCTTTATTTGCATCTTTGCAAAAAGGTTTTTTTTTTTTTTTTTTTTTTTATTATTTAAAGGGATAGTTCACCCAAAATTCCCAAACCCGTAAGACCTTTGTTCATCTTCGGAACACAAATTAAGATGTTTTTGGTGAAATCAGAGAGCTTTCTGGCCCTCCGTAGACAGCAATGCAACTACCACATTCAAGTCCAGAAAGGTAGTAAGGACATCATTAATTGTCCATGTGACATCAGTGGTTCAACCTTAATGTTATAAAGCTATGAGAATACGTTTTGTGTGGAATTTCATCAAAAATATCTTAATTTGTGTTCTGAAGATGAACAAAGGTCTTACGGGTTTGGAACGACATGAGGGTGAGTAATTACTGACAGGATTTAAATTTTTGAGTGAACTATCCCTTTTAACTTAGGAATGTAAAAACCCTTACAGTTTCACTGCTCATCTGTGTTTAGTTTTCAAGCCCTTAGCTTATTTGGTTGTAAAAACGTGAGCAGAGCCTTTGGCCAGCACCTCCAAGCTGCTCTGAACTGTCCTGAAATAGATGGCAGCCAAGTGGTAAACAACAGCATGTGGAGACTGCATTCAGCAAGAGCCACAAACACAAGACCACCACAAATCATTTGCAACAATAATGCATGTTCATGTCACCTCACACAATTACCAATTGTTCAGCTAATCTTGGAGCTTCCAAGTCACGCAGTAATGTACCAGTGTACTGTACTGCCAGATTATTCACATTGCTAATAACATCTGCAATGTTTCACTACTTTCCAACCAGCAGTCTTTAAAGAGGACCTAACACACACAGTTTCATGTTAATCTTGAGTACCTATAGAGTAGTACTGCATTCTTCATATGTCCAAAAAGTCTTTAGTTTTATCATATTAATAAAAGAAAGATCCAGTTTTACGATTCTCTCTGGAAAAAGCCGAGCTCCTGGAGGCGTGCCGTGTGGGCGGAGCTAAAGAGTGACGAGCACTTGCGCCGATCGCCAACATTTGATGCTGTTTCACTTACTGTCTGCAGTTCTGAATCATGACCTGTGATCTTTTATAGCTGGGACTGCTCCATCTTTCAGTATTAAACGATGTGCAAATTCAGCATCGAACTGGGCCTTGTTTATAAAACGTTTGTCAACAAACACACTTGAGAAACTTCATTGCTGCCCCGAAAAAACTAACTGTATCCACTGTTCACGTAACGGTGGGTTCTTTTGGGAAGCTGAACAAGGTTATCTTTCCCTTACAACCAAAAACACACTTCTTTATAGACATTCTTCCCGAGCGAGTCCCGTGCAGTGCTGCCGGATGAGCGTGCTCTCGCTCTGGTCGATGCGTGCACGGGTGCGTTCTTCCGGGAGAAATGCCCGTATAAGGAGTTCCACCGTTTTACGTCAGCAAGAACCACGATCGAAAAAACTCTCCGAAACTTGTCTTAACCCGGAAGTGAGATTTTTGGCACAGAAATACTTATACGTCCAAATTGTTGAAACTTTGTCCATGCTTAGCATGAGAATCCAACTGTTTAACAGTGTAAACAACTCTGAATGCATGAAACCGCATTGGTGCCCCCCCTTTAAGTAACGTACCCAAGTATTCTTTATTTAAATCAAATGCTGGACATTTTTATGATTAATAAATTGATATAATACTTTAATTAGTACAAAGGTCTGACATTAAGGCCAATACTGATTTTTTTTTAAATATTCAATTAATATAATTTAATATTTTTTCATTGCAAACTGAAAGTTGACACATCACACATTTCCTTTTTAACGTGTGACCTAGACATTGCGAAAATATTGAATTTGTTAAATATCAAATGCGTTTATTTGACTTAAATATTCATTGATGTATAAAATAAATAATAGCCTAATAATAACAATTGGTACTAATAATAATAGTAATAATAATTTTTATTAATATAACAAAAACAAGACCAATATTATAATAATAATAATAATAATAATAATAATTAATTAATTGGTATTATTATTATTATTATTAATTTATCGAGGATTTTCTTTCTAAAATTGTAATTTTCTATTTTTTTTCATGTTTAATTGAACAAAACACTGTATATTGATATATAAACTTATAAATGTAATTATTAGTTGTTGTATATGTATTTGACACATTAAAATATTACACAAAATAAAACTTCAATTGATCTATGAATATTTAGTACATTGCTTGAAATTTAATTTAACATGCCCTGTGTGATTCTGAGTGTAAATACCCATAGTCATGGGTCTTTAACTGAAGATCATTTTGAATATTCTGTTTTTTAAAAATCCGTCCCATCCTCCATGGGCCCAGCCTTTGTGAGCTGTAATTTTAATGGCACTTCTTTCAGTGGCTCCACTGTGTGGCTTTTCATAGAGGAAATCCAGCTCTGAATAGAATGGGCCCTCATAAAATCCACTTCCTCAATTCAGCTCTCTGGCGAGTGTGTGTGTGAGGAAATAAGGCCCCTTTCATGCCCCCACATTCCTCAGAGGCTCTCAGAAGTCCAGGTAAAGGGTTATCGCTATGGTGATGGCATTTGGCACTTCTATTTTCATGCGCTCAGATTCAAACAGTGGTGTGTGTGTGTATGTTTTGGTGTGTGTAGGGTATTTGCATGTGTTTCTAAAGTCTGCCCAGTGCCTGCTGCAGAAATAAACTGCAAATTAGAAGCTTTATCTTTGGGGATCATTTTACACACATGGCAGTCGCTCCTGCGTCAAAGCGAGCGAGATGAGGTGGGGGTGAGGACGAGATGGGCCGTCCATTCCTGGTGCTCTCTTTCTGCACTGCATTGAAGTGAGATAGACGGCCTCTGCCATCTGCCCCCAGTCACTCCAACTGTTTGGGTTCAACATGATATAACAGAGTTATATGTGTAGAGACTGGCTTATGTGCTATGAAAACTAGTTTGCTTTAATACTGTGTGAAAGGCTAAAAGGATAGTGTTGATATTAACAGGATGGTTGTGTTATGTAACTCAGAATAGACCAGGGTACTTTAGTACAGTACTTTTAATAAATCTGATTAAAGAAATTGCAAATTGCGTTATATGAAGTGCATTAATGATGATATAATGTAATGCCTGTGTTGGTTACATTACAGGCAGCTCAGGCACTGACTCTCTAAAATCTCTATAAATGGGCATTACCTGAAGGATTCGACAGTATATGGTGCCATGACCCTAACATTAGCTAGACACTTTTCTTGTCTTCAGAACTTCCTGTGTTTAAAGATAATGCGCAGGTATTTTTAGTAAATTAAAGACTGTCTGTCACTCTCTCTATATGTCCATGGCTGACTCTCTTTGTCTGTCGCTCTCTCTGTCTGTTTATGTCTCTTTATCTGTCTTGCTCTCCGTCTTGCTCTTTTTCACTCTCCATATCTTTATCTCTCACTTTCTTTCTGTCACTCTTTGATTGTCTGTCTGTTGCTTTCTATGTCCATCTGTCACTTTTTTTTATGTCTGTTGTTCTTTATTTGTCGCTCTCTCTCTTTTTATCTCTCGCTCTTTCTGTCATTTTATTTTTTCCATGTACCTATCACCGGCTCTCTTTCTCTGTCTGTCCATTTGTCACTCTCTCTTTCCATCTCTGTTGCTCTCTCCCAAATTCAAAATTCAAATTGCTTTATTAGCATGAGAATTTGTACATATTGCTAAACCATTACAGGACAAAAAGAGAAACAGATTAATAAACAAATAATCAAAAAGCAAAAAAAATATGTTCTCTATATACATAAGAAATAATATCTAGCAGTTGTTCAGGAGGTTTATGTGCTGGATTACTTCACTCAGTCGCCCCTTTCACACAGTAATACCAGTAAATTGCCGAAAACAATAATTGGAACGACTTACATAAATGCGCTGTTCACACAGGCATCGATGTTCCGTCATTTTACCGCTAAAGCACCATTCACAGATTGGTTTCAAATTACTGGCAAATTCTGTGACATCATTAACCAGAAATGACCTCTAAATGGCTGCGCCTTTCGATGTTGTGTTTATAAACATGGAGGGGTATACGCGGTCAGTGTTTTTGTTGATGTTTTAATTTTTGTGTCAAACGTTCACATTCATGCAGCTGCTTTTGGCCCAGAGACATCATATGACGGCTTCAAACTGAACTACACAGTGTGTGGAGTAAATGCCTCATCTACGTCAGAATGTTGTGACTGACCCAGAGTACACGTCTTACGTCAGTGCCTTCTGAACTTGTACATGCTCAAACCGGTAAGGCCATGAGTCCAAAAGTTTCATATGCGTTTTTTCTCTTTTTTTCAGATTCGTCATCCTTTCCTATCAAAATGCTTGCTACGGATGCGAAAACATTAGTTTTTTTTATGACGGACGAATGTTTCGGAGGCAGTGTGTGTAAACGTGATTGACACAATGTGAGGTTGTATTTATTTTTTAACATGCGAAAATTTCGGACGAGAATTTCGGACTCAGTGTGCAAAGACCTGTAATCTTCATTCTGTGTTTACACACAGCCTCATTCTGGCAATTTACTGGTAATGTTACAACTTCTCATACCGGTAAATTGCTGGAACGAATTTAGCGGTATTTTTGAAAAGGTAATTTACCAGTAAAGTCTGTATGTGTGAAAGGGGCTAGTATCTCTTAGATTGGCAGTTGTTGTTTTTTTTTTTGCTTTTTTTTTTTTTTACATTTAAAATTTCTTTTTTTAAATTTCTCTTTGTAAATTGATGACCAAAACTCAGAGATTGGTTGTTGTTTTTTTTCCCTCCTGTGTCTCTCTCTCTTCCTCTGTCTGTCTATCTGTCACTCTCTATCTCTCTGTCCGTCTGTTGCTCAACCTGTCACTCACTGTATTTATCTCTGTCGTTGACTCTCTCTGTCTCTCTACCTGTTGCTTTGTTTATCTGTCGCTTTTTGTTAGTTATGGCTCTCATTATTCTTTCATATTTCTTAAAATGTCACTCTCTGTCTGTCTACTGCTTTCTTTATCCCTCCATCGCTCTGTCTGTCTGTCTCTGAAATACAGGCACAGTCATCCTCCTCTTCTTGTCTCGTCTCCTCACTTTCAATAAGGATCTAATATAACTGCGCGCCTCCTCTGTGCCCCATCCTCCTCCAGTCTCAGAGGCATGTGCTGCACTTGCTGTGCCATAAATCAAAACACTAAGCATAGCTTTGAAAGCTGAAATTAAACTCTGAATAACTGCTTTCAGGCAGCTATGCACTTTTTCTTAGTATTTGGAGCGAAGAGAACCCTCTGATTGCTCTGAAGTACTCAGTACCGTCACATCGCTGGTGTCAATCGCACATTGTGACGGTATAAAGTAAGCGGTGCCCAGGGGAAGAGGGGTGTACTGGGCTTCAGCTGGCGATGGCATCCGAACACTGTGCAACTGAGACCTGCTGAAAATTGATGGAATGAAAACATTATTATTCCCAGAAATGCAACAAATTTAGCCAGATTCTCAAGATTATTGGACTATTTGAGTGTCAATAAGAGCAATACACCATGGGTATTTCCAAATCCTAGAAAGACAGTTCTGTTGTAGTGGAAAACTATCTTCTAAAGGTTAAGGAGATCATTTTGATAGGTCATGGCAGTGGACGGATGACACACGCACATCGCTCTGATAGCTCTGGAATCCCACAGAGTGGAATCGCTGTTAATTGAAGACTCAGCGTGGTGCTAGAGTGTCCGGGATGATGGGAAGGAGACAGGTGTGATGAGCCCAGCTCCTGTCAGTGCAAGAACATACTCAGCACCTGCAGAGCCATCGAGAGGCCCAGGAGCTGTTACAGCACGTCCTAGAACAAGCTGGCTGGCATAAGCAGGCAGACAGGTGTGATTCTGGAGCTGAAGGTGAGGGCTGTGTATGAACTCTTCTTGCTCATAGGATTTCCCAGTGTTGCACAGCTCTGCTGGTCTCAGCGAATCCACTCATATGCTAGCATTGAGAAGCCCATCTCTGCTTTAGCACCCAAAAACTGTTTCATAATGCAGCCCCACAAAATACCTCCAAAGATAGGCCATGACTATTTACCTATGGTAAATATTTACCTGTTATATGTCATCATTTATTTATATTTTTTATAATATAATTTACTTATATTGGTTATATTTTAAGTAAATATATTTTTAAATATAAATGTTTATAAATGTAAAAATTATATTTATATACAAAACATTTTAAAAGTTTGAGGTCAATAATTTTTTTTTTAACCTTTTTAATACATTTATTCAGCATGGACGCATTAAGTGGTTCAAAAGTAACAGACTTGTATTGTTAAGATACTTCATGATACTCCAAAAAAAAGCTATTCTTTTGAACTTTCTAAGAATTCTGAAAAAGTGTATCACAGTTTCGTAAATATATTAAGCAGCACAACAGTTTTCAACAATATTGACAAGAAATGTTTCTTCAGCACCAAATCAGCATATTAGATTGATTTCTGAAGTAGAGCCGTTGGCTGCTAAAAACTTTTTTTTGTCATCACAGGAATGAATTGCATTTTAAAACATATTCAAATAGAAAATCGTTATTTTCAACTAATAACAAATATAATAATATTTCACAATATGACAGTGATCAAATAAATGCAGCCTTGGTGAGAACAACATTAAATATTTTACCAATCCCAAATGTTTGTATGGTAGTTAGGGTTGAAACATTTCTGAAAACTTTCCAAAAATTCCCAGAATTTACTAAAAAATCCTGGAAACCTTCCAAAATTTCTGGAATGTTTCTGAAATTTACTGGAAATTTTCCACCTTTTTGAAACCCTAATGGTAGTGTATATATTTATTATTACCTGTGCTTTGGAATGTTCCAGCTGTTCTGATAATATGTTAGTATTAACTGGAGCACATTTAGACCAAGACATTATGCATTTCTCAGCCAGCACTGTACAAGACTTGGTGTCAAGGAGTCTGCAATATAAAAAATAGTTATGCCAACAATAGAGAGGGAACTCCGTGAAGGTCTTCAGAATGTAACCCTGTATTCAGAACAAGTGCTGCTGGTTCCACAGACCCTCACCAGGCAAGGTGACACTCTTGTGTTTATATTGTTCTTCAGCAGAGGACAGTAAAGTCCTGGCCTGCCCTAGTGTTTCTTGGCATTCTGCCGTGATTTGTCAGGCATCATGACTTTGCAAGAAATGTAATCAACTAAAAATGCACAAGCCCTAGAATTCTTCATACTACTTCATACGGTGTATGCTTGATCGTCTTGTAGTAGCTCAAATGTTTGGCCTGATAAGTGGAACACAAGGCCCATCTGCTGGGAAACATCATGATCATTCATGACCATTTTTAGCTTTGTATTACTCTACCACAAATATTTAATACAAAAACTGTATTACTCTAAAAAGAAATAGTGTATTATTACCTCTAAAGGTCAATGTGAAACCCATTTTAGCCATAAAAATTGAAATCCATGAAAAAGCGCAACCGAAACCATACAAAACCAGCTTTTATTTTTTTTTAAACTTTCTTTTTCTTTGTTCTTCACACAAAGCGTACCAGGTTACGTATGTAACCATGGTTCCCTGAGAGGGAACGAGACACTGCGTCCTCTAGAGGTCGCTATGGGGAACTCCATCTACGTGACCCGTTTCTGAAGCATATATACAAAAAACCAAACTTTGGCCGGCGACAGCCTATGACGTCACTCCCGGTGCGACCACAGTATAAAAGGGCGCCGGGAGAAAGCGTCATCCTCTTCTTTGTCTTCAATGACTGCTTTGTTTGAAGCGTGTATTTACGAGGTAAGAACGGTTTTTCTCTTATTATGGCGAGCACTAGCAAGGCGTTTAAGTGTGTGCATCTGTGTCCGCGTTATCTGACACCTGATGACTCACACAATCTTTGCGTTTTTTGTTTGGGTGAAGAGCACGCACGCGATGTTCTCGAGGGAGCAGTATGCGTGCACTGTGAGCGTTTTTCCGCTCTCGTTTGTCTCTCTTTTTGAGGAAAGAGGGACAGCCATCTGCTTCTGAGGCACGGAGGAAAATGAGCTCATGGGGCTCGCAGGTGGGTCTCGCTTGTGAGTTAGAGAGAGGGCTTTCCTTCTCACGCTCATTAGTCGCGAGCGAGGGCGAACTGCTGGATGAAGATGACGCGATTTCACTGGCGCCATCTGATTCAGCAGCTAGTGCTCTGCTGGGCTCTGCCCAGGAAGAGCAGGAGATGTCTGAGGGTGAAGAAGTTGAGACTGAGCCCTCTCAATCCTCCTGCCCTGCGTATGAGGAGCTGTTGGAGGTTATGGAACGCGCCTCGGCAAGGCTTGACTTGCCGTGGAAGCGGGCTAGGATGATGGCGCCGCGGGGTAGTCTCGATGAGCGCTATCTTTCTGGCCATAACCCCCCAGCTCAAGTGAACCTTCCTTTCCTTCCTGATCTTCATGCGGAGGTTGAGAAGGAATGGAAAAAGCCGTTTTCCTCTCGTATTTATAGATTTCAGCATACTAGTTATGCTAATATTGAGGGGATTCGGGAGAACGGCTATGAGCGGATGCCTCCCATAGAAGAGACGCTAGCTGGCTATCTCTCTGAGGGCAAGGCATCCTCTCTTCAGGTTCCTTCCTTGCCATCTAAGCCCCTTCAGATGACATCCCGCTTAAATGGTAAGGCATACGCAGCAGCAGGTCAGGCTGTCGCTTCGTTGCACACGATGGCAGTGCTTCAGGCTTATCAGGCTGATCTGCTGAAAGACCTGGATAAAGGTCAGGGTCTTTCCCCTGACGAGGTGACTGAGTTGCGCCGCACCACTGATTTGGCTCTGCGAGCCACCAAACAGGCCGCCTCTGCTATGGGCAGGTCCATGGCGGCCATGGTGGTAACAGAGAGACAGCTGTGGTCGAACCTGGCAGACGTTGTTAAGAAAGAGAGGGGCTTTCTTCTCGATGCTCCGGTTTCGCCTTCCGAACTTTTTGGTACCTCCGTCGAGGCGGTGGTTGAAAAGTTTAGGGAGGCGAAGGCGTGCTCAGCGCCTTTTAAAACCTTCATCCCGAGAAGGTCCAGGTCTGAGCCCAAACAACGCGGGGGTCCTGGCCCATCTGGATCTGAGGATCAAAGATGGGTGCAGAAGGCTAGTGTCGCGACTCGCGCCCCTCCCCCGCCTGCGGGTAGGGCTTCAGGGAAGCGCGGGTCGAAGGGAGGTAGGCAGAACCTGAGGGACGTGGTCTGGAGGAGGCGTTCACAACGCTCTCACCCGGGCCAGGATGAAAGTTGAGACATCTCTCCTTCCTTCAGGGGGCCTTTACATCTCCCTCTCTAATTCCCCTGCAACCTCCGTTCACTCCACCTAACTGAGGTTAGGTGAGCACCTCCTGCGCTTACATTTTTCCCACACCGGATCTATGATGTTTTGGTTAGGTTCTATGCTTTTTAGAACCTGACTTACTGATGATCTGGACCTAGGCCACTTCTGGACCACAGCCTCTGGGTCTGATCTTATGCGCGGGATCCGTGGATGGGTGAGTACGATCCAATTTTTCAGATTCGCTGGTATGTGTGTTTTATACCATTCGAACTTTTTAAAAAATGGTATCAGGTGTGGTGTTGAGCGTCTTTATTACTATGCTTTGCTCTAGGAGCAGCATTTTCTAGTCTGGCCCTTTGTTCTCAAACGAGGCCATGATAGGTGCATAGAGGTTTAGCTTAGAACTGCTCACCCTTATTAGGGTTTCAAGTAGCAGTCTCCCTAACCCTTGTTGCCTTCTGTTCAGTTACCTTTTTACCCTGATACTATTTCCAGCAGCCTGATTGGGTTGTTGGGTATGCCTCGTTGCTGCTGTACCCCTCCGAGCTCTACCCTGTTGGTCGAGCTGGCATTGCTTCCCTCTCTTATAGGATTGCCTACAAGCATGCCGCTCCCTGCTGAGTGTCCGAGTTCCTCTCTTATGAGAGTCGAGTCTCCGCTCTCAGAGCTCCGTTTTTCAGTATCAGCACGTCAGGCCTTCTTTAGGCCTCCTTGTCAGGTTTCTCTCATAGTCCCTTTCTGAGCTCTCTTTGTTAGGTGAGCTGGCATCGCTCCCCTTATTAGAGGGTCACTAATGAGCGTGCCGCTCCCTTCGGAGCGTCTGAGTTCCCTCTCATGTTGAGAGTCAAGTTCTTCTTTTTCTTGGTAGAATTAGCATTGTTCCCCTCATTTAGAGGGCCATCTATGAACATGCTGCTCCCTCCTGAGAGCATCTGACAATACGGTTTCTAAAATCCATATTAAATGGTAAGTGCGCACGCTAGTCTCTGTGCATTTTTCTAAAAACCACGCTGTGGTAAGATCGCACACCAAGTGTTTTGCGGCCTTTTCTAAAAATCCTGTATGGTATGGGTTACGCGCTGAGGCTTCGTCCCATTCTTTGAGTTGGTTAGGCCTCGGTTTTTACCTTAGGCCCCACTCTACTCATGTATGTGCTGAGTATCCTCTCATGCTGAGAGTTGAGTTTTTCCGCTATCCAGAGCTCTGCCTTGGTGGAACTAGCATTGCTTCCCCTCATTATAGAGGGTCACCTATGAGCATGCTGCTCTTCTTGTGGGTCGAGCTGGCATTTCTCTCCTCTCTATAGAGGATCACATATGAGCATGCCGCTCCCTTATGAGCGTCTGAGTCCCCTATTATGTTGAGGGTTAAGTTTTTCACTTTTCAGAGCTATGCCTTGGTAGAGCTAGCATCGCTCCCCTCATTTGAGGGTCACTTATGAGCATGCTGCTTCCTCTAGAGCATTTGGAGAATAGAATTTTCAAATCCATGATTATGGTAAGTGCGCACGCTAGTCTCTGGGCACTTTCTGAAAGCCACGCTGTGGTAAGATCGCACACCAAGTGTTTTGCGGTCTTTTCTAAAAATCCTGTATGGTGTGGGTTACGCGCTGAGGCTTCGTCCCATTCATTGAGTCGGTTAGGTCCCGGTTTTCACCTTGGGCCCCACTCTACTCACGTATGTGCTAGTATCCTCTCATGAACTGAGAGTTAAGTTCTCCGCTCTCTAGAGCTCTGTTTTTGGTAGAGCTAGTATTACTCTCCTCTTTATAGAGGGCTACTTTGAGCATGCTGCTCCCTCACTAGCTCTCCTTGTTGGTCGTGCCGGCACTGCTCCCCTCGCTTAGAGGGTTATCTATGAGCATGCTGCTCCCTCCAGAGCATTTTTAAAAGAACGATATTTATAAATCCATGATATGGTAAGTGCGCACGCTAGTCTTTGTGCACTTTCTGAAAGCCACGCTGTGGTAAGATTGCACACTGAGTGTTTTGTGGTCTTTTCTAAAAATCCTGTATGGTATGGGTTACGCGCTGAGGCTTCGTCCCATTCTTTGAGTCGGTTAGGCCCCGGTCTCCTTGGGCCCCACTCTACCTATGTATCCCCAGTGATACTATTTGAACGGGGGCTACTACTAAGGATCTGTTGATACAGTTCCTTCAGCGAGCTCTTGAGCAAGCAGTAGCCCCTGGGTGACAGGCCAGGCTTAGGTACTATCCTAAGCGCTTGGTCGTATCCCCTTAAAGGAATCCTTCTTTTTGATTCCAAGCCTTGAGTTTTACCCAAGGTCCAGGAGGTCCGGCCTCTATCAGGTAAGTTCCGGGGTATGAAACTCAGGCCTTTGGCTGAAGGGGATAATGTCACTGACAGCCGTCAATTCATCCCAGGGACAACTCCTTTATCTTTTGATAAAGAGTTGATGCTTAGTGCTCTCCTTTGGAATGGCATGCACTTCCCTCAGCATGGCGGCGTGGGTATATCGTTCCCCATAGCGACCTCTAGAGGACGCAGTTCGAAATTCCCTTGATAGGGAACGTACCAGGTTACGTATGTAACCATGGTTCCCTGAGAGGGAACAAGACACTGCGTCCTCTAGACTTTAGGCCATGCTTCGGATGCATCTTCAGACGAAGAAGTGGATGACGCTTTCTCCCGGCGCCCTTTTATACTGTGGTCGCACCGGGAGTGACGTCATAGGCTGTCACCGGCCAAAATTTGGTGTTTTGCATATATGCTTCAGACACGGGTCACGTAGATGGAGTTTCCCATAGTGACCTCTAGAGGACGCAGTGTCTCGTTCCCTCTCAGGGAACCATGGTTACATACGTAACCTGGTACGCTTTGTGTGAAGAACAAAGAAAAAGAAAGTTGACAAGGCATTTTAACAGAAAACTAAACATAACACACATGCCAAGAAACTGCAAAACTGCATGGTACAAGACCTGCTTATAATTTCCATCTCTTAAAAACTAGCTTTTTGCTTTGACTGAAGAGAAGTTTTTACAACACTCAACAGCAAACTGAACATAAAACATTAGTGTGAACGAAACATTTGATTTACTACAGACAAAAGATCACAAGAGTTTGTAATTCAGCTAAAATAATTTTTATAAAATACTGTATATAAGAACAGATAAAAGAGTGTTTACAACAAAGAAGAACACAAGCTAATCACAAGAAAAAAAATGCAACAAAATTAAGAGGTAATAGAGATAATAAGGCTTTGATCCAGGTAATATTCAGTTTTGTAATAATGGTGAGATTGTAAAATGGCTTGAACGTGATATAAAGTTGAGTTGTCTGCACAAAAGCATCATCATGCAACGTGTTGGCACACGTGAACCGTCCACCAAGACTTGTCCCTGTCTGAACTTCACTTAAAAAAGATGGATGACTAGAATTCCTAGCTACAGTCCTGGCCATGGTGCAGCGTGCATGAGCCATAATGGGATTAGTTCTCCCGTGGGGTTCGAATTTGGCCTGTGTCATTTTCCATACTAGATCCCTAGTGTGCTAGAATACAGGATGAGTCAGAAGCATGCTAACTATAATCTGGTTCTGAGGTTACTTGTTTCATGGAAGATAAGTTCATTAATGTTCTATTTACAGCAGGTTTGTTTTTCGGCCTAAGAAATGGCCTACACAAGAATAAGTATTTCATTACATGCACTTGGAAATGTGCGTGCATCTCTTCTGCTCCTCCAAAGGCCTATGCACTTGATGAGGCTAATGGTGTTAGCAGCAGGCAGGCCTCTTTATGTCCCTCTGCCCTGCCCACAGAGGAATCTTGATGCGTTTGATATTCTCCTAACAGCTGCCGGAGACAGAACAGGGAATGCTGGGATTGCTATGTACAGCTGAAATGTCAGGAGGCCTCCTGTACAGCGAGTGTTATTTATAAGGCTTAAAGGAAAGGGGAGAAGATCTGCTGGGTGTTAGAACTTAGTTACGCAAAGAGATCAGCTCCATTACCACAACTTTTTTCTTATTCTTCTTGAAAAGTTCATTGGTTTATTTGTGCAGATAAAATGTAAACATGGCGCTGACTAACGCAGCTGTCTGTCAATATAACCCACACACCACGATGTGTGAATTTCTGGAAAGACAGCCAGTGGATAATTTATAAGCATAGACACTAGGTGTCACTATACCTTTTTAGTTCTCTGTTTTCTAGTTCGCAAGGGCAGTATGGGAAATGAGGAGTGTGAAGTTTTTGAGGAGTTTTGGTTTTTGTCCTTGAAACAGACGCACATTTATTTATTTATTTATTTATTTATTTATTTATTTAAATATGAAAAGATTTTTCCTGGATCAAAAAGGTGGAATAAAATGAAACACTGGGCTGAAGGCCGAATACCGAGCACAGTTTTTTCACAATTGCATAAATTAAATAGCTAAAATGTGATTGTTACTGTTTTGTCTTGCTTTAAAAATCGATTACAAAACAATTTCAAAATATTTAACACTGAACATGTTTTAACATTCTAGCGGACACTATACCAACAAAGCAAAATTTAACTTAAAAAATAATAAATTAGTGAAATAATATTTTTTGGCCATTTTTGAGACCCCTCCAAGGCATGTATTTTACTGTACAAATAAATGCAGCCTTAATAAGCAGAAGAGACTTCTTTTAAAACATTAGAAAATATTACAGATCCCAAGTTGACCACTGTGTGAATTTTATAAATGTATTAATAGAGATGTTGTGCATTAGAAAACATAACAGTCTGCAGTTTATTTACTAACTGTTTAAGGCCATTTTTTTGCAGTTTCAATCATCATACAGTAACCAGCAATAACCACCCCTTCCTCTTCTCATGGAAGACATGCGATGCAGTTCTAAACAGTCTCTCGCTGTCGGTGCTTGTAATGATTTTTGCGTTTTTCTTGGACAGTTTTAAATGCTTCCACACATTCCCGAAATGTTTGCTGCATAATAAAGAGTGCACACCTCTCACTATACGGTGGTTGCTATTTGATCACGTCATGTCATTGTTCTGTACAATTTATTCGGTCTTTTCGCTTGGCAAATTAAAAAAAAAAACTAAAAATCAAGATATTCAATATTTTTATTCATTTCTAACTCCACAACAGTTTTTGTTTTGTTTTTCTCAACAACCAGAGTTCCCACTGTCTTTTAAGGATATATGAGGTAGTCTGATTTTAAAAGTGTGATTTATAGGCCTGAAAAGTCTAGCAAATATCCAGTAAATCGCAAACAACTGGAAAAATCATGGAGCCTTCTAATATTGCTGTGAACAGAGTTGGAGTCGCAAAGGTTGAGAACAACTGATTTATAGGAACAATTTTGTGCTGATGCCAGTGTCATTTGGATATACAGCTCCTGCTAATTTACAAATAAAGAACAAATAGATAACTGATTTAGAGTGATTTTATCAAAATGACAACATTTTTGTGACATTTTTAGATTTATCTCTGATCAGTTTACTGAGGTCAGTAGATCAAGATGATCTAGTGTGCACTTTTACTTGAGTTGTTGATGCGAACATGACATGACTCATCAGGGCTATTATTCTCATAGTAGAACACCAGTCGTGCATCGCCTGACTCGAGTATGAAGTTCATTTGTCGGTTACTTGTAAACTTTCTAGAGCAGAGAGGAAGCTCTGTGCACTCCAGACATTAATGTTGCTCTGTGGGTGCAGTGCCCTGGAACATTTCTGACTCGTCCTATTACTCCACTCCCCAAGTGCACCCCATGAACCCTTGGGAGCCGAATATCGCAGGGGCCTGGCCCTCTAAGCTATCTTCCCCCTCTCTCTGCCTTCCTCTGCACGTAAACAAAGTCTTGATCGAGCAATTTGCACTTCATCTGTGCACTGGCTAACTTTAGTCTTTCTGTTTGGGGATGGGAGGACGCTTCCATTCCCATAATACAACTTGCTCACCCATACGGACATTTGAGACAGCTGATC
The DNA here is from genome assembly GCF_936440315.1 of Barbus barbus. Lineage (NCBI taxonomy): Eukaryota > Metazoa > Chordata > Actinopteri > Cypriniformes > Cyprinidae > Barbus > Barbus barbus. Next base: position 17,436,698 of record NC_136743.1, on the reverse strand, counting down.
CCCCTCCCCTCATCAGGACAGGACGGGCACAGAGAGAGAGAGAAAGGGGACTGGACCGGGAGGCAGACCCCAGAGCGGCTCATGTTTCGCAGGGCTGGAACCCGTTGGGTATGGACTTGAGTTGAGATTTTGTGTTTTGTAGTTTCGAAAAGCAATCAGGAGGCTGGCGGCCTGGCCTCTTTGGTACAATGCTCCTGGATTCCAGCCGTCACAGTAGCAGGCACAATTCTAGGAGTTGCTCTGTTCGCCAAGACGCATCCACCTTGCATCCCTGGACAAAGCCTGGAGTTGAGAGTTTGAAGTGAGTGGACCACTGGGAAAAAGCGTGTACGAGGGACAGTGGCCAGAACGGAGTTGTCTGCGAGCTCTTAAACGGAAGCTGATCCTCCTTGACAGAAGTCTCTTGGGACGTACTGTAGGAATAGCTTGTCCATTTTTCTTTTTTAAGGGGCTTTTTCTCAGTTCTTACTTTTTGAATCCTTTGACATTGCCAATATGATGATCAAGGAGGCGTCGTTAAAGGAGGATCCCGACTTGCGGGGTGAACTGGCCTTTTTGGCCCGAGGCTGTGACTTTGTTCTTCCATCACGGTTCAAGAAAAGGCTCAAGTCTTTCCAGCAAGCCCAGGTCAGTAGCCAACCTCTGTAGTTCAGCAAAGAATGCCGTGTCTAACTCTCACATTCCAGACAAGACAAACTATTCACATACCAAAGTGTTTATTAATAGGACAGTGGAAGGGGGTGAGGCAGGGCAGGAATACAGTGTCCAAGTGTTGCGCACAGGAGCTTCGAAGAGGGGGAGGAAGTGGACGGGATGGGCTCGAGCTGCAGCTGCTCTCTTCAAAACGTCCATGCAGGCCTGCCCCACTTGCAGTGGATTTCTCCAAAATTCAGTCACACTTCAACAGCTCTCTTTCTGTTTGATTGACAGTAAGACTGTGCTGTTCAGAAATAAGCTGCCTTAGGTGTGCACTGTCTCTCTAGGGTTTTGCCCAGAGACCAGAATAAGAACAGTATGTCAAGACTATGAATAGAATGTGTTAGACATTTCCACAGCTTGTTATTAGAAGTTTAACCTTGGTGCTGCAAGGTCCCGTCTGAAAAGAATGAAGGAAATGGCCATCAGCTGTCAGTGTCGGGCCTGTGAATTAGACTGTATGCATACAGCGTTTTGGAGCACCATGCGAAATGTCCCAATCATTTATCCAGTCCACAAAGAGCTGAGCACAAATCATTCCACTTCACCATTAGATCATCGAGAAATAAATATAGGTAGAAACAAATCCCCTGAAATGAAGTATTCGGCTTGTTTTGGTGAGGGCAGTGAGGTTAGATGGAAAATATCGGTCTTATTTTTGTTGAGGAGTTCTTGTCATCACATCGGCAGGAAAGTTGGTGAGGCCGGCTATGGTTTTACTGATAATCTGCTTCACTTCATCACTGTGAATATGTTATCAGAATGAGAGCCAGCATCCTCGCACAGCGAGTACCAGGTGAAAATTTCACACAAAGTTCTCCAAAAGATAGCTAAAGATTAAGCAGCCATCTTTAGCGTCATGGACATCTTTAAAGACAATGTTTACTTTCATTTCATACTGCATATTGCTACATATACTTCAAATAATCTGAAGAGTTTGGAGATGATGCTGAAGTAAACACTTATGAGAAAATGTGCACTAAATATAAAATGTGTGCTGCTTTGATATTTTCTCAATATTCTCAATACTGGTTGAAGCCATTCCTGAAATTTTCTTACTGTTTCTTACTTCTACATCTTGTCATGCAAATATGAACAGCTTAAAATGCTAGGATGTGGTTAGCTTGGTTTGCATGGTAAGAACACGTCTTGTGACATCTGAGTGGTCATTCATCATTTGTACGTACATCTCTATTAACACCATTTCTTATATGCACTGTTTACTTCAAGCACATCTTCAGCTAACTTTGTTGTTAGCTTGTCTTTTGAGATCTGTTTCAAAATGTCACTCATATCATCCTCTTCAGCTGAATGTCTTTGAGGACAATCAATATACAGCTTGGCCTAAAAAGTTGTCAAACCCATAGAGGTCCTTTCTCTAATTGTCTCTTTCTGTCTCAATAGATCCAGCCTGAGAAGAAACCTGGAACACCTCCTCCAGCTCGAGCACCTGCACCCCCCTCGCCAACCCCACGGCCACCCAGCCCTCCGCCAGCCAAAGTAGTGGCCACTCCCCCACCCTCCTCCATAAACATTCCACGCTTCTACTTCCCCAAAGGCCTTCCAAACTGTGCAGCCAACTATGACGAGGCCATTGCCAAAATCGAGGCGGCCTTCACAGAGTTTGAGGAGGAGAAAGCTGACATTTATGAAATGGGGAAGATAGCAAAGGTGCATATGAATTGTGACTTGTTTTTCTTAAAATGAGATTTCATAATCTCTGAACTGTTCTTAGCATTCTTGGATTGACAGTTCTGAACATGTAAACTGACACTTGCTTTACAAAGTCCTCATCCGCAGATGTGCTTGCCAAATTGTATTGCCACAGCACCATAATGGATGCCATTTCATAACAACATCCTATTTTATGTTCTCACTGTGTGAATATTATATAAACCGTATCATAAAATGAAGAAATATCAACAGAATAACCCATCCTGACGTTTACACTTACAGAGCATCTTATCATTTAGAATGATTTATTTTATTTCTTTTTAAGTAAAGCTGTTTTTACTGAATTTAAGTAAAGTAATACAAATGTGTTATATACACTGCTTATATTTTTGTGACTAAACATGATAGTGGATAGGGCTTCTTATGTCAGTGCCATTTGAATATGCAACAAAATATCTTTTCACAGGCTTGCGGGTGTCCCCTCTTTTGGAAAGCACCAATGTTTATTTGCGCTGGTGGAGAGAGGACAGGTTTTGTTTCTGTTCACTCATTCATTGCAACATGGAGAAAGTAAGTGTCAGCACACTTATCACTTTCCATTGAAGCGCTTTGTAGCCTTGTATAGCATCTGATTGAGACTTTTTGCCCTAATTCTTCTTCACAGGTTATTACACAGCTGCTATGATGATGCATCCAAGTTTGTTTACTTGCTGGCCAAACCAGGCTGCAGTTACCTGGAACAAGAAGATTTAATCCCTCTGTTACAGGTTAGAGCATTGTAACAGTGCATTGAACTGTGAAAAGTAAAACTTTTAGTACTACCTATATTTCTGCATCACTGATTACTAAAAGTTGATATAAATTCATGATAATGAATAAGTGAAGTCTTCTTGCAACTTCTTGCACATTTTACCTTTAACAAACAACACACAATTAGCAATGTGCAAATTACGAATGTCTTAAAGTCATGGATGGGGAAAAAAGCATTTGAACTGGCACTTGATAATAGTTAAGTGGAATCAGATTTAGTCACATGTAATCCCTGTGCAAAAAAGTATATTTTTTTTAGTGTATGCAATGTGTTGTGTGTACTGTGTATATTTATTATATATATAGAAATGTATTTACAGTATTTATATATATATATATATATATATATATATATATATATATATATATATATATATATATATATATATATATATATACAAATATAACATTTTTCTTAAATATTTTCATTCATGTGTGTGTATTTATATATATACACTGTACACACACATATATTATGTAAACAAAAACTTTTATTTTGGATGCGATTAATCGTTTGACAGCACTAATATACTGTATATATTACATTATATATTTTCAAACTAATTGTCCTGTGTTTGATTCAATGAATGTTGGACTCTAATATATATATATATATATATATATATATAGTCTTTAACAATGTTAAATTAAATAAATTCTTTACGTAGCCAATCAGAAGGAGCTTTGTAGATTTAAACTGTAGGTCAGGAGTCATCTCACTCTTGTTTTTTTGATTAGGACATCGTGGACACTCATCCAGGGCTGACGTTTTTAAAAGATGCTCCTGAATTCCATTCCCGGTACATCACAACAGTAAGTAACTTTATTAAGAGCTCAATGCCACAGGCAGGAGCTGGTTTCATGGAGATAAGATTACCGGAATGGTGGTTTTGTTGTCATTGGAACACGCTGCAAAATTCTTTGATTGTTTTTAAACATCGTTCCACAACTATTTTAGTGTCAGCTACTGTCAACAGGAACATGACTTTGCTTTGTCCTGGGTTAATCATCAGCCTGGCACCTGGAATCTCTATTTGTAGCATTGCTTCAATATTTCGGTTTTGAGTTGAAAGCTTGTTAGCTTACTAAATTGTTTATGGTAAATCAGATCCAGCTATCTGAGCTGAGCTGCTGGAGCGTCAGAACAGTGAGACATGGAGCCCAGTGCGTCTGTCTGTCTGTCTGTGGGACAGCTGCAACACGTGCTGCGGAGGGGGTGGGAAGGGTAATGGCGTCAAAGTGGCCTGACATCACGGAAACACGGATGCCACTGACCCTGGTCTTGCACAACCCCATATTTAGACACTTCCTTGCTCTGGTGCACTGGTTGACACACCCCGGTACCAATCTCTCCTAGGAGGACTGATCTACCAGGAAATGCATGTTAATCCACACTGATGTCACACTTTCTGTTGGAGTCTGAAGCATGGGGCCTTTGTCACCACAGGGCTAGATATAACTCAGTATGCCTCAGTACAACCAATCACTAGACGACTGTACCTACAGGCAGATGGAACTTATGGATGGAATGATGAACCCTTAAAGGAACAGTTTAATATAGAAATGGAACATTTTTGTCATCATTTACTCACCCTCATGTCATTTCAAACCTGTATGGCTTGAGATTTGGGATTTCAGAGCTGTAATGGAGGAAAAAAATTCAATAAGTACTGTCTTAAATTTAGTTATTTTTCTCAGCTTCAGAGAACTTGGAATATAGTACTCATGTCATGTGGGTGGCCTTTATGGTGCTTTTTTGTCTTTTTGAGCTTGACGGCTTCAATCCTGTGATTCACTTTCTGATTAGCATCTTTTTTGTTTTTGCCTTTTTTTTTTCTTTTTTTTTTTTCAAGATTCAAGATTTTTATTGGTCACATACACAATTATACAGGGTATAACCAGCAGTGAAATGTAGGACCAGCAGTGAAATGTATGTGTGTTTGAAATAACATGACTAAATTATGACCAACTTGTAATTTTCGGCTGAAGTATCCCTGTACATCTAGTATACAAAAGTTGCTTAAGTTTAAAAAAGAGCAAATTTTTCTAGGCTACAGGTGGAGCACCGTTTGCCTGTCATCTCCTTCAGTGTGATTTTTGTGTGGCAGTAGTAGCAATAAACTGTGTAATTGACGTCCTCTTTTTTCAATTTTATGATGGGTGGCGACAAGCATTTAGCTGCATAACTGCCACCTACTATATTGGCTCTGGGTTATTGTATATGTGGAATTAACATGATTTCAGTATTTTTATCACAGTTATCCTCAATACTGGTATACTGTGACACCCCTAATTTGCATTCACTCTGCAAAATGTCTCTTATTCTCAAATATGGCTTCATTAAAATCCAAATGATCACATCTCATTGACTGTTAGGGTTTGACATGCCGTTATGTAGAGAGATTATTGTTTTTGGAAATTGTTTAATCAGTTAGGCTTTGTGTATTTGGATGCTATGGTTAGTATGATGTAGAACGTGAATGTAGAACTTGTAACAGTTTCAAAGGCTTTTTTGGATCATGTCCAAAGTAATCAATTCTTTTTATTATCTATTGTTCAAAGATGGTGTGTTTTCAAACAGAATTTAATGACTTTGCATGTCAGTGTTTTGGAGATTAAACAAGCACTTTAGTCTAGGTCTAGCACTTTCTTTGTAGAATTTTTTTTTTTAACATCCTCAATGTCCTCTCTCTACCCTCCAGGTGATTCAAAGAATATTTTACACAGTTAATCGCTCTTGGACAGGCAAAATCAACATGACAGAGATCAGGAGAAGCAACTTCCTCCAGGTGAACACCGTTAAATGCTACCATTCAAATTGGTTTCCAAAACTTGAAGGAACTATTTAATCAAAAGCCACTCTCTCTGTGTCACCAGACTCTCGCCTTGTTGGAAGAAGAGGATGACATCAATCAAATCACAGATTATTTCTCTTATGAGCACTTCTATGTCATTTACTGTAAGTTCTGGGAGCTGGACACTGACCATGACCTCTTCATCGACCCCAAGGATCTGGCCAGGTACAATGACCATGGTAAGTACAAAGTGAACCTGTTTTTGCTCAGAATGAGTCTCATTTGTTAGCTTTTATCGCTTTTTAAATTATAGTTCACCCAAAAAGTTCTGCCAGCATTTACTCATTTCTGGGTTAACAATGCCTTACATGAATTTATGTTGCTGCAGTACTTTAGATTATTCTCATTCAGTTTTCCATCAGACGTCTAGTACTGAGAAATGGCTTTTGATGTGTATCTGCTTTGTGTTCTTCTTTGGAAAGCCTCATCAAGCAGAATCATTGAGAGGCTGTTCTCAGGAGCTGTCACAAGGTAGGAGCTGCTGAGGAGAACTAAGGTGGTATCTGAGATTTTGGGTGGTATACATGTGACTTATGATACAATTTTCTTTCTTCTAGGGGAAACTCAGTGCAAAGAGAAGGAAGAATGAGCTATGCTGAGTTTGTTTGGTTCCTCATTTCAGAGGAGGACAAAAAGAATCCGACAAGGTAATGAAACGTATGTGTTAGAAACACTACAGTTACTGCTAATTTAAATAAATCTGAAAATACAAATAATAGATTACTATGCAGCGTGTCTCTTCTGGAACACAGATAGGGATCATTTTATCCAAAGTTGGCACAAAAGGTATTACACTTACGCCTTATTTTAAATCTACTTATATATTTGCATTTTATGACAAAAAATCAAAACCAAGTTGCACATTTATAAGGAAGGTTTGTGCTACTCTTTGGACTGTTTTAATCATGGTTTTAGTTATATATCTTCACTTATTTGCTATATATAACATTATCATTCTCTCTGTTCAGTATAGAGTACTGGTTCCGCTGTATGGATATGGATGGAGATGGCGTTCTGTCTATGTTTGAACTGGAGTTTCTCTATGAGGAGCAGTGTGAACGCATGGAGGGGATGGGCATTGAACCTCTGCCTTTCCAGGATCTCCTGTGCCAGATGCTGGACTTAGTTAAACCAGAATGCCCAGGTAAAGAACCCATTCTGATACTCTCAATCATATAATTCATATGCACTTCAATCAAAACAGGAAGAACATGAAGTTACCTCTAAAGTAAAAATAGCATAAGCTCTAATCCCATGTTCTGTTCTGATCCAATTCCCTTCTCTTTCTCCCTCAGTTTCCTGTAGAGTTTCAGTTAAAAGCCCATAAATGACAATAAAAATCTCTTCCATGAAATTAGCTAAAAGTAGCTTTAAATAAAAGTTTCTGCCAAGTGTGAAAATGTCTATGTAAGAATTCTCATGAATCTGCTTTGATTAAAAGTGCCTGTCCAGTGAATAAATGTATGTGTAATGTAAACAAATGACATCTTTTGGCAGGTAAAATTACTCTTCGAGATCTGAAGCGCTGCAGGATGGCACATATATTCTATGACACATTCTTCAATCTGGAGAAGTACCTGGACCATGAGCAGAGAGATCCCTTTGCAGTGCAGAAGGTCAGAGTTTGATGGGTGACATCTGTGTTCAAATCCCCTGTGCTGAATATTATCTCTGTTAGTACGTTAGTTAGTGCGTTCTGTAACTGTACATGCGTGTGTATCAGGATTTGGAAAGTGACGGTCCAGAGCCCTCCGACTGGGACAAGTATGCTGCCGAAGAGTATGAGATTCTTGTGGCAGAGGAGACGGCCAATGAACAGCTACGAGAGGGGTGAGTCAATGCACTCTGTAATGGAATGAATTCGCTACGGAGTTCATTACATAGCACAGAGATGAGATACCATCTGTATATGGAGTATAAAGCGTAACTGTTGCACGCTTGCTTTTGCAGATCTTTTGATGACGATTACGAGTCCGATGAGCTCACGGTCTCGTCAGACATTGGAAATAAAATGGATAAGCTGGTCATATCTGATTTATCAGCATAAGTCGGCATTTTTTTGTCTACACACCATGACCTTGAACGGATAACCACCATGCCATATTTGCCCTCACACATTAAAAAGGGAAAACATTTTTCTACATTTCATTAAGGACATTTATGTGTGTGTGCATGTGCAATAGAACTAATTTTAAAACCAAAAGGCTTCAGACACCCACAAAAAGGGTTTATGTGCAATATGTCTTAACATGTAAATGTAAACTCAGTGTTTTTCCACTCTCTTATCGATAGTCACATCCACTCCCCTCAAATTAAACTGCCGGCTGGTTCCATCCACCCTTCACAAAGACTTTGATGTGAAACAAAAGGACTTTTTAGTATCTTTAGAAAGAGATTAGAATGTGCTTTAATGTGAGTGAAACTATATGTAATGCTGCCATATATTTTTAAAGGGCGGGGAGGGAAAACTAGAGAGACTTTATATTTTTGTGGCACGTAACTCACCTAAACTAGTTCTCTCAGACATTTAATCATGAGATCACACATGTCCAATGCTATGCTGTGTTGCACATTATGTTTAAGGGACGTGGCAACGGTGCAGACGTGTTGCTCCCAGTGGTCACTGATGGTATTGCATGTTGTTGCTTAAAGAAAAGACAAAGTTGTGACTTTTACAGTGTTTGAACTTAAGATGGCAAACCTCCATTAACATATTTCCATATGAACTGACCAGGACAATCTTAGACTTGAAAGTGCTTTTTGGAAATGTCCTTTCTCAGCTATATAATGTGTTGAAATGGTCATCTTTTTCAAGAAATGTAAACATGAAATATATATAAATTCATCATGCTTTTCATCTTCGGTGTACAGAGACATTTGTCCTATAGCATTTTGTGTATGTATTTAATTCACCTGTAATCATGTAAAGAGAGCTGTAAAGCACTATTTATTTGGCTTGGGCATTGTTAACTCGCTGTTTAAGATTATACAGAAGACCACAGTCCTTCTAACCCCTGGTTGACCACTCAATCAAAATTCAGTGCTCATAACATATTCTGCTGTTGACTCATGCAATGTACAAAGAATTGGAGTTGCAAAAATAACCATCTCAAACTGTTCTGCCATTGGTCAGTCAGCTAATCCTGCCCCAAACACCACAGAGCAACAATGTTTACAAGGAAACCAACGCACGCTTGCTTATAGTTCTCTGCCATTAAACTGGGAATTGGAGAAAGTGTTTAACTAGCCAAAATGACACAATTCAGCTTTAAGGAGTGACTGTCTCAGTGTTTTACAAATGTCTCTCTGTGTGCTTGAAGGCCAAACCTCCCTCCACTCCATCACACTCTTTAGTTTATGTAATTAGTGTAATATATTTATATATGTGAAGTGGTTTTGTTTGTTTTTGTTTGGCCAGCCATTTTCATGGTTTACCAGTAGCTTTTTCTTGTACTGTAGTCTAGCTCTTTTTTGACCTAGGACATTTATTTTATATAGCCACTGTAAATGTCTTTGTATTTTATTTTTGCCATGTGATTGACTCTGCCACTGAGTGGTAGGGGATGTTTAAATTATGATATATCTCTAACTGCCAGTGTTATATAATGCGCATTAAGCTGAGTGGGCAGGGGCTTTATGAAGGAATTCAATATGAATTCATTGACAGGTGACAATCAACTGGACATGTTTCTGCGATTTAATGACATGCAAGTAGCACTTCTTAGAAAAAAGAACCGAGCAATACAACTGCTGTAGTGTGTTACACTTTTATCAGGACTATTAGATAATGAGATAAAAACACAAAGCTGAAACTAAACTTGACTAATGCTACAATCCTGGTTCATTTTTATCACTAGCACATTGACACTATGCAAATCTGATCTTTTGGACAGCTATTGGCAGCTACAGAAGCTGTAAACAACAAAACATTTTAGTGTGCGATTTTTATTTTTATTTCTTTTCTTTTTATCTTTTTTTGTGTTTTATATCTTTCCATGTGTTCTTTTTTTTGGACTTGATATGTCTTGCTTGCAGATGGTGAAAGATGGGACTTGAGTGGAGTGATCTCTTAAGTGTTCTGATGAGATGGCTCTGGTGTTCGCATGAATTTTCCCTTTTTTCTTTTGGAAAATTATGAAAACAAATAAAAATGTCAATTCATGCATGTCTACAGGCTGTTCTTTGGTAAATTATAAGGAACAATAATATTAATAGGGATAGTAGGGAAGTGCATGTGCAAAAACATCATATAAAGGTGCATCTAAAAAAATTTGAATATCCTGAAAAAAATTTTTTTCATTACATGTAAAGTAAGACATTTCAAAAGTTTTTTTTGTTTTAATTTTGATGATTAGAGCTTACAGCTCATGAAAGTCAAAATCCAGTATCTCAAAATATTAGAATATTTCCTAAGATCAATCAAAAAAAGGATTTGCAAAGCAGAAAAGTTCAAGTTCTTTAAAGTATGTTCATTTATGCACTCAATACTTTGTCAGGGCTCCTTTAGCGCAAACTCCAGCATCAGTGAGGTGTGGCATGGAAGCGATCAGCCTGTGGCTCTGCTGAAGTACTATTGAGCCTTCAGCTCGTCTGTATTGTTGGATCAACTGTTTCTTTCTCTTGAAAATATCCCATAGATTCCATATGGGGTTCAGGTCAGGCATGTTGGCTGGCCAATCAAGCACAGTAATATCATGGTCAGCAAACCACTTGGAAGTGGTTTTGGCACTGTGAGCAGGTGCTAAAGTCCTGCTGGAAAAGCAAATCAGCATCTCCATAAAGCTTGTCAGCAGATGGAAGCATAAAGTGCTCCAAAATCTCCTAGACGGCTGCATTGACTCTGGACTTGATAAAACACAATGGACTAACACCTGCAGACGTCTCGGCACCCCAAATCATCAATGACTGCAGAAACTTCACACTGGACTTCAAGCAGCTTGGGTTTTGTGCCTCTCCAGTCTTCCTCCAGACTCCAAAACTTGATTTCCAAATGAAATGCAAAATTTAAATTTATCAGTCCAGTTCTTTTTCTCCACAGCCCAGGTAAGATGCTTCTGACGTTGTCTCTGGTTCAGAAGTGTCTTGGTAGCCCTTTTCCTGAAGAGGTCTGAGTGTGGTGACTCTTGATGCACTGACTCCAGCTTCAGTCCACTCCTTGTGAAGCTCTCCCAAGTGTTTGTATCGGCTTTGCTTGACAGTATTCTCACGCTTGCGGTCATCCCTGTTGCTTGTGCACCTTTTCCTACCCAATTTCTTCCTTCCAGTCAACTTTGCATTTAATATGCTTTGATACAGCACTCTGTGAACCGCCACACCTTTCAGTAATGACCCTCTGTGACTTACCCTCTTTGTGAAGGGTGTCAATGATTGTCTTCTGGGCCATTGCCAAGTCAGCAGTCTTCCCCAGAAGAACAAGAGATACCCGGAATTTATACTGTAGGGATGGTCGTTTAATGAAACTCAAATATAAATATTCTAATATTTTGAGATACTGGATTTTGACTTTCATGAGCTGTAAGCTCTAATCATCCAAATTAAAACAAAAAACTTTTGAAATTTCTTACTTTACATGTTATGAATGTCAAATATATATGAAAGTTTAACTTTTTGAAATAAGTTACAAAAAAATGAAGTTTTTCACGATATTCTTAATTTTTTTAGATGCACCTGTATGCACAAGAGGCGCATCACAGAGATGGCACCCCAGAAAGTTGCTCTGACACTTACTGTACATAGTATGAGTATATATATGTGTGTGTATATATATATATATATATATATATATATATATAAATATCCATATCGCATAGCTGCTCCGTTACATCTCCACTGAAATATTTTTTGAGTAAATAATCGATAAAATAAATTATATATATAATATAAAAAATATTTCATGTTATATTAAATTATTAGATATAAGAATATTATAATTAGATTAAAAACTTTAAATATTTATAAATTAAATATGGTTCAGGCTGCACTTTAATAGCTCTCTTCATCAACTACTAATGCAGGATATTGTTATTTAAAGAAATAGTTAAAATTTGCTGAACATTTACTCCCGCTTAGGCTATACCAGCTGTAGATAAGTTTTTATTCAACAGAACAGATTTGGAGAAATGTAGCATTATATCACTTGCTCACCAATGGATCCTCTGTAGTGAATGGGTGCCATCAGAATGAGAGTCCAAACAGCTGATTAAAAACATCACAATAATCCACAAGTAATCCACACGACTCCAGTCCATCAATTAACATCTTGTGAAGTGAAAAGCTTGTGTTTGTAATAAACAAATCCATAAAGATGTTTAAACTTAAACCAAAATACAAGTCCATAATGCGTAACGCCTCCTCTGTTGTCCTCTCACATCAAAAATCCACCTACATATTTTTCAGAACCGTTTCAGACGAGACGAGTATTTTAGCCAAAAACAATGGTTTAAAGTTAAAAACGTCTTTATGATGAATTTGTTTCTTGCTTCATGCAGCTTTTCACTTCACAAGACGTTAACTGATGGACTGGAGTTACAAGAATTATTGTGATGTTTTATAGACTCTCATTCTAACGGCACCCATTCACTACGAAGAATCCACTGGTGATTTCTTCAAATCTGTTCCAATGAAGAAACAAACTCATCTACATCTTTGATGTCCTGAGGGTGGGTACACTTTCACCTAGACCACATCCATGAGGCCACCTCTTTTCCAGTCTGTTATCAACATAGTAGATTCAGTCTATACATTTATGTATGTGACTGATTTGTGTTTTAGTGGTGTTTCCCTGGAGTCCTTCAGGATGTGGGATCCTACATCCATATGTAATAAACACTGAATTAATAAGAAGTTTAGCGCTTACATTACATCTCCCAAATTTCTTATAAGTTTTGATAAAATTGTCCCATTAGACAGTTCAATTCTCCAGCTGCCCTTTGAAAATCTATTTTAAGACTTGAAATTGGATCAAATGGAAATGGACAAATTCCCTTGCAGGATTGAAATGTTCCCCTTAAACGATGTTTGATTTAAAAAAATTAAATCTTCTTTGGCTGTGGACATAAAAAGACTAATGTGTATCTAATGTGTTTTATTGAACATAGGCCTGCTATAGGAAATTCCTGTAATCCGATGTAGTGGAGTTAAGCAGCATTTCAGAATGATTTCTGGGCAGTATCTCAAGCAGTGAACTCTATCTTGAAACTGTCTTCTGTTTTTCACTGTGTGCAATTCACCCCCCCCCCCCAAACACTTGTGTCTGTCTTTTTCTTTTTGTGCATGTCATGAATAATAATCACTTTCCATCCACCTCTTTTCTGGCAAATGTGAAGCGATTGCATTACTCTGGTGTAAATACAGTTGAAACGCATGTTCTAGCTGCTGATGGGAATGTTTTTAGTTCAGTTCAACAGAAAATGCACAAGCTTTTCCGAATCGTCCAACCCCCATCTCATTGGAAAACAAGTATTTCACAAGGTGGGGATTTCGTATGAATTTGTACAGCCGGTAAATGCCAAATTCTGTCAGCTATCAAACAACAATGGCTGGAAGTCATGGGAACCTCCCACATATGATAACATCTACACCATTAAATGTGTATTTTTTAACTACCTTACTAACTATTAATAAGCAGCAAATCAGGAAATAATTGAGTCAGAATAACAATAAGTTTCCTTACTGTATATGGTGGAAAACTGTAGTAGATCTAATAGGACATTTCATATAATCTTACAGTAAAATACTCATAAATGTAGTTTTTGGAAGTGAAAAAGAACAAGTCTTCTTATAAAGTGGAAAAATGTAAATTGACATTCCCAGAATTCCTGTGTGAAAGTTCACATTTGATATTTTTTCATTGACTTCCCTGTGTATCTTATCAGTTATGTATATTAGAGGTTTATGTTACATTTTATCTTGTTACATTGTTTATTGCATTATTTTAGTGTCGTGTGTTACCACGATGATGTTTTGTGTTTGTGTGTATGACAATATGCTCCTTTTATACTAGTATTTTACCTCAGCTTATGGAAAAGATAAGTTTATAACAATTAAAGCTTAATTCATCATGTGGGCTTTTCTTTACCAGCTCTGTTTTTAAGGTGGTTGTTAGTATATGTGAAAAAAAATATTTTAGTTATTTGGTTTATTAATATTATTTTGGTTAAACATTACAATTATTATTATAGATTTTCTATTTATTTAAGGGGGCATTATGATTTTAATGATAAAAATATGGAGTCATCATGGTTTGCTGTGGTAGCAGCTATGTGCCTTCTGTCAGGGTGGTAAAGGAAGAGGAATCAGTTGCAGGGATAACAGAGATTTGAATTTCAAACACAAAACAGGAACTAGCCACTGTCTGAGAGGGTAACCAGGAGAGATTCCAGCCAGGTCCGTGGAAGAGAATGTCAGCTCAGCAGAAGGCGTCTAGGAAAGGAGTTTCTGAGTGATTGGCAGAGAGCAACAGTCCAAGAGCTATGAGAGAGATCAGCTCTCCAATGAACAACAGGGCACAGGGAATGGCGACGGTGAGAGAGAGAGGGAGAGTGGTTCTGGGAGGATGAAGGCAGAAGTCTGGCTGACTTAACTGGGATATCCTGAGACTGGTGGACAAGACTGATATTAGCGGAGCAGCTGCATGGATACAACCGGAAGGGCAGGGAAGCAGGTAGAACTGGGCAGCGAGGGATGGGAGGGAGGAGGCAGGCAGTAGGGAGTCCAGCAGCCAGAGCCGAAGGGGGAGCAAATGGGGAGAAGGGAAAAACTAAAAAGGCAGGAGTTAAAAAAAAAGGAACTAGATAGCACAGAACTAAATCAAAAGAAAAAACCCTAATATCAAAAAGTATAAAATAAATGCAAAGGAAACTATGCAAGACTAGGCTTGACAACAATAGGAACAGGATAACAGTCAACAGAGACAAGAGCCAGATAACTCAGCAGAGCAGAGATTCAATCTGGCACAGGACAGAAAACGAGGGGAATATAAAGGGTGACTAATGATCTAAAACAGGTGTTAACCCTAAAAAGATAAGGTAACAAGAGGGGCGGGGTAACAATAGACAATAGAGCACATGGCAAACACAAATACCAACTGACAGCCATGTGCTCCAGACAGACCAGGACACAACATAAACAAACCCAGATCAGACCGGCGCCTTGACACCTTCGTTCTTTTGTTTAACTTTTCATCTATACAGACTCTTCTTTATCTGACCTGAGCTGAAGAAGGCAGAGAATGAGAATGTGCTCCACAACCTTGAAAGTGCTTTGAGCACATCTCTTCCTGTTCCAGACGGACACCTCTGACACTAGGGAACTTCAACAGGAGGGAACACCCTATCCTGTATCAGCTAGAAGCTGTCTGTGATTAAGAGAAGAGCATATCCGTTCGAAGATGATTACTGCCTTATTTACTCCAGATATCCATCTCCAGGAAATCCCCTGACCATTCAGCCTCTACAACACCAACAGTACTTCACACTGTCACAGAAGAACACCTGGACTCTGCATTCTGAGGCGTGATCCATATTTGCACCTCACTATATGTCTTTAACCATGTAAATGAAAGTTTGGGGCACTTTTTTAAGTGTGCTTGACCATTGAGTCTTTCATCAATATGATTTCAAATGATCATTCAGGCTTAAAGCAATTCATTTATATGGTAAAACCTACCACATCTGTAAGGTAGATTGAGAAAATATTCTTAAAGGGTATAAATAGGCCCTTAAGAGAAAAAAGGTTGACAGTTTTTTTTTTTTTTTGCTGCAAAAGCAACACTGAACCGGCAAAGAAGAAATCGTTGAATAAAGTTATTTTAGTTTTCTTTGCACACAAAAAGTATTATCGTAGCTTCATAAAATTACGGTTGAACCACTGATGTCACTATTTTAACAATGTCCTACCTTTCTGAGCCTTGAACGTGGTAGTTGCATTGCTGTCTACGCAGGGTCAGAATGCTCTCGGATTTCGTCAAAAATATCTTAATTTATGTTCCGGAGATGAAGGAAGGTCTTACAGGTTTGGAACAACATGATGGTGAGTAATTAATGACAGAATTTTCATTTTAGGGTGAACTCTATCCCTTTAATATTTAAAAAATACAGTAGATCACAAAAAAAGAAAGAAAAAAGTGACTACATAGAATTTTTTATTTTGTTTCTCACACAAAGCCATATGGTTTCAGAAAAGCTGCAAAATCATATGAAGAATCTGAAGAGTCATGGACTTTTATGATGCTTTTATGATTTTTGTGTCCTTTCTGAAGCTTAATGATCCTTTATGATCCACAGATGAAGTCAGTCAGATTTGGAATGACATGGAGTTGAGTATATAACACACACACACACACTATATATACATAGATATATACACGAGGAGTTTATTTGAAAAAACAGATAACTCTGTCTTTTTAAATGTTCAAAAACATGTTTTTTATTATGTTATCATGTTTTTATTGTGTTTTATTGTGTTAGTTAGCTGTTTTTATTTAGTTATTAACCTAGTCTATTTAAACTAGTCAAAATAACCTGCAGTTTGATTGAGATTAATTGGAATGCCCAATGAAAAAAACATGATTTCTGAGAATTGTAAAAACGGAGTTATCTGTTTTTGCAAATGAACTCTTCATATATATATATATATATATATATATATATACAGTTGGGCAAAAAGGTATTTAGTCAGCCACCAATTGTGCAAGTTCTCCCACTTAAAAAGATGAGAGAGGCCTGTAATTCTCATCATAGGTACACTTCAACTATGAGAGAAGGAATGGGGGGAAAGAATCCAGGAAATCACATTGTAGGATTTTTAATGAATTAATTGGTAAATTCCTCGGTAAAATAAGTATTTAGTCACCTACAAACAAGCAAGATTTCTGACTCTCACAGACCTGTAACTTCTTCTTTAAGAGGCTCCTCTGTCCTCCACTTGTTACCTGTATTAATGGCACCTGTTTGAACTCGTTATCAGTATAAAAGACACCTGTCCACAACCTCAAACAGTCACACTCCAAACTCCACTATGGCCAAGACCAAAGAGCTGTCGAAGGACACCAGAAACAAAATTGTAGACTTGCACCAGGCTGGGAAGACTGAATCTGCAATAGGCAAGCAGCTTGGTGTGAAGAAATCAACTGTGGGAGCAATTATTAGAAAATGGAAGACATACAAGACCACTGATAATCTCCCTCGATCTGGGGCTCCACGCAAGTTCTCACCCCGTGGGGTCAAAATGATCACAAGAACGGTGAGCAAAAATCCCAGAACCACACGAGGGGACCTAGTGAATGACCTGCAGAGAGCTGGGACCAAAGTAACAAAGGCTACCATCAGTAACACACTACGCCGCCAGGGACTCAAATCCTGCAGTGTCAGACGTGTCCCTCTGCTTAAGCCAGTACATGTCCGGGCCCGTCTGAAGTTTGCTAGAGAGCATTTGGATGATCCAGAAGAGGATTGGGAGAATGTCATATGGTTAGATGAAACCAAAATAGAACTTTTTGGTAAAAACTCAACTCGTCGTGTTTGGAGGAGAAAGCATGCTGAGTTGCATCCAAAGAACACCATACCTACTGTGAAGCATGGAGGTGGAAACATCATGCTTTAGGGCTCTTGTTCTGCAAAGGTTCCAGGACGACTGATCCGTGTAAAGGAAAGAATGAATGGGGCCATGTATCATGAGCTTTTGAGTGAAAAACTCCTTCCATCAGCAAGGCCATTGAAGATGAAATGTGGCTGGGTCTTTCAGCATGACAATGCTCCCAAACACACCGCCCGGGCAACGAAGGAGTGGCTTCGTAAGAAGCATTTCAAGGTCCTGGAGTGGCCTAGGCAGTCTCCAGATCTCAACCCCATAGAAAATCTTTGGAGGGAGTTGAAAGTCCGTGTTGCCCAGCGACAGCCCCAAAACATCACTGCTCTAGAGGAGATCTGCATGGAGGAATGGGCCAAAATACCAGCAACAGTGTGTGAAAACCTTGTGAAGACTTACTGAAAACGTTTGACCTCTGTCTTTGCCAACAAAGGGTATATAACAAAGTATTGAGATTAACTTTTGTTATTGACCAAATACTTATTTTCCACCTTAATTTGCAAATAAATTCTTTAAAAATCCTACAATGTGATTTCCTGGATTCTTTCCCCCCATTCCGTCTCTCATAGTTGAAGTGTACCTATGATGAAAATTACAGGCCTCTCTCATCTTTTTAAGTGGGAGAACTTGCACAATTGGTGGCTGACTAAATACTTTTTTGCCCAACTGTATATATATTATAAGGCCTCTGACACTAGGTTGCTCTATTCTTTTTCTATTCTATCTATTTTCTTTTAATTATATAATAATAAAAAAAACTTGCTACGTGTACTAGGTTTAGCAGGCTGAGACTTGTTATACCACTTGTGTATCATTGCTCCATTGTTCATTTTGATTGTTTCCATTGTCCTCATATGTAAGTCGCTTTGGATAAAAGTGTCTGCTACATGACTACACATATATATATATAAACTATAACATGAGTGTTGATTTATAAGACACAGACCAATACCATGCAGAGATACCATATCAGACAAAATACCACGCATGGAGCTGCATACCAGTTAAAAATGTTAATCACTCTCTCCAGTCATTTTCCACTTATAAGACATTTGAAAGCCCTGGGCTTGATGCAAAGGATTTTGTAATCTCAAAAAAATAATCAAACCAAAATTATGTCATTGTATGTGACTGTTTTAATGTTCAAGGGATAGTTCACCCAAAAAGGACAATTTTGTCATCATTTACTCACCCGCATGTTGTTTCAAAATTTATGAGTTTATTTCTTATGTTTAACATAAAAGAAGATATTTTGAAGAATGTTGGTAATCAACCAGTTGATGGTCCCCATTGACTTCCATAGTATATCTTTCCCTACTAAAATCAATGGGGACCAACAACTGTTTGGTTCTTCAAAATATTTTATTTTGTGTTCAACATAAGAAATAAACTCATAAATTTTGAAACAACATGCGGGTGAGTAAATGATGACAAAATGTTCATTTTTGTGTGAACTATTCGTTTAAGAGAAGCCAAACCTCTGCAGAGGTGGACAGTAATGAAGTACATTTACTTGATTACTGTACTTAAGTACAATTTTTGAGTATCTGTAATTTTAGCATTATTTTTTTAAGGAAACTTATGACTTTAACTTCACTATATTTGAAAACAATCATCATAATTTTTTTGGTCAACTCAAGCCACGTTCACACTACACGACTTTGCATGTCGGTAGATCGCTGTGCTGTTCAGACTACATGACTTGATTGTATGTCTTTAAGTCGTTGTGGTGTTCACACTATACGTGACTCTATATAAATGATCCGCAACCAGAGGTTACTGTCACAATCCTTCATAAATCATTTGGTAGTCAAGAAACACTTCTGATTATAAATCTAAAATCTAAAAATGAGAATTAACGCAATGGTGGATCAATTGTCACAGCACACGATACAATATGAGCAATTAATAAAAAGCAGCACTAAACATGCTACATTAACAGTAGTTGTGCTCCTGCCTTTCCTTTAACTGTCCTGCTGATGGCAGCAGACACATTTACACCGTGTGACATGCCTGCCACTGTCAGAGAAATGAAATGTAGGACAAGGGGCATTGAGTTTGTTCAGCTGTGCTCCTCTGATTTTCAGATTTTAAAACCTACATACCTGTCTACATGATTATGCCATGAGTCACGGACATGCAGTGGACTTATAATAGTTTGCATACTTGAATGACAGTTTAATGATCCATTTAATTTCCTAAATTTGTCTTGTGATGACAGACTTAGCAGACAAATGACAGACAAACCTGCAAAACCATCCCAACGCAGGATGGTTCAGCGAGCAGTGTCCCATAATATAATGACATCCAGGAGAACTGCAAGGTTTTAACAATTTAGGGAGTCTAATGGTAAAATGTAAAGATTCAATCATTGGTAAACATTTTAAGCTTGTGCTGTATCTGAATATTGGGGAAAATCTCTCTTAATAGTGGTTACAGTACTGTGTGTTTGGATTGTGTGGTCAGTACCAGCTTGATCATTATAAAAACATTAGTTACAGTCCCATAAATTAAAGTGAAAAGTGAAAAGTGACTTGACATATGGCCAAGTATGGTGACCCATACTCAGAATTCATGTTCTGCATTTAACCCATCCAATGTGCACACACACAGCAGTGAACTGGGTAAGGACATTGGGTTGTTTTAACCCAATTTTGGGTTGAAAATTGGTCTCGATCATAACCCAGCGGTGCTGGGTTGGGAACGCGGACGTGAAAGAGAGCACGCACTTCACGTTAACACCAATAAGACTTTTGTCTGTCTTTAGAACACAAATGAATATATTTTTAATTTTCTCTCATAATTTTTTGTTAATCCATTGAGAGTCTAGATAATCGGTATTTTCAAGCTTCATAAATACAGTTATTGTTGAAGTAATCCATTCCAATGTTTGTATATGAATAAACCTTAAATTATATGATAGCGAACATGTCTGTTCAGAAGAAAATATTGGTCTCCCAGACTTGCAATGGAGGACAAAAATTAAGAGAATATAAAATATATTTATTTGTGTTCCAAAAATTTGCAGAGTTTGTATGGGTCTGAAACAACATGGGGGAGAGTAAATTATGACCATTTTCATTTTTTGGTGAACTAACCCTTTAAAGACCAGCCCTCCATGTACATGAAAATTTGTGAGGTATGTGAATGTCATGTCTGTTTTAATGTTTCAGTAAAGAAGTAGCTTTCTGAAAGCAATATATTTATTTTTAAAATATTACATGCCCTCACACTAGTGCTGCCATTATACCATGTGGTAGACAGAGAAATTAAACATCTACACAAAGTGGATGAAATTATAAAACAGACTATTTACCTATCCTTCCTGATGTGGCTGCACCTCTATCTGAAAATTGATAATTTAATGAAATGTTTTCTGTTTTCAAATGTTTTTCTCTTTTTAGGCCACTGATGAAGAACAGGCGGTGACTGGGATGAATGCTGGTCAAAGAGGAGAATGACATTTCCCCCAAACTGATGCAACAGTGGTTTTAAAGGAGGACGCTGCCCTGGATGCTGTGCTGATGGGGCTTCTTCATGACTACATCAATAATGCTAAAGAGATCATGACAGTGATGCATGATCTGTATTCATGGACTATGAAACAAACTGTAAGTGTATAATTTGTAAAAACAAAATGTTAAATGTGTTGTTTAGTAGAAGTGGAGTTTACACGCTGTCATTCATACACATGCTCACATTCTTTCACACACATGCATCTGTTGAATGTTATAATATCAGTGTTAATGTTATGGTTTATTTGTGTACTGTCATGCCAGATAGTTTGTAAAGGACTTAACTATTAACTAATTGTACAATTATTGTATAAGTGTTTTTGTATATTTTTATGCAATATATAAAATTTACCAAAAAAGTCCAATTTGATCAGAAGTTATATTCAACAAACGTTCAATGCTTCATTTATAAACTCTGTAGCTGTTAATGCCATACTTTTCTGCATTTCTTCTTACATGCATGTTACTTTTGGACTGTTTTCTAACAGTCAAAAATATTTACCTTTAATAAATATTTACCTTTTGAAAGTCATTCTTTGTGTGATTTTAAAATGAACAAGATTCATAGGTTTAATGCCTAGCTCTATTTGGGATCATTTTAGCCTAGCAATGTAGTCATTTTAAACCATAAAAAGCAACCCAGCATGCTGGGTTAAACATAATAACCCACTTACTGTAAAGTGTTACCAAACATCAAGGAGCAAGGATACTCAATGTGGGAAAGATTATTTCTGTTTACAAATTACATTAAATAAATAAATACATAGATACATAAATAATCAGTAGCCTGACATAATCTTATAACCACATTTTAGTCACACAAATAAAAAATAATCTTGACAAGAAAGAACCTTAGATGAAGTGTTTCTTTCTTTTTTATTTTTATTAATCACTAGTTGTATTAAAAACAGAAAAAAAAAAAAAAACACTTTTTTGCCATTACCTGATAATTAATATGCAATCTTGTAAAAATCCATAAAAACAACCTTTAATCCGATTCGAACACAGCCTGAATAAATCGTTGTAAAAGTGAGCTTATTTCTACTGTTGTGTATAAAAGCTGTGTCTGTCTGTGGTGGTATTTAGATTAAATTGTCTTTTGAATTGTTCTCTTCGGCTCTTCTGTGAAGTTCGTTTATATGGTTGCTTACGGTAAAAGGGGCAGGATCAAGCTCACATGTGCTGTGGGCCGTAATTGACATGGCCGCGGAATCTCCCTCTGACTGAGCGCTGGTGGAGCAGACTGGAGCAGGGATTGCCAAAGTTGTGTCTGGGGTGAAAGTGGAGCTCTGGAGTTTCTTTCAAGATCATTTTATTGCAGCGAGGTGAGTTTTTCTTATCGCTTATAAGTGCTATCTTTTGCCGCAGTTCGCGTGATTCCCAGTTAAACAATTAAAATATGTTCCTAACGGAAAGTTGCGTTGCGTTCATTTTTGTGTCTGGGATGGCGGTGACGCCGGGAGTCTGGGTTAGTTGGCCAAACAGGAGAAGAGACGGAAAACTTCATGCGCCACAGGAAAACTGGCACTTTTGCATGGATTCTTTTTCAGAAAGCGTTATTTACCCAAAGATGCTCAAAACTCGTCGTGCAACTTTCTAATGACGGGCGCAGTTTACTAGAAAATACACAGTTTGACTTCTGCGTCGCTGAATTCCAACTTTGGAATTTTGGTGAGTTTGTGATGTTCTATTTAGCGCGTTTTATACATTTTATAAAAACGCTACACTTTAGCTTTATTAGTCTTATCAAATTGTTTAAGTGACATTTATTTGGGATGCTGAGTCTTCCAGGTGTCTTTCCTTAGCGAAAATAATGTTCCAAAGCAGGCGGTTGCTTGAATAATGTCGAATAATATTTGGCAAAGATTTCGGGAATGATGATTTATGTGAAGGTGGTCAACTCCATCATGCCCTAGTATTCCAGACAGCCTATTCTTCAACAGCTGTGTCTGTTTATGGAGGAAAACATTGTGTACTGTTGTCGTTGTTCTGTCATATATTGTGCAGAAAGTATCTTCACTTGATACTTGTTTGTTTTTCTTTATTTTTATTGTTTTGGTTTAATGCAACGCCGTGCATCGTTTTCCCAAACGTCAGAAAGTACTGATTGCTCCTTCGTGCTGGGAATTAAAGCACACTAATTAGCAGCTCTGGAAAAAGACTTTTAAAGGTCGCTTTTAATCTCTTGGATGATGTTGTTGGTCACCGAAATAACGCTTTAAGATAGTTTGTACCATACGAGTTCTGCTCTTGCCTGGATCCAGAGGGCTTATTGGAGAGAGAGAAGCATGAGAGGAGAAATGGGATCTGCAGAAAATGACGTCATGTTTAAGTTCTCCAGCTGAGTGAGGGATTTCATAACTTTTTCTAAAAATGTAAATTATTGCACTGGGGCAGAAAAAAGAATCAATGTTTTACTTAAAAAAGAAATTGCTGCAGAAAAATAAGATGTTGCATTCCTCTGCTCCTTATCATCTTGCATCTACAAACTTTCTCAACCAGGGACTGGGGCCAATAGGTGAACTTCTGAGGAGGCCACAAATGTTTTAAAAGAAGCTATATTAAACAATTAAATACTGGTACAATATTCTGTATGCATCTCATTTCTCTCTTTTTTTTTTTTTGCATAGAGGAATTTTCCCAATACTTCCCATGGAGTCATACACAATATCCTCTCTTAAAATTAATTTGTTCTGACCTGCTTGGTTTTGGTCCTCTTACAGCAATCCTGCATTTTCATTTCTTTAAATTTGTGAGCCTTTTTTTTTTTTTTTAATTCCACACAAAGGTGAAATTTGTTTCAGTATTGTCAAAAAATAATTTTTTTTTGTTTTCTGTAAGAGCCATAAATTAAATCTATAAATAAAACATTGGGTTGTTTCATTTTATGCTTGCATTATGCAACACTCTGGAATGCTTGTTTCTGATTGGTCAGTCGCAGCATTCAACATGCATATTTCTGAATAATACCCGTTTCCCATGGCAACACTCTACAACCACTTTGGAAACCTATATTACCTCCAAAGCTGTTCTAATATTGTGTCTAAGTCTCTACAAGTATATATAACAATTTAAAGTTAAATCAGTTTTAATATTAATCGATTTTCAAAATAGCTATTTTTGCAAAAGAAACCCTTCAATAATCCATGTCTTGGTTTATTTTACGATAGTGACCACGTGCCTGTACAGTATACTATAGAAAAATTTCAAAAGTGACCAAAGATTGGCTGTTGAATGTTACATATACATTGAAGTCTTTGGAGTCAAAAAAGTTAAGAATCATTGTTCAAAAGTATGCACTAACTAGGAAAATGTGCAAAAAAAAAAGAGCAGTACAACTGTAGTTTTCCATGGACCCACAATCAGCATTTATCTGAGACACTTTCAAAATAAAATATCTGTATTATTTTTTAGCCAGTATCTGATGGATCGGCTTCGACAGCTATTGTTTCATCAGTCTAGGTGCTGTGCTGAGAGAGATGGCATGGGGAGTTAAACTTGCTGATTGGACATAGCTGCAGGAATGTACTCTTCCTTTGAGGTCATGGGGTTGTACCTGGTGAGCTGGAGGTCT
This sequence comes from Barbus barbus, assembly GCF_936440315.1. Lineage (NCBI taxonomy): Eukaryota > Metazoa > Chordata > Actinopteri > Cypriniformes > Cyprinidae > Barbus > Barbus barbus. Next base: position 17,411,988 of record NC_136743.1, on the reverse strand, counting down.
GTTTCCCAAGGGGCACCTCAAATACTGCACATACACTCATACCCTCCCCCCTACAGTTCCCCATCATCCTGGGAGCAGCTCTGTGCTTTGATGTGTGCTGATGTTATGCAGTGCAGCGTGATAAAAATCTGTTGTGATTGTTCCTAATTGCAGCGGACAGTCCACCTTCTTGAAGACATTTCCTGATTTTCTCTGACTGGTGCCCTTTGAAACAACTCTTAGTCACACTTATTGGCTAGTAGACTTTGTAAATTTCGATTTGTTCCATCTTGTGCAGGTTCAGAGAGTTCTTCTAGGAATGACTTTTCCTATTTGGTACTTTGTCTACATAACATCCAGTGAACTCAATGTCCTTCATCTGCTGTATATTTATTTTGGAAAAAATATGAGTAGAAAAGCAGTGATGGTTTTGGTCAGCGAAGTCACATGATCTTATCATTAGACTCTCAAGTGCGCTATTTTCCCTTGACCTCATTAGGAAGAGAAAGCCAGCGTCTTTCTAACTGTTAAGCAAGACAGAACAAGTTTGTATCTGTGCTTTAACCATTAGCGCTTGGGAAATATGCATGCGGTGATGATATGGCCGTCAGCTGGTCCATGAATCAGGATCCTGCTGCTCATCTTGAATCAGTCAACCACGGCTACATATAGCGTCATTCAGTGGAGCTAAAAGCAGGGTTCTGCATAACAGTATTCATTGTGCTATTGTTTTCATGCATGTCTAGTTTGCGCTCTTCGCATCTTCTCGTTGCATGTTTGTTTGGCACAGTGGTGCTATGTTTGCATGCCAGACTTCTCTGTCTTCTTGGTGATTTACTCTATTGTTGACAGTTAATTTAGAAGATAAAAAAGGCATAACAACTCCATTTCCCACCGTTTTCTCTAGACAGTTGCCTCTCCACCCAACTGTACACCCGTCACTTTAGGCAGCATTGTAAGTGACAAGCTGCAGTATGCTGTTGCTGGATGCCAGAACATACTTTCTTATTTAGACTGCTTTGTTTAACATCTCTTGCAGCAACCAACTAGGGTTGAAAAGAATTGACTAGTTGATGTAGATTTTAGATATTTTTATCTTAACATGTTGACAGGATATTGTGCTTTAGTTGTCAGACAGTAAAAACTCCAGACCAATGTCTTTTCCCATTGTGTGCAATATTTTGCATATTTTTTTGGCTTGTCTCATCACAACTGTTTTGCTTTTAAAAGTAATGTTTACATAAAAGAGAACGTTGCCATTATGTACTCACTCCAATAGTTGTTCCAACCCTGTATGACTTTATACAATGTTTAAAGGTGTTTTGGACCCTTAAGGTGCATCAAATTTACAGTTGCTTGGTGAAATTCTGCAGACGGATTCCAGTCATTCCAATCGGAAATGTTCCCCATGCAGATTTCACTCATTTTCAAGTTGCTCGTGTAAATTCTCTGCACTGACCAACAGAAAGCTGCTTGGTTTGAAAGTTACTTCTGTGTGAGCTGTTTTTACATCTCTAAGCTATTAACAATAGACAATCAAGCTTTTTTGTCCATGATTTTCACTGAAAAATCACTAATGTGACTGCATCTTCATTGTAAGTTATTATTTGATCAAAAATAGTTCCAACATTCTTTAAAATGTCCCTCTTTGTGTTCCACAAATGGAAGTCATACAGATTTGAAATGACATGAGTTTGAGAAATTGAAGCCAATTATTCGTTTATCGAAAGAGAAATTAATTTTGTGAGACTGATTACAAAAAAAAAGTTCTATAAGCTAAAATGCATTGACCTGTTTTCAGGCAGTCTGATATTATAACATTGAGTTGTAAAAACATATGGAAACTGTTGTATTCCATTGCTCTACTTGCATGTTTTACAAGGCAAGAACGCAGCTTGGTTTATCTCTTGTTTTTCAGTTGATGGAGAGGGTCAGATGTTGCAGCTCACTCCATGACACTGATTCCTGACATGCATACACTCCATCATGCCAATGCATTATTCAAATGACCAGGCTTGCACATTTAGCTAAAAGCACAGCGGAAAAACACTCAGTGTTTGGTCAGGTGGCCTCTGGTGTATGTTCGTGCTTGCATTAGCATTCAGAGTGCAGAGACGGCCGTTATTAGCTGGACGATGGAAACTTCAGATGCGGCAGCAGCTCATTAATGACACTTTTAGCCAGCACGCATGTGCAATGCGAACCTGGCAGAGGATGCATTTGTTGTGGTGTAGTAGTCTGCAGTACACTGTGGCTGATCCCATCTCAAGCTGCTCTGTGCAAACACATGTCAGCAGTGCCACTGCGCATATATTTGTAGTCCCAGACTTCCTGTTTTCTTATGCCACCCCCCTACCAGCAGGACCTTAGACCAACACCTCCCACAATCCTTCCATCTCACCAGGTCTTGTTAACCCATCCCCCTCCTCAAGCACTCCCCCTTATATTGTGTGTGAAATCTGGAGGCCTGATGGAAGATGAGGAATTTCACCCTTTGACCTCTGAGAGCGAGGAGGGGTGGACGGGGGCTATCCATTCTTACTGCGCAGATCTTCTTTCAGCCTGGTGAATTTTTCCAGCTAATTCATATTATTCTTTTGGATTAGTACCGCTGATCTCTCTTTGTTCGATAGCTATGTTTTGGATGTGTGAAGTTACCAAAATAAAGTAAACAGAGTGGTCATGGGAATGGCAGCCATTGCTGCGAGGCCAGTGGCATCCCAGGTGGCACTGAAGGAATGTGTCAATGTTGAATTTTCGCTTTCTACAGCATTCCAGAGTCAACATGGGGTGAAAAGGCTGCTCCTTAACATTCCTGTTGGGGACTGGCAGTTTTTTTTTTTTATTACAATAAATTATTTACCAGTAATTTAGTTTTGTGTTCCTGTTTCTCGCACGTACCGATAATCACCAGTAAACGACTGATGTTAAAATGATATATTGTCTAAATTAAAGATAAAGAACAAATGAATTAACGAATGAGTTTTAAATGTTGTATTTACATAAACATTGCATTTATCGGTGGATATGACATTTTATTCATTTAGAAGACTGTTTAAAAAAAAGGTAATCTAAAAATTAAAAGGCTAAGAATAGTACATTTAGAAATCTGTAAAATATGGATTTCATATATGTATGTAACACTTATTATATATATATTACTTATAATATTATATTGCACTGATATAAAACCATAGGTGATTGTTTTTACATAATAGTATTGTAAAATAAAGTGTTTTACGTAAAATATTATTTTTACATTGTATTAATTTATTTGAAAATGTAGTTATTTTTAAGGGAATTTAACATCCACCAGGGAATATTTAAAAAAGCTTGCTTATTACTAGCATATTGGCTGTTTATTAGTACTTATAAAGCACATAATTCCTTATTCTGCATGACCATATTCTACATCCCTTAACCCTATCCCATAGCTAACCATAACTATTACAACAATTACTTTACTTATTATCAATAAACAGCAAATTAGGAGTTTAATGAGGGAGAAGTCTTAGTTAATGGTGAATATGTGGTTCCTAATATAAAGTGTTACCAAAAACTTTAATATCAGACGATAATTGATGTGGTACTGATATATGCATCCCTTATTTAATATTGTAAACTAAGGAGCTTAGTTGATGCCAGTACCTTTCTCTCAGTGACTGACACTTGTCTAAAATTTTGTCTGCAAGCAAATGGCCAGATATGTTCCTTGTATGGAAGCTGAGTCTGCTGTAATGGTATTTTAGGTGTGTGAGGTGAAGTTGAGGAGCAGGGCTATGTTTGAGTTTTTTAAGGGTGTCTGCAGATGCTGAGCCACACAGGGCTGGCTGTGTTTTGGCGGCTAGCTGTTCTTTCCCCCAAATGACCCGGTGAGGAGCAACGGACGGGTTTCTGTTTAAAGGCATTGTGTGCAGCGAGGAGGAAGTGGTTATGTTTGTTTAAACTGAGCTGCCCTCTTTGAGCGTGTTTAGCCATGTGGGACAAATGAGCAAAATCTGTCCCCCAATTTCAACAACCCCCCCACCCCATTCCCTGTGTCTTCTTCCGACTGAATTCATCACACCCTGTTCGCTTGGAGGCTGGGGGAGCCCTGACTGTTGGCCTGGGCGTAAAATTCGACCGTTCCAAAGTGTTGAGTCATTCAGCATTCCAGGACCATAAAATGCCCATCCAAATGTGGACGAAAGTGGCCACTTCCACATTGAAATGCAAACTTGTCTGGAAGATTGTATGGGGACATTTGTGGTTTATGGATTGCTATCTTGAAAATACTTATTAAACACTTATTTAAGAAATATTTGATTCTCAGTAGGGATGCCTTTTGCCGATATTCGATATGCCGATATTTTTCAACTCATTTTGGCTGATACCGATACATTTCCTTTTGTTTGGAAACAACACCAAATCTTTCCTGTGCAGAAATTATGAGCAAAATATTTTTAATTTTGGTTAGTTTTTAACAAGAACTTATTTATTAGAATTAAAAAATAAGGTTAAATAAGTTTTTTTAACAGTACATTGAAGCTTTGAAAATAACTATAAATAAACTATATCAATAACTGCACCCCCCCCCCCCCCCAAAATGCAATGTTAACCTTAACATTTTATTTTAAGATTTAACATTTGTAGGTGGTCTAAAACAAAAGTGTTGTAAAAATTCTGAAAATCTTTTAGAGCTCATGATTTATTTAAAAAACGAAACGTATTACACAATGCATGAATCAGTATATATAAAATTATTTAATTTCCAAGTGTCATGTTAGTGATTTTTTTTTTCCATGTAAGCTATAGCTTCTGACCTTTTAAATCAAAACATACTCATTATTTTATGACATCGATTACTGCTTTATTTAATCAGAAAAAGTCTAAATGTTATTTATGTAGGCTATTTTACTTTTAATTTAATTAGAAGTAGGGCAACAGCGCCCCTACAGATTAAAACTCCTTACGGAACGGGCGTTAGGACCCAGGGGAGGCTGTTGCTGCTGCTGCCCCTGCACGTGCGATCAACCAAACACGAATATGCTTTCACAGATTAAATGCAGCAATCCAAAACAGTCAATCTAATCCTCATTCAGACAAAACTTTGCTTCAAGAATGAGCCACACTGCTGACATGATCTAATCACTAGCACACCCTGAGCACATGTGAGTTAATGTATTTCTCTTATCTAGACATATCGGCATAATTTTTCATATCAGGCCGATGCCGATATTTACATTGAAAGCCATTACCGGCCATCGGCCGATTCCGATATCAGTCCGATGATATTGTGCATCCCTAATTCTCAGTTTATTCTGAGTTTTTATTTTTGTGGCTTGTAATGGGAAGAGAAGGATGAATGTGTTTTCTTGAGAAAAGAGCTAATTGCTTAAAAATGGCGCCTGTGTGAGTGCAATCCCAACCTTTGTAGAAACACTTCTCCCTTAATACATTTGCTATGGCTGGGAATTCCTGATTTGTTCAGATTCTAATTCACAATCTTTTGATTCGATTATAATTTTGATTCAGTTACTTCATTTGGGTAGACTGATTTCACTTACAGTGTCCATTTTGCTAACATATGAAATAAATTCTCTCTCAGTTAAGACGATAAATTATATTTGAATCAGACTTATTCAAACCAGTAACTCGTCTTTATGAATTATTCTTTTAAAGGGCCATTTTATGAGTCATTCATTTTGGGAATATGGCTACACTCATCCTGCTGTATGTTTTTGCTTTCCTTAAAAGCATCGGTTCATAAGAGTTGTTTGTATGTGGAACAAACTCAAATGATCGCATTGCATTTTTTCATGCAGCTCTCGAGGACAGCTCAGTAGAAAGCCATTTCTTGCTTTAGAATTTTCATCAAAATAAAGCTTTCTATATAAATAATGTTATGTTCTAGTTTAGAATCACAGACCTAGATAATTCAGTTGTAGTTCAGTTTCGTCTTGGATGCTTCTGGACTACAATTGGCCTCAACGTTGTCCACTTTCGATGTAAGACAGAGATGATGCACGGCATATATTTCATATTTTAAATATTCAGTCATGCAATTGGTTGTATATTTGGACAGATGTAGACCATAGTCTGACTTTGTAAAATCCCACTGTTGCTCCGTTATAGCTGCACATGTGAATGTACTGACTCCTGTGGTTTCATGTACTGATCTCTCTCAGACTGAACTCCTTTTCTAAGTTTAAAAAAAAGAGAAGGAAAAAATTTGAAGCACAGCCATGGGTATGGAGTGAGTCATTTTCATGTGTTTGTGGGAGTTAGGCTGCTTCCTCTCAGCTTGGTCTAAACACAAGTTCAGTGTGCCAAACAAAAGCTCAGGAAAGTTGAGATCTGTGAGCTGTGTGGTGACCTGGCTGTGTACACTCTTAGTAGCGAGGTGCATATTGGAGGTATTTTAGACATTACTGTTTTTTTCCTGTTTGTGGACAGACTGAGTCACCAACAAGTCTAGACCATCCCACTACAAGAGCCACTGTAGAAATTAATCCTTTGTCACACAAACAGCATTCTTCACTTTAAATCTGGTTATAAGAGGTTATTTCTTCAGAGTCGCATTTATTTACTTTAGAAATGGAAATTTGAGTTTGAAACGTCACACATAGAGGGATAGTTCACCCAAAAATGACATTTCTGGCATCATGTCTGTCTCACTCCTTTGCAATTCTTATGCAATGACTGTTTTGTCTGTGGAACAAAAAAATAATATTTTTTAGACTAACTATATGGTTAAGATTAGGATTTGGCTTGGTTTACTTGCATGTAATTATGCATAATTTATTTTTATTATAATATAAGTACATGTAATGTGTTACACGTACACCTTAAAAAAACACCTTAAAAAAGTGCTACTTTTTGTTTGTGTGAACTATCTTTAAAGTCTCAAATAATGTACTATTATAGTATTTGTCGATATTTTGAATGATCTTTTGATTTTTATATTTTCAGTTTATTAAGTTTTAGTAATTTTATGTGCATTTGTCATTTTTGGATTTTTTATTTATTTATTTCTATTTGGCTCTATTTTTATTTTAGTAATTTAAGTGCTTCAGCTTATTTATTTCAGTTAGCTGCTAAGGCAACATATATAATATAACTATTTGATGAAATTTTTCATTTTATTTCATTAATTTTAATTCGGTTTCGGCTATGTATCTGTAGTTGTAGTTTTTAATCGACAATAACAACTGTGTATAATTGACTTGTGATTTGATTTGTGAATAACAAAATGAATTGTTCTTTGACTAACTTAAAGTATAGAAGTGAGTAAAAATGATTACCCAATAGTTGAGACTTGGACCCCACCTCAAAGACTTGTGAAAATGTCTGACGCCCATAAGTATATTCTATTATTATGAACCTTTCCAAGTGATCATTATCACATTGTTAAATTACATCAAAACTGTGACATTGCAGTTCAGTAACAGTGTGCTGTGTAGGCAGACAGGCAGATGTGCTTGTGTTGCTCTGTGGGAAAGTGTTTCTGCAGAAATAAGACAGCCTCTTCCCTCCTCTCTGTCCTCCTGCATTAACAGCTACGTGGCAGTCGCACGTCGGTCAGGGACTTGGAATGAATTTTTCTGCCTCCTGGACTCCTGCCTAGTCCACATCCAGATGGTTGGATGAGTTTTCTCTCTCTCCTGCTCTCTTTGGCAGTGTCAGGCTGCTTTGCTCTCATTGCTGCTGAAAGATAGACTGACTGTTTCATCTTTTCAACTTTTTTTATTAAAATATCACTATAGAGTTCCTGTCCTTCCTGACTCTGAAATCTTCGTTTATAACAATCTGACCAGTGACCTTTTGCTCATTTGGGACTTTTTGAGTACTAGTTCCACATCTTGTTGCTTTAGTTTGGCATTATCTCTTCTCTAATGGCTTTTGAAAATGGCTTTGAACTTGGCATCTTTTTTTGTTGAGCAACTTGAGGCATAAAAACTTCAAATATTAATAAATCAAGCCCCCCCAGTGGTTGCTTGCCAATATGTGACATGCCAAGATCTTTCATATTTAATCAAATAAATATGGTAAAGTGGACAAACAAAGCTTTTAATTGTTTTTGTGCATAAAATCACTTCATGTGGCTGTTTTCAATGTTAAAGTCCCATTTACACCAAGAGCTATAAAGTTTCATAATCATTGTGGAAACATAATTGTCCTATTTCTATGAGAATAGGAAAGGTCACTCCACATCTAGGGCCCTATGATTTCCATGATGCAGAAAGAGCGGATGGAATCACAGAATCCAGTCATAAAAACAGAATTTACTGTACAACGCAAAATGTCACAGAATTTGCCTAATTTGGGATGGATAAATCAGGAGTAGATCATTACACTTAAATCAAAATGTGATATGGACTCTGTATATTAAGCCGCAAAAATACTGTTTAAGTTGTGCATGTTCTGAATCTGAGTGAATGAATGATGCAGATGTGCGATTTCGTTTACACCTACTGAAGCGTGTGACGCTCGCGGTGTTTTTAGCCTCTGCCTCCTCAATATGAGAAATTTTCAGGGCCTTAAAAATCTTTATAAAATGTAATTAATAAAATTTAATTAAACTATTAAACAGAATCTAGAAAAATTAAAATGGGAAAAAAAAGGAAAATGGAATCCAGACAAATTTAAATCGGAAAAAAGCTGAATTTTGAGAAAAAAAAAAAAACGAAATAAAACAGAATTTGGAAAAAAGTGAAAGTGATTTCATAGGGCCCTACACATCTAATTATAAAGACAGAGGAACGATATCATTGGAATCACTTTCAGAATAATTTTTTTCTATCTGATGAACGATAAAAACATTGACAGCCAATAAGAATCGACCTGATCTTAATAAAGAGCTTGAGCAGCGACAACATTATTGCGGTGTGTGCTTATAATTATCCATTGGTGTGGACACCAATATAGTTATTGTTATGATTATCTTTATAGTTATCGTTCTTGGTGTGAACAAACCTTAACTCAATGCTAGTCTACTGAAAACTCAAGGTGAAGTATTTTCTATTTAGTTAAAGGAACTATTGGCAGACTGAGTAAAGATACTTGAGCAATAAATACACCTCAAGGAGAAATACGTCATCTACGTCTGTTACCTCATTAGAGACTGGAGCTACTTTTCACCCTTGTGGTTTTAGGAAGCCAGTTTAGTTTAGTCTGAAATGGTCTGAGGTAACCGTTGGTGATAATGATGCTGTATGGTTGGCAGGAAGAATGAGAAGGAACGTGTACAATTGGTCAATGCCTGTCTTCCTGCCAAAGTTGCCTCAAAGCATAGTTAGGCTTAAGTTCCCAAGGCCTGTCTGATTTCCCTCTGAAAGAATGGCATTGTTCAGGCGTTCATGGCCTCATTTTCATATAATGGCTATAGGCCAAACTTTTCCAGAGGAGATTTTTCCTTTCACGTAAAGGCAAGTTGCCTGGCACATGGACTTTAAACCATGATGTGGGTTCGTTTGGCAGAGCTTCACTGTGTGGATGCTGGACTCTGACTTCAGGTTTGTCCTTGCAACCATCAAATGTGAGGTTCCTTGATCAGATCACAAACCTATTAACCTAACTAATGTAGGCTCCTTAGCAAGACTTCAGAGAGCTGTAAAATGGATTTGAATTGTTGTGAGGCCCTTGAGACCCCCAAAACAAATACAGTCTAGAATCCAGTTGGCTAATTTGTACAATAACCGGGATCAAATTTATTATGGGATTGGCAGAAATCATGATCAGCCTGGTGACACTGAACGCCAGTCTCATGCCTACACAAGAGCCTGGGGTTTTTATGACCTCAGAGGAATGTATAAACAGGGCAAATTCCAACACATGAAGAATTGTAAATGTTAAAAAGGTCTTTTATCATAGATTTGGTTTGTAATGCTGGCATTGAAACTCAACATTTCAATGCAGATGCTAAAAAAAAAACCTTGAAGTGTTTGATAGTGACAAGGTAAGTCGAATTATTACAAGCTGGAAATTTGAAATCATTGGTGTTGCTGTGCCAGAACTAGGCAAAGTACTCTGCTCTGAAGAAATTCCTTGAACAAAGGAGTGTTTGGAGGCAGAAGGGAGATGTCGGGGGTGGGGGAAACTCTTGAATGACGTGCTGTGGAGCGAGTCCTCTCCTCAACTGAAAAAGAGAGACCAGTGTTGTTGCCGTCTGCACCACCCATAATGCCCACTGTGTGTTTCTATACATGTTGATTATTTTGATAACCTTTTGGGAATGAAGCTAATGTAACAGCATCTTTTCTTCCTCTTGAGTTTCCAATTAGATTTTTATCTCACAAATTCCAAACACAAACCAGGTTCATTTGACTAGCCGATCTTGAACTGCACCTGCAGAGGAAAAATCTGACTGGACAGTTGGCAGCTGGTCTTTTCCAACAAATACCTGATCCTTAATGCAATGAAGGTTTGTTACATATGTGTAACAGTAGCTGCCTATTACATCTACATAATTACAAACTGTAATTACAGGCTGTTCCGTAACTTAGTTACATGGTAACTACATTTTCTTACTCTGTATTATGACACCTTAAAATAGTGTTACCTTTTATTTTATATAACATTTGTACTTAAGTATGTACTTAAATATAGCTACTAATTTTACAAAGAAGAGAAATATGTTGTACTAATGTACTGTGGTATATTATTATTATTATTATTATTATTATTGTTATTAAGCTTAAATATTGTAAGCTAGTAAATATTTCTTTATTCACTTTCACAAGTTGAGCTTTTATATTGTTGGAAAACTGGAGTATTTTAATAGTTTTCGGTAACACTTTATTTTAAGATGTCCTTGTTACACATTACATGTACTCAATATTATAATAACAATAAATTATGCATAATTGCATGCAAGTAACCCTAAGCCAAACCCTAATCCTAACCACACAGTGAAAACATGTAGTTAATTCATATTACTCCGTACTTTAAATGTATAATTACACTGTAACAAAGACACCTTAAAATAAAGTTTAACCCAGTTTTCCACTCATTTCTGCTCTAAATTTTCACACAAGAACAAATGTAATAAACAGAGACAAACTAATTAAAAATATTATATATCACAGTAAAGGCCTACCTAAGTGAAGCGGTAGTCATTGGTTATATAAGGGACACACAAAGCAGTGAGCCAGGACAGGAACACCTGCCCCTGACAATATACTGTGTCACATACAGTTCAAAGTGGTTTAAGAACTGTATGTTTAACCTGGTGGTCCTGAACTTGTCAGTAAGCCCTGGAGCAACCTGTCATAGTGTTTGCACACAACTGTCACTGTGATGGCTTGTACACATCGCATTGTAGACTTGTAAGCAGGAGTGAACTGTCTGATTCTTTGCTAATCTATTAGATATGGGGTTGTTGCATCACTCGGCCAGGTGGGAGCTGACTCAATGCTAAAGCAAGTGAAGGTAAATATTTTGTTCGATAATGTTGGGTTACATGATCATGTTGCTTTCCAGCTGACAAAATAGATGGCTAAATCCTTAAGTTTTTGAAGGTGTGTGTGCATGAGGTGTAATGGCAGTTCACACATTCTTTTACCATCTGCAGAGTCCAGATGTGTAAGGGGGTCACGAGGATGGAAACTCATGCCAAAAGCGAAAAGCCATTCTGGCTTCGTATTACTGTAAAAGCTGACCCAATCTGGTTCTAATCCAGCATGTAACCACGTCTGTCACTGAAGTCAGATGTAATGAGAATAAGGTGAGGGAGGTTCTGTCAGATGGACTGTGAGAGCAGCACTGTTGTTTGTGCTTTGGGATTTTGCACGCAGCATCTGCTCCGCTTGTTTACCGGAAGAACTGTGTGGAACCTTCTCTGCTGATGTTCCAAAACAGCTGGCCATAGTGGCCCTCCCAACAAAAACTGCAGTAAAAAAATCTCAGCGTTTGTGTGTGTGGAATTGGCGCACACCGAAAACCCAAAAGGCTCATGTGCAGTTTGCCTAGTTTCTCTAATTTGAGGCTGAATCAATGCCCAGACTTGTTGCAAGCTCACTTTCCTGACCACTACCATGGGAGTGAGCCATGCTCCGAGGAGACCTTTGCAACGTTGCGGCCTGGTCCAGACGCACTGACTCCTCTATCACATGGGAAATGATGCACGATGCAGATCGAGCCAACTTGATCGCTTTCCCACAAAGCTGAGGTTCAACTGCATGATCTCAAATGCCCGTTGCCCCATTGGCCGTTGTGACTGGGTGATTATGCATAGAAGTGTTGTGCGCTCTGCTGACAGGGTGTAAATAATGCCCTGGCGCTGTCTTGCTTCTGTAATAGCTTTCAAAGCAGCTGTCGAATGCTCTCATTCACTCTACCGTGCCAACCTCACCCTTACTCTCTCAACACACAGCAAACTCCTCTCTCACTCACTTAATGGAATATTCTGGGTTCAATAGAAGTTAAGCTGAATCAAAACACTTGTGTGTAATATCGATTACCACAATAATAATAATAATAATTTGGCACCTGAGGTTGAAGTTAAGCTCTTACAATGGTTGTAAATTGCCTAATATTTGTTTTTGTCAATCTTATGATGATTTTACAGTCTAAAGAGAGAGTTAACCTGTTGTCACACCCAGGCTCATTCGAAATACATGCCTCTAAATACATTTCTGCAACACCATTATTATGTACCTTACTGCATGTTTCGTGGCAGTTTCCAAATCATCCAGTGAGTGGAACTGAAACGTGGGTTCAATACTTTACCCTGGCTCATTTTTGTTATGTTGATATAGGCACGTATTGTTGTGTTTGTATTGCATTTCTTCAGGTACGTATTTTGATGGTTCATAATTCAAATATCCGAGGAGTGTCGCTAAAAGTTAATGCTTTATCATGTTTAAAATATATCCCCTTAAAATGCATTTGCTGATGCAGCTGTGCCATTTTAACTTCCTTACTCGGATTTGAGCTGTTTGGTTGTACCGTAGTTTCACGGGGTTCGTACTGGAGCTCTTCATCGCTCAAGTGGAAAGCCGTATCGCGCAAGCTACCGAGCCAAACTACTGAATCAGAAAACTCATGCATATGAAGCTATATATGTAACGACACGTTCAATCAGTTTTCAAATCTTGCAGCATGTTAAAATTTTTAATTCATAACATAATATTCTCCAAGTAATTATGCGAAAATTTGGCTTTATTAATCGAAACAGTGGACCTGCAAATCATACTTTATGTGAAAAAGAATAAAAGTTGTCGGAGTTTTACTGCCTCTCGTTTCAACTGGAAACTGCAGCGATTCGTATGTGTAAGTATGTTTTTTTGAGTTTCGCAGAAATGTAGGTAGAGGCACGTATTTCCAATGAGCCCATGTTGCGTTGTCATCATTTGCTTACCCTCATATTCCAAACCTGTACGAGATATTTTAAAGAACAGTTGCTGCTACCCATTGACTATATAGGAAGAAAAAATACTATTGAAGTCATGTTGTGAATATGAGGTTAAAAAAATTAAGTATACATGGAAGAATCATTGTCTAAGATTTATAGCATGCATTTATAAAATTAATATGATGAATTTTAATTTTGCTCTCCTTTTGTTTTTCTCTGTTTCAATGTCAATTATTTGCACTGGTCCTGGAAGCATTGCTGCAAAAACTGAATGTTGTGTGCTACTTGGGATATTGGCTTCTCATGCTTGTACTTGGGTCCCCTGACAAATTTTTTTTTTTCCCATAAGCAAACCTCAGCTGCCATCTTTTTGGCCTCTTTAATGGATTTAAGTCCATGCACCTCCAGAAATGTGGATCCACCTACTCAAAACAAGCCACGTCTCCTTTGGCATTGTTTTCATGGACCAGTTGCTGGGGCAGAAGCTGCTGCCAGCTGATGTTCCACCAGTTCGGAGGAGAGCACGTTCTCTCCAAAAATATGCCTTTGAAAACTTTTGGGAACATTGGCTTGGTTGCCTTCATGAGGCTGGAGGAATTTTTCTACTGCTTCAGTGTGGTTGATTTGGAATGTGAACATCAGTTTTTGATTAGGGCTAAGAGACTGACAGGGTTTGAGATTTTAGGTTTTGTTTTCCCGGGATAACGGCATGGAAGAGAGACAGTGATGACTCTTGTGCATCCATTTCATGGTGGTGGTGGAGAGAAACTTGTAGTGTTAGAAGAAAAAAAACTAAAGAAAAATGCTGAGACTTCTATTTGTCAGGGCCAGGTCTGGACACGTCAGAACTCAAGAACTTGGGATATTTTTGTGCAAATGACTGGTATTCGCTGGAAGCCAGGTGAGGGATGTCTGCTGTGAGGTGTTACTGTGGAGTGAGAAGGTCTTTCATTGAAACGTCAGTTGCATCCATGATTGCCTCATGTGCCATTTCGTTTGCATGCTGCTTCTCCACTCTGCTCTTATTAAGGGCTCTTGAGCTGCTCTTGTGTTCAATCAGCCTTATAAAAACGCTCGTGTCCCAGGCTGGCTCCATGCACAGGGAAGCCTTTGTTCCTGACAACTCCCCAGTGCAAAAAACTAAGTCTGTCAGACAGACAGGTCTCCTCTCTTCAGGTTTACGAGTCAAGTGTCCCTCAGTCTTGTTTATCTGAAGTGGCGTACGTGCCGCTAGCATTGTCAAAACATGGTGAGATGAGGTCTTGGGTAATTATTGACAGCGCTCTTGTGATTATTAACAGAACAAAACTTCAATGGCTGTTTGATTCGCCTTAGAGATAGGACATTAAAATGTTTGCTAAATCGTAGAGAGCAAGTCAGATAATGCTTGAGGCTGTATGAACTCTCAAAGAAACAGTGACGCCAGTGAGGGTCTCTTCACTCAGCCATGAATGCAAAGTGTTTGGGTCAGTGGCATAAAATGCTAATAAATAAATGCATAAATAAACTAATAGTAAATTAGCTAAATAATATATGTTTTTTTAAGTTATAAATATTATTTTTCTTTTATATAATAGATTTTTTTTCATCAAAATACATTTAAATTATATAATTCATTTTATTATTGTTATTATTATTAAATTTTTATTATTCAATTATTATTACTAGTGTTTAATTGCAAAGTTTTTCTGAAGCAGTGTTTCCAAAAAGGTTTTCTGAACAAAATATTTAATTTATTAAAATTATTATAATAGTAAGTTTTCATAGGTTTTTCTGAAAAATATTGGTAATTTAATGTTATATATTTAATTACATTGAGGATGATAATGCTACTACAATTTCTACTAATGATTTGCAATGTTGTAAAAATATTAAAATATATATGAATATATACGAAAAGTTGTTGAATATTTATCCATAATTGAAAAAAAAAGCTTTAATACAGAAATTAATGTTCTTAATAGAAGAGATGTAAATGTGTGTAAAATCTGCATTGTTTTTAAAATGTATTTTAAAATAAATTTAAAAGACAAATTGGAGAAAAGGAGGGTCATTGATTCGTTTGCAGGTGGCTGAGAGAAGTCATCAGGAGTGCACCAGGAAGCCTCCCGTCGTTTTGCCATCAGGTGCAAAGCTTCTATTTGTCCCGCCCCGGCAATAAAAACAGTGAGGATGAATGTCCTTGTACACCACCCCCCCCCCCCCCCCCCTTTAAAGTGTGGATATAAAAATCCTCTACATCCTTCCCGCCTCAACTCTCCTCCCCCATGCATCCCATTTCTAGCAAAACCTTGCCCTGGGGCTACAGCTTTTCCAGGACGGAGACCAGTCAAGACATGACTTAGCAGCGGGGGGAGGTCTTTTGTTTTTATGTACTGGAGAGAAGCTTTAGCGGAGAGGAATTCCTCTGCATAAACGGCATGTCATTACTTCAATTACAGGGAACGGATAGACTCTGCTCCACTCCACTCAGTGTGGGCCGCCCCAAAATAAACCCTCAGATAGTCTCTCTTTGTCACTCTCTCATATGAAGTAAACTGTTCTGTGTGTGGCACGTAGACTGCATCCATGCTGAGCAGTTTTTGTGGGCAGGTAGGCACGCTGAACACGCACCTTTCGGTGCATTATGCAGGTATGCACGTGTCTGCCCTCAGCGTCTGAACCTGTTGAACTCTCTGGCTCGGTCTGAATGGGTGCACTCATTTAGCTCCTGAGACCTTATTACACATCTCCATTGCTGCATAACTGAGCCTCTGTGTAACTCTGTGTAAGCTAACAGAAGTCTCCTGCATTCCTCCCAACCCCCTACACCCGCCCTCGCCCCACCTCACCCAGAGCTGCCGGCACAAAGGTGCTCCACTCTGGGGCCAGGCTTTCTGCTCCCCTCTTTTCAGTACCTATTGTTGGATGCAGGGAGCTTAATGGGAGACGTGCGAGAGCTGGTTTCCCACCATATTCGAGTACCGTCCTGACTGCCAGAAGAGATGTGGCCAGACTAAGGTTGAGCTGGGGGAAGGTTTGCACAGGTGCCTCTGTTAATGAGCTGTTGGCTGTTTTAGGACATCATGGTGGTTGATTGACTAGTTTACATTAGATTTTTTGCAGATGCTTTTGTGATTTTAGTGATTGTAGGCTACAGTTGAGGTATAGAATGCTACAATTACAATTTTCAGTAACAATTTAGAATAGGGAACTGTTAAGCATTTACCCTCGATAAACTGCTAATTTGCTGCCATTTAATGTAAGGTAGTTGTTAAGCTTAGGTATGGGGTAGGGTTAAGGATCTAGAATATGGACATTCAGAATAACACTTTAATATGTGCTTTATAAGTTCTAATGAACAGCCAATATGCTAGTAATATGCTTGCTAATAAGCAACTAGTTAATAGTGGGAATTGGAACAAATTGTTACCCAATTTCCCTTTGGAAACCAAATGTCCGTTTTGTGCTTAAGTTTTGGCAGTATATTCAAATTCTAAAGTGTGAATGTGCAAGTTTTTATTTATTTATTTATTTTTTATTTTAATTGTTTAAAAAAAAAAAAAACAATGTATTGAATTGACCAAACATGACAGTAAAGATTTATATTTAAAATAAATGCTGCTTTTTTAGCTTTATATTCAAAGAATCCTGAACAAAACTGTATAATTGTAATTGATAATGATATAATGTTATCAATTTGTTTCACCATGACTTGTTTACTGTTTTTTTTTTTTTTTTTTTTAAATCAAATAATAAAGCATGAGAATGAAAGACAATTTTACTGTGACAATAAAAACATTATATTGTATGTAGGGTTGAGAATCAAAGTACTTAACTATTTCTGATCCATATCAGTTCATCAATTATTGTCATATTATCCATATTTCGTTCTCTTAAGAATAAATATTTTAGGGGAAAATGAAATGCAGTTTCATTGCCAAATGATACCATTTACAAAATTTTAAACGTTTTAGCCTTAATTTGTTTTTTAGATTCCTTCACATCGCTGTGATGCGCATTTAGATGCTGCAGGTTTGAGTCTGGACTGCAATGTGCTTTAATCCCATTTAAGCTTTTTATATGATTTACTGTCACTTTGCTTAAATGGCAAGAGCCCTAAAATTACAGAGAGAGACGTATTATACCATACATGTTCTACAAATATCTTGCTTTGCTCCTCTTTTTGGAGGCCCACTTTAGCCAGGAGTGTAGTTATTCAGTCCTTATTCTGATTTGAATGCCTATACAGAATATTCTCCAGGGTCCAGCTTTCATTGTATGGTTACACCTGAGAGCATTCCTGTAGTCCTCCATGGATGTTGTGAACCACTGTAGGTAAAGAAACCATTTCACAACAGCGGACTAATAATATACAGATATCACACTCTTAGTGTACTGTACAGCTAAAAGTGTTCTTGTACTTCTCAGTTGTAAGTCAGTTTGGACAAAAGAATTGGAAAAGAATCTGCTTTACCTGTAGGTCAAGCATGGAGCAGGTAGTGTGATGGGTGCAATATAGGGTTTGACCGATATGTGTTTTTCAGGGCCGATACTGATTATTACAGATCAAGTAGACTGATAACTGATATTTTGCACCGATTATACATGTCTGGTGTAAAAATTTAAATAAGTGCTCAGAAATAAACAACAACTTTTTAAAATTAAATTTTTATTTTATTGCCAAATCAGTTTTGAAATGACCGATAACGATAAGCATATAAAGGCTTAATATCAGCCTGGCCGATAATCGGTCAACCCCTAGTGCAGTATGTGATGCATTTTCTTTTCCTGTGATTTTGGTAACATACATACCGCCAAGATTTTCTTCATATAATACAGATCACAAACAAAGCAATTGTTTAATGCATCTTGACATGATGGCGTTCATTCTTTCCCTCAAGCTGAGCATTAAAGTTCAGCGTGACCTGGAAAAAGGTAAGTCGATGCTTAAAGAGATGCTGTTGCCATGAGAGATGGCTGTTTCCATGGCGTCGCGTCTCGGTTCTGTGAAAACATCAGTTGTGAAACTGTTTGCCTGAGGCGTACGTGCTGTGGAGGGTATTGCCGGGAAATTCCTTTCAGCATAAACATGCATAAAAATACACAGGCTCCTATGGAAGCATCCTACCTATAAAGAAAAACCTATACTTTATGGCTGTACAGCAACAAATAGCTTCTAAGTTACTATTTGTCTTATTAAATCTTGGAACTTGGCAGTTTATTATTTAGGTCTGCATGCATGGTGAGGTGTGTATTTATTCCTGTGTGTGTAGGGGTCTCTAGATAGATATAGTGAAAGACTGACGTTTTATATTTGTTGGCAAACATCTCACTGCCTGTGTTGGTATTATGATTGAGTGAGTGTGATTTGTACTCCAAAATAACTCAATATTTTTCATCAGATTAATTCAATTAAATTCAATTCAAGTTTATTTGTATAGCGCGTTTTACGATACAAATCGTTGCAAAGCAGCTCTACAGGAAATTAAGTTTCCACAATATATTTATATATTGCAGAACCTTAATATGTTTAACTTATGGCAAAATTTGGTAATTCTGTATGTTGTCTGAGCATTGGCATCTTCTGAGGTCCTCTGAGGGGTTGGCATTATCTTTTCTCAGGTGTTCGGTCATCTCAGATCATTTAAGGGTTGGATCCAGACTGAAGCTTCTGTAATTCCTAGTTACCACGGGATGTTAATCCCGTGGCAGAAACAGAGAAACAAATAGAGACATAATTAGCGTAGCTGCTGTTCCATCTAAGCAAAAAGGATTTGTTCAACCCAAGCTAAAGAATAATAATAATGTACATTTGATCAGATATAACTGCGGTACAAGATTATAAGATGCATTATGTGAATGCTTGGCTAAAGAGATGTGTCTTTAATCTAGATTTAAACCGAGAGAGTGTGTCTGAACCCCGAACGTTATCAAGAAGGCTATTCCAGAGTTTGGGAGCCAAATGTGAAAAAGCTCTACCTCCTTTAGTGAACTTTGCTATCCTAGGTACTACCAAAAGTCCAGAGTTTTGCGACCTTAGGGAGTGGGTTGGATTGTTGCGTGGTAGAAGACAAGTTAGGTACGCAGGAGCTAAACCATTTAGGGCCTTATAGGCAAGTAATAATATTTTGTAAATGATACGGAACTGAATAGGTAGCCAGTGCAGAGACTGTAAGATTACATCTCGGTTCATCTTTCAATATCACCCTCGGTCCAATATCAACTTAATCTCTCTCTCTTTTTTAGTCTGACCTCAGTTGGATTTAAAAATGTGTGTTTCAAAAAGAATGGAGCCTTTGGAAATGTTACTTTGAACCGCAACAGGCCAAAGGCATAATTCCCGATATCCAGATCACCCAAACACAGCGCAGCTGGACGCTGAACCTCTCAGTACATCTTCTATTCATTCCAGGTCAAATTATAGGCCTTTTTCTCCCATTATGCAGATTTTAAACTAAGCAGACCATTAGAGGGAACGCTACACTCTTTCCTGCTTTTATTTATGAAGAGTTTCATGGTTGAAGAGATGGTATGAATCATCTACATGGTTGCTTTTCATCATTTTCAGTTTATAAAAGAAGAATATGTATGTATATATATATGTATGTATATGTAATATATAAATAAATTATATGTAATTTATTTACAATTATATAAAGATTGTCTATAGATTATAGACATTTTTAAAATTTTGTGTAACAGATTATTAATATATTAAATAGGACAAACATAGTCTTGCAGTTGTATTGGCAGGTCCCAGCTTATTCCCATTTCTAGCTGGTGCAGTTTTAATAAAACAGCACTATTACCATGGTACTTTTTTGGTAAATGGGAAGCTTTGTCACTCTCTTCCATCTTTCCTGTTGCTTTGCAGCATCAGCGTTCCTCTCAGTTCTGCCTTCTGTCTTCTCTCCCTGCGGTTGCTTCTGCCTGCAGGAGCCAGACAGCTACTGAGGATTTTATTAATTGCCTGTATGTGTGTCTGAAAGTGTAATTGGCGTTCTCTGAGGCAGCGGGGCCGACATGGCTTTGTGCAATCTGTGATTAAACGGAGCTAATAAGCAGATATCAGTCAGCCCTGGCAAACGCTCCTATCTGCAGCCAGCTGGGCGCATACCTACAGGTAGAGCTCATGTCTCCCCATGGCTCATTTTATTTTTTCCCCCTTCTTGTTTCTATCTGTCCTCATTTTCCTCTCCTCCTCCTCTGGATGCACACTGTTGGGTTATTGGCTGATGGTGTACGGTGTCGGGTTCTCCATCTAGTCAGAGCTCTTTGTGGTGTGTTGTTGAGATGCTCTGGTTTTCTTTGGTCTTATCTTGTGGGCCATTTAACAGAATAATAGAGACCGGTAGTGGAAATAAGAGGCCATTTTGGCTCTGTATAGTGCTGAAATGAACAAAACAACCCAAGTTTCCGTGCCTACAGCCCTCTCACGTTTCTGCTCTGCATGTTAAGATTTGCCCTATTCTGAGTCTGTACTGGCTGCAGTCACCACAAACCACCTCACAAGAGCTTTTTTAACACTCCTAAATGTTGAATAAGATTCCGTAATTAAGATTGTTCTGTTTTCTCCACATGAACTTTAAAAGTTGGATTGTAGAAGTTGTGTATTATATATGTGTATTATGCTCATCAATATACTAGGGTTGTGGATCTTTTAGTTAACACAGAATAGTTTTGATATGTTGGTTTTTGGTTCGATGTAATTGTTGTTTTAACGATGTGCAATTTGATATTATCGAGTATTTTGCAAAAACCAAACAAAACACCTAAGGAGTGCACGCTTACATTAGCCTACGTGGTGATGATGCCGGTTAAATGGTGCACTTGTGCATTTAGAGTGTGTTCTTTTTTTGATGAGACTGGTTTAATTTGTTTGGTAAAAGCCTAAATGTGTGTTATCTTAATTGACTGATTAAATGTAACAATGTGACTCAAAAGATGTACACTTTTAGAAAATAAAATTGCTTTATTAAAAGGTAAAAATCAATTTAAACTTAAATGAAAAGATTAATTAATCATTGATGTGAACTGACCACACAGAATATGAAGAATATCAAGAACTGCAGCTGTCCACGGTAGTCCGATATCAGCACAATAACATACACTGCAACATATCGTGTAATTATCGTAATCGAAAAAAAATAGTTTTTTTTCAATATCGCACACCTCTAACCCCACTTCAAGTTGCATTTTCTTTATCCTCTTTATGTACAATTGAGAAGTCATATTTCAAGATCAATGCATTTGATTCAGCAGGTAACCAAGTGAATAATTGTATCCTTTGCTATACAAAAAAATGACAGATTTACTCTTTGAAAACCCTTTATTCCTTTTTTTTTTTGTCTATTAAAGTCAGTGACATCTATTGTTGTTTTGGATTTTTATTGTGGGGAAAAAATGGGTAAAACGTTCCTCAATATATCTTCTCTTGTGTTCTGCTGTAGAAAGTTATTCTGGTTTTGAACGACAGGTGAGCAAATGTAAATCGGTAGCACTTTATTTTACACTCCTGTTCCTCATGTAGCCTACATATGTACTTATTCTAGTAATTACAATAACTAGGTAATAACTAGGTAATAACCCTGAACCTACCCATAAACCTAACCCTACCCCATTTAGTTACCTTACTACCAGTACTTCCTTGGGTAAGTACACTGTAAGTACATTGTAAGTACATGTAAGTACACGTACTGTAAAATAAAGTGCAACCTGTAAATCTTTTTAAAAGAAAAATGGCTAATGCACTAAATACAGAATATATAGTGCACTGAATATTTATTTTCCCCATGTTTATATTATGTTAAATGTACAAAGGCAGTTCTAGGCAGAGGTGTCTAAGTTCTCTTGCCTACGAACCATCTGTAGCTCTGCGTATTACAGCATGGTTGAATCATCCTGTTGCTGAATGTGCTTTTCAACAAGCATGAGGGCATGACAGACATTGTTCATTATTTCCTCATCTCACCCACACTCTCGAGAGAATCTCGGTCAGACCCAATGACAGAACATGCTTTTTGATGAGCGCTTTCAGCCTGTTAGCATCCCTGACTCCCAGCAGTTGGTTGCAGAAAACTTTTTAGTTAAGAAAAAAAACTCTTAGTGATATTTCACTTAAAATTATAACTAAGGGTCTTCATAGCTTGAGGGGTTTGTTGCAGCTGGCCCAGAGTCCCAGCGCAGCACGCCGCTTTCACTGACCAGAGTTTCTTCAGGAAATTCACTGCGGTTTATTTAAAAAACTTAGTATGTGAATGAGATGTCAATGAATTTTGTCAGAGCGTGTTGTAACACATAATGAAAGATCCACAGTGGCAACTTGAGTTAAAACATGGCTATTGATCCCACCTGTATATTCCACTTTACTCTGTTTAGTTGCAGATAAACCTGAAAACTCAGAAGAATTTGATGACCTAATATGTGGTTCATATTTGATGACTAAATTTGTGGAATGGCCAGGCAGGATCTTGTTCTTTCGCCACTTTCTTGATATTTGCCACAAATCAATCCCCTTTACTCTACCTTCAGCCCATCCTTACCCAACAGTCACCACAATTGAGTCATCTGAGAACTTCTACAGGTGGCATAACTTCTTGCACAGATGAGTCCCTATTCTGCAAGGCTGAAGAGTAGAGCATTAAGGAGTAAATAGATCCTATTCCTGTGGAGCCCCTGTGCTACTGCTCTGTGTATTTGTACAAGACCATTGCAAAGTTGAAGGACTCCCACCGATGGATAGGAAGGACTTTCAAAAGCATCAACGCACTTCAAAGAGTTCTCGAGCTTCTCTGTCAATAGCTATAATTTTGGGGGAGTCTGTCAGCCAACTCCTGGCAATGGAGAAATCCTGTGGTTCACAACAGAGAGTCTGCTTTTCTGAGAAAAGTGAGATGATGGGAGTTTTTTTTTCCCAAAAAGGATGCTTGAACTACCATTTGAATGCAAAGCCATAACTTGTCCAAAAGGAAATGTGGAACACATGGGCCACAAGAATGTATCAATCACACCTGCATACCTACTGAATTCTTTTCCTCAATTATCGAGAAGCAAGTTCGTCCTCAAATTCACCACGATAGAGTCTGAAAGTACATGAACTTAGACGCAGCGTATGAGTTTCCAAAGGGTCCTTGTCATTGTGCTGGACAAGGCGGGAACAGTTTGTGGTGCGCTGTCTGTCTGACCCGTTCCCGTTTGTTCTCTCTTTTGTTCCTTTTTTGTGTCCATCTAAACTGCGGAAACTGGCTGGCATGTGACGGGAGGTACTGGACAAGAGTGAGAGAGACAGGCAGACAGAGACTGGCTGTACTGCACGCCTCGCTGCCCAGACTGCCCAGGATTTAATTAGTCTGTGTGATATTTATGCATAAATAAAAGTGGGAGCTGCCATATTTGCTCAGTCTTGCAGCCCACAAATCGTTTGCTTTGTTACAGCCTTCCTAAGGCCGCAGACAGACAGCTGTGTTGCGTAAAACCTTGACCCTCGAAAGTTGCAGAGGACGTCTGTCACCTGTGGTGTGTTCCTGAAGCTCCAAACCGCAGCATAGCTACAGAACTTTGCGTTCCATTGATGCCATCTGGAACTTTCACCATTTGTCTTGATGTCTGTGCTTGTGTCATGCTGTGGGAGAGGAATGTTGTGGATGTGGCTAGCCCACATCTCATGTCATGTGGTGAGGGTGTTAGTGAGTTGTTATTGTCCTGGGATAACATTTGGATGCGTCGTCTTGGCAAAATGCATGGTACATGAATTAATTTTGTGAGTTCATGAAAGCACTTTTTTTTATAAGGATCCAGATGAGTTGTGTTAGTGGGGTTGTGTAATCATGACCCACAACTGGCCCTTTCCGCCAAGCTGACAGGAAACAGGAAAGTCAGGGTGTGCATGACCAATTTTTTTTTTATTTATTTTTATGCCGTTCAAGATCTGGACTGAGGCGCTATGGCAAATCACCCACCATGTAAATTGGCTGAGGGAAGTGTGTGAGTGCATTATGAATGTATGCCTGTACTGTACTTCCCTTATTGTCCTTCACAGTGTTAAATATTGCAGCGAGCAGGCTGTAGAACAGGAAGTGGCTCAGTGTGTTTTGTTCTCAATGGGAGACAGTGATATTCAGCTCCGATTTGTCAAAGCATGGCCCGTCATTCAAAAATCCCCTGCGCCTTCATTCAGAAACGCCTTTTGTTTTGGATTTCCCAAGACCTGTGCAGTTCAACACAAAATCTGGAGAACTAGTCTTTGCACCACAGGGAAGGAAAGCCATAGGTAGACACAGCAAAACATAACACAACAGTCCACCGAAGGCCTTAGCAACAGCGCTAATCTGTTACACACACCTTACAGAGTACTCCGTTTTCTAAATACATATGTACTTCAATGAATTGTTCATAATAAGAAATGCTTCATTTCTAAACATTATGAGGTTAAATGACAAAATGGCAAACTTTCTGGTCATGTATGCTGGTCTTTTCCAATCAATTAGTCCCCATGTGAGCTCAGCCCATGGAAACTCGCATTCATCTGCTTCCATTTTTACATCCAGTGCCCACATGTCAAGTCACCTTTATTTATATAGTGCTTTTAACAATGTAAATTGTGTCAAAACAACTGCACAATATCAAAAAAGGAAAGATGTAAGATGTAAGATTTCCATGTAAGATGAAAAGATTAAAAAAAGATTTCATTATTGAATTCAGTGGTGTCATCATCCAGCTCAGTTCGGTTTAAATAGTGTCTTTGCAAACAGGTCGACCATATCGCTGGAAATGAAGTGTCCCCAACTAAGCAAGCCAGAGGTGACAGCGGCAAGGAAACAAAACTCCATCGGTGACAGAAAGGATTTGTTGCTCCTTTAATTGTGACTTCAATGTCAAAGTCCGTTAACTTGGCAGCCACGTTGGCAGCAACAGGCAGCTATCTAGATGTTAGGCAAGTACAGCTAGTATCTACTTGAATTTATTAAAGCAAGATTAAAATTTCAAAAACTGTCAAGATATATTTCTATTACCTATTTCAAATCCACAATCGAATCTAACACCTGGCATATCACACATTTACTGATTATTGAAACCGCTAAGCTGTTAGTTTTCATGTTGTGGCAAATAAATCACAGATATTAAGTTATATTATCTACACTACTTAAAAGATTCTCTAACTAAAATATTTCACTGTAACATCCATATATAACCAATATGGTGCTGATATATATCTTCATTAGTATAAACCGTGTATTTTTCAGACTCACCGAGCTAATGCACATGTGTCTTCTAGGCTAAATAAAACGAGATGACTCTGTCAGACAGACCATTGGCTCTTTTAACTGAAAAAGTGGGACTTTTGTTCTTATGTCGCCTTTTTTGTGAGTTGTCTCATTGTCCTTACATTATCTCTGCTAATGTTGATCCCTGCTAGATTCAAGGGGGTTAATATCTTGAGTTACCCGACATTATAAGTGTGAAAGGTACACTCACATCTTGTGCCATGATCTCCCAAGGCATACTCAGCCTGTTTTCATCTACCTTTAATCTAAATGCCAATTAGAGAACTGTGTTGTGAAAGCTGTGGAGGAAGCAGATTAAACAAACCTACATGCTTATGGATTCAATCAATCCTTGTTTCTCAAGTTTATTAGGGTTTGTTGGTACTCAGGTTTTGACCAGCTGGTTTGATTCATTTATTTAAGATTTTTTTTTTTTTTTTTTTTTTTAAAACACTTGAGCGAAAGAAAAGTTGGAGGAGGAGCAGTAAAAGGAGAAAAGGACAAGTGAAAGGATAATGGGGCCCACCATTCTTAAATAACAGTTTGCTTTCCTTGCGGTGCTGTGCCGTCAGCCCAACGCATGAGCTGTGTGTTTGCATGTGTGTGTCATTGCATGCAATCATTTGTGGCAGACTGCACAAGAAAGTTTGTGCTGCAAACAGAGCTGCTTTTTGTTTCTCAAATTGTGGAGGGAAATTACTGTGAAAATGAGGTAATGAACAGAGTAGCCAGAAGGCCAGAGTCTCATTCATACATCCAATCATGAGACTCTTGTGTCTGTTTGTTCTGCTTTAGAGACCGTATGCATGCATGCGTACATACAGTAGTAGTGGTAGATGGATAATTTATTATTTCATTGTTTTATTTTTGTCACTGTCGTTTAAGTCATTTATTTTATTTATTACTCTGATTCTAGTGGGTTTTTTTGTTACTTTTATTTCATTTTATATTTTTTTGAATATACAATGATTGGCCTCTAGGTATGTGCAGAACCGTGCTAAGGTAAAGGTCAGATGTCATTTGCTGAATGGAAAGGTTTCACAGACTCAGAGTTCTGGGTTTATAGCTCAGCTGGGCCTCTTTGGCCCCGGCTGGCAGATGAGGTGACACCTCAGTGAATTATCGTCTTTTACGTCCTCTGTTAGATTCGAGAGGCAGTCCTCAGTTTTTGCTTCCAGCAGCAAGCCTGGCCCCTTCACATAAGACTGTCTCTCATCCCACCACTTCCCTCAGCCTCGGCAAACAAGCGGACGATTGTTGCGGCCTATCCTTGAAGGAATTTTTCAATTTAACTTTTTATCGTCTTTTGGAATCAACACCTTATTAATCATAAATTCTTTTGAAGAGGAAACCTCAAGGATTTTACTGGCAGAACAGCCTTCACAATGGAAATCCACAACTGCAAACAAACCAGCTGGAGAACAAAACGACATATTTCAAACAAAGAGATAAAAAGGCTACAAAGTGTGTGACACATTAGGCCAGCATTTCTGTAAACACGGGTATTAAGCTATCACAACCCATATCCATCTCATTGTAAGTTTCCACTGTAAGTTGTACAAATCCTAAAATAAATGCAGGCTTCAATTTCAATGGAAATCCTAATTATAGCTTTTGGTGGGTGAGAGGACGAGGCTTAGCATAGGCCCCATTAGCTGCTAAAGCAGGAGGAATCCAGGCATCAAAGCAGCTCAGCACGGGCCGCTCAACTGAACTAATCTCAGCCTAACCGCCCAGCACTTTAACCTGTCGCTTGAAACCACGACTGCATCAGGACCACTCTTCACAGCCAACAGCTGACTGAGTTAACTCTGATGGCCTTTAATTAGTCATTTAAACCCACTTCTCTCTCATTTTGCTATCTTTCTTTTATCTCTCTCTCTCTCTCTCTCTCTCTCTCAGAGTCTTCCTCTCAGCTCTCTGGGACTGTGGCTTGGCGGCTCTTAAAAGGTCATTAATTATTTCTGGTTAGCTGAAGGGTTTTCTCTGTGTGTGTGTGTGGCCGTCTGTTGGACTGTCTGTCTGTCTCTCTCTCTCTTCTATTTCATGTACGATGGTGTATTTCACAGTGATTTTGTCTGTTTATAGTTCTGATACATTCTGAAGCCAACTTTCCTATTCATCTATTCTAATCTGCTGTCTCCAATCTTACTGTCTTTTTTCGTTCTTATTGTCACTTTGTGTGTTTTATGACCTCAACTGATGGATCAGGTTTTGGCTAGTATAATATTGTATTATTACATAATCTTATTACATATCTTTAATCCTATATTAAACAGAGTTGATCTTTTAATTAAATATATATACTTGCATTTATATAGATTTTTATTTCTATTTCTGATTTAGTGCCCAATAAACTTTTCTTATTATTTGAAAAGGTTTCTTGCTTAAAGAATCCTGAAACAAAATGTGTTCGTTTCCATAAAAATAAGTATTTTAGTACAGCATTTATTTATAATTAAAATCTTTTGTATCTTTACTGTCACATTCAATTAATTAAATTCATTTTGTGGAATAAAATAATTACTTTATAAAAAAATAAATGCACTGACCCCATACTTTTGAAGAGTAGTGTGTGTGTATACAGTTAAAGTTTCCTTATCCTTACAGCTCAGTCACTAGTGAGTGATTCTGGACTATTTACATGCTCTTGTAGTGTCATCAGCTAATCAGCGTCTTCCAAGCATTGTATAGTAAAGACCAGATTTGACAAGGTCTGACTGGGTCTCTGGTAAGTACTGGTAGTCCTCACCATGCAAGAATGCCAGATAAAAGATGGTTTATTCCAGGCTGGTCTTCCTGCATTTCCAGTCCAGAGCCACATTCTGTTCTCATCACTGCAGTTAGAAACGTTTGTCTGAGACGGCATCATCAGGGAAAGCTCTGATCGTGACTGGGCCTAAAGAAGGTCACCATCTGGTAAATCTGTTTACTCTTGTTTTGCCATGTCAGTCTCACCTGATGCACTGCATAAACATCAAGTATGAGGAGTGGGCAAAAGGTAATGAAGGATGGATGGAAAGTCAAACAGAGAGAGAAGAATGCCGATACAATGGGAGAGTGGATGGCCCACATTATTGCACAGAGACGGAATCAGACTTTTTGCTGTCCTGATGTCCACAAACGTGTCTTCAGCTGGGTTTGCACCTCTCTTTTGAAGTGAACCAACTGCTGGCAAATAACATGCAGATATGTCTCTGCTTATGTGACTCACATAAAACTAACCATTTAGCATCAATGGAAAGAACAGAATGTGGGGTAAAATGGGACATGATGTGCTCTCTGTTTTCCAAAGGACATTTTATTGTGTTTTTGCTGAGGCTAGGGATTGCTAGGGCTCTGGAGTCATTTTCCCATGCTTTTATTTTTAATAAATAAAGACACTACTATTCAAAAGTTGTAAAAAGTTTCAAGGGGTTATAAGGCTGCATTTGTTAAATCAAAAATACAGTAAAATGCATAATGTTGTAGAACATTATTCCATTTTAAAATAACTGCTTTATATTTTAATATATTTAAAAATGTAATTTATTCCTGTCATGGCAAAGCTGAATTTTCAGCAGCCATTACTCCAGTCTTCAGTGTCACATGATCCTTCAGAAACACAATGTCACTCGTTTAAATAATCGCTGCGCTAGAGAAGGTGAAGTAGCATGTTGACGCCACATCGCAGTTATGTTAAGGTGCGTGAAAATTCAGGAACAAGCTCCAAGTGGTTCGCCACAATGCACTGGGCCAGCTAACAATCAGAACACATTTCGTATTTCAGAAAGAGGGGTTTCATCAAAACGGGAACTAAACTGTGTTTGAGACAGACTGGGAAGAGAGGTGCTGCAATCATGTAAAATATCTGAAACATAATGTGTTTTTGTAATAATCAAGTATGAAAACCTCTGCTTTGTATTCTAAATACACCCCAAAAACTAAATCAAGACTTTGAAAGTGAAGTGACATACTGCCAAGTATGGTGACCCATACTCGGAATTCGTGCTCTACATTTAACCCATCCATCGTGCACACACACAGCAGTGAACACACACACACCGTGAACACACACCCGGAGCAGTGGGCAGCCATTTATGCTGCGGCGCCCGGGGAGCAGTTGGGGGTTCGGTGTCTTGCTCAAGGGCACCTCAGTCGTGGTATTGAGGGTGGAGAGAGCGCTGGACATTCACTCCCCCCACCTACAATCCCTGCCGACCTGAGACTCGAACCCGCAACCTTTGGATTACGAGTCCGACTCTCCAACCATTAGGCCACGACGTCCCCTAAAGGGGGTAAAAGGGCATAATAAGTTTTTGTAAACTTTAAGACTTTGATGAATAGAATTCTTTGAATAGAAAGCTCAAAATAACCATATTTATTTGAAATATAAATATTTTGTAATACTACCAAAATCCTCACTGTCAATGCGTTGTTGCTGAATAAAAGTATGCATTACTTTTAAGTATGTGAAATCTGTATGACTTTCTTGTATGGAACAGAGATTATGATGTTTTGAAAAATGTATAAACTATTTTTGCCTTTTTTTTTTTTTTTTTTTTTTCTTCATACCAGTAAAAGTCAGTGCAGTCCAAAACAACATTGGACCCCATTGACTTTCATTGTGTGGACCAAATTTTTTTTTATTAGATCATCTGTGTTCCAGAGAAGAAAGTAAGTCTTAAAGGCTGAGAATATGATAAAATTAGGCCTAAATCTTAATTTTTGGGGTGAACTAACCACAGCTTTCTTTTTCCATTTTTACTCCTTAAGATGCATAGTATTTTTATTTATTATTTTTTTTGGTATGCCTTCTGGTGAATCATGTGCAAGGGTCTGCCCCCCCACCCTCTCTTTCTGCATTCTGGTCCTACGGGCTCTGCCACATGTTGTGCCTCTTACAGTGGTGGTACTGTTTTCGTGTGTGTTTGTTACAAACGGGTGGCCTTATATCCAAAATGAAGATATTGTGTGTCTGTTCCTCCACTTCACCCTCATGACTTGGTCACCTTTTCATTACCCAAACTCTTTCCTCTCTCCTCCATTAGACCACAGTCACGCAGCACTAAACTTGCAGATCATTACCAGCTTGTTCGAATGGTCTTTTATCAAAACAGAGTTCATTGTTTGTGGTGAAGTTACTTAAGAGTGCCCTACATGTTTCAAAATTCAAACTCTGGGGGGTGGGAGTCCACTTTTGCATCGGTTTCACACACTTCTTATTTAAGAGAACTTCCCTCGGGCTGTCCAGCTCACAATGACACTGCTGTGCTCTACGGTTGGCTTCAGTTGCCTGCTGTGTCACCATGATGCAACTCTGCATCTTCCATCCATTTATGCTTTAGCTAACGCAAACATCACAAAGCAATCAAAGATTGTGAAATCATCTCAGATAGAAGTACACGTCTACCTTACTCACCGAGCAAAACCAGGATGCACAAAGAGGTTGCGTTTGCAAGTTTAAGATCATATGACATTATTTTGCAGCATTCTTTTATTGTTTGATCACCATCTACATATTTTTATTTCTGTCTTCTCACAGAAAGGCAGTCCAGGAAAGTTCTCCATGAATGTACGTCACAATGATGATGACAGACCAGATTCCGCTGGACCTGCCGCCACCACTATTGAACAGGGAGCTGGCCATGATGCCGCACATGATTAATGTTAGTGGGGATGGATCGCAACAGGTGAGCGCTACTCTGGGTGATGCATGAATTGAGAATGTATACCTTGAATGCAGTGCAAGTCGCTTTGCATAAATGCCTCTGCCAGATGCATGCATATAAATGTGAATGTAAGTTATATATTCTTAGAGCAGGGATTTTTAATCATTTGCTAAGGACCTCTAAAAAGATGATCCCCTTCCAATCATGGAAAAAATATGTATGTAGAAAGACCCGTTTAAAAAATTGGCCATCAATTGAATAATTTAAGTAATTAATTGAATGTGTTTCCAATTTATTTTCTAGGAATTTCTTAGAGAAAAGATACAGCAAAAATATGTAAAATTTAATATATTTAAGGGACCTTTGGATGTAAAATTACAATATTAAACCCAGCTATTTAATATAACCATGCTGACTCAACCACTGGAGGTTGGGCTGGAACTATCTGACCAATACAGTTGTTCCTGTTAAAAGACAGTCTTATACTTCCTGTTCCATTTGGTGCACAAAATACACTCTTCAAATTTTAAAAAGGGAAACAAAAATAAAAGTTCATTTGAAGTTCAAGACCATATTTCTATGGGTTCATGCTGTGCTGAAGGAAGAGTTCACAAGTTGATAAGTTCTTTGGGAGTTGAAAGTGAAAGGTTGACTTGCTTTGTGGCTGCAGGACAGGTCAGCCGTTACCTTAAATTCAACTGACATAGGCTCTTTCGCACTAATTCCTGATGGAAAACAAAGCCAGAAACATCCAAGTCGGTATTTTGGTCAATGAGGAACATTGTAGTCATCTTACATTAGACATTCAAGGAGCACTGCAAGCCCTCAGGCATGCTTCACATTTCCCTTGCACATCTCTCTGTAGATCTGCGCTAATCAGAGCGGATCAGTCTGTTCTGATCTCTTCTCCAGGTGCTGCAGGTACAGCGCCCTGGCCGTGTTTGCTCCGGCCAGAGTGGAAAAAGAATCAGACCCTTGAGAGATGAGGAAAAGCAGATGCAGTCTGCAGCAGATAGGGAAGGTGCTTTGGATTCAGCCAGGTCCACGTTTCTCTGCATTACTGAAAAGAAAAACAGACTGATGAAGTTGTCAGTCCCCAGCATTCTTGATTAATTGTCACATTCGATGTAAGCCTGGTATGCAAAGGTGCGATGCTTGCATAAGGATGTGGAAGTGTGCATTTGCATTCTGCCAGTGTTACACGTCTATGTGTTGGGTGAGTCCTTTATCTGCATTAGGTGTGTGCCTGGAAGAGGAGGGAGGGGAGAACACAAGGTTTTCCTCTGGAAAGCCGGCTTGACTCTTCAGTGCATGCCGCCGTTCCCATAGCAACTGCAGCAGCAGCAGACAGTGTGTGTGTGTGTAGAAGCAGGAAGTAGGTGCCCAGATCTCCAGGGCTGGAGCAGGGAGATGGGAGGTCCGTCTGATACACGACCATCAGGGCTGTAAGGAAACATAGGGTTCGTGCGACATGGCGGGCCAACTTTTTCACATCTACAGGCACGTTTGCACTCTCAACAACCTGTGCGCTGAGAACATGATGGTAAGCAGCCTGGAGCAGAAGAGGGCATGGCGAGCCGACTGTTTCGAGGGGATTTCACAACATCTGGTTGCATCATATTTGCTTTCTTGGCAATTGTGGTCACTATAGTTTGCTAATGTTCCACGGCTCATTTTAAAGTAATGGATTAGTGCATTTTAAGGATTTGCATCTTTTTTCCCGTCTTGGATTGTGTTTGCGGACCAAACTTTGGCTTTGCATCTGTCTGATTCCCAGTGTTTTCGCAGGTGATCCTTGTGCAAGTCAACCCTGGAGAGACCTTCACCATCAGAGCAGAGGATGGATCCCTGCAATGCATTCAAGGTATGTTGTGCTTCCTGTCTCATGCAGTTTCACTTGCAACAGGTTCCTCAGGAGCTTGTTTCTGGAGTTTGCATGTATGATTTGCGAAATGTGGGATGGTGCTGTTGTTCCCTCTGTTCCTGTTTGTGTGGTGTTTTTCTAGCTAATCGAAACCATGATTGGTGTGTTATTGGATTTGGAGCTGTTGTAAACCGATGAGAGGCCGGGTGCAGGGCCACGACTGGCATACTTCTGAGGATATAAAAGGCAGAGTGTACAATGGCAGATTACAAAGCCTCTTTGACTCATTACTCCTCTCCTTTAACATTCAGTGTCTTTGTAGCTAATTAATGATGGACAAGATGGATCATTTGCACATGCTGCACTTGGATTCTCTGAACAGCTGCACAGATAAGGACAGCTCTCGGAGGAGTGCAATAGTTTGAGAAGTTGCTCAATGTTCTTATATGTTGGCTTCTAAAAATACAAGAAGGAAATTTGCAGTAAAATTTCTTCTTAATACAGGAGACGTGAATGGTATGGTAGCTGGTCACAGTGTTATCTAGTGCAGTGTTATCCAAACTTTTGTCTTGTTATTATATATACACTACTGTTTAAGGTTTTTAAGGAATACTTTTGTTTAGCAAGGATGCATTAAAATGATCAAAAGTGACCGTAAAAACATTTGATTTCTATTCATCATAGAATTCTGAAAAACACTGAAAATATCACAGCTTTTACACAAATATTAAGCAACAACTGTTCAACATCTCTAATAATGAGAATTTTGTCCCACTTTATATAAAAGGTGGCCTTAACTATTATATACTTGCATCAAAAAAATAAGTGCAATGTAGTTATTGTGTTCATATTGCATTGCAAAACACTTTTGCTGCTATTGATGTGAGATACGGGTGAGGTTAGGTTTAGTGGTATGAGTAGGTTTAAGGGTGGGTTAAGGTGTAAGGGATGGGTCAGCATTGTAATTATAAATGTAATTATAGAAATGAATTACAGATGTAATTACATGCAGATATTTTTTAAATATAATGTAAAAACATGTATGTACACAATACGTGCATTGTATCAAATGATTCATTTAAATGTAAGTGCATAGTTAAAGCCACCTAGTATAAAGTGGGACCAATAATTTTTTCCTGAGCAGCAAATCAACATATTAATGATTTCTAAAGGATCATGTGACTGAAGACTGGGGTAATAGCTGCTAAAAATAATACATTTTGAAATTGTTTAAGATTCAGACATGCTGACACAATGTGGCGAGTGTGATTATTGGTTTTATACAACCATCCTATACAATCAAGATAATCACTAATGATTAAGTTTAGACACTGGCAAGGCAGATGTTTAGACATTTAAACAGGCAAAATCACAGTCGTGTAAGAAAACACTTGTACTTAAGGTAGCATAACAATTTCCCTGCTCCAAAGTGATCTTCAGGTTGTGGTGGCATAGGTGGGTGGAGAGCAGGCTGGATGGGCCGTGAAGGGCACACTGTTGTGATAAGGGTCAGAAAGAAGGCTCTGTAGGGCTTGGCAGCAACAAGTGTTGACACGAATAGAACAACAGGCCACAGCACTGGCCCTGCTCGCTGCCACAATGTGCCTTTTGTGTGTTCGTCAGCTTTAGGTCCTCACCGGTGATTCCCAATAGCTCTTTTTTGTGGCATCAATTCATTAACTTTCATCCATTGTAATCTCAAGTCAGATTGAGTCATTCCAAGTGTCCTTGTTGCTGCATTTTTGTCAAACCAGTTCCTCCTATAAGAAAAGCATCAATGCTGTAATTAATAGCTGTACTTGGCTTTAACCTCTCCCTGTGTAAGGTTAAAAACAACAAGGAAGTACTTAGGTTAAGCCTTTCAGGTCGTGCCATTGTGTTGGACAGAAGCACACAAGCACATCCGACGCTTAGTGAAAAGGCTCGGCTTATGGCATCACGGTGTTGAAAAAAGCAAGGAAAAGCAACCTGGCGAAACAACGAGAACAAGGTGTGGCACATGGAGGAGAGGGGCATTTCAAACGCACGTGTTTACAGAAAAGGTCACTGGGTTTAATTAGAAGTGTCGACTGAAGCTTATGCTCTGAAGTAGCTGCTTTTTACAGAGAGGCTTCTTTGTCATTATGCAAACCTCAGAGCAGAAGCCTAGATTTAGGATTTTATATAAAGTAACCGCTGTTTAGCCCATGGACCGCTGGCAACACAGAACACAGAGAAAACGTTTTGAAAATGCTTGGGCCAAGATCACATTTGGAGTTGAAAGGTTTAATTTAAAATGATAGTTCATCCAAAAAATGATCATTCAGTCATCATTTACTCACCTCATGTTGCTCCAAACCTGTATGGATTCTTCTGCAAAGCATAAAAGAAGATTTTGAGATGTTTTAACTGTTTTGATCCAAAATCAATGTGGTTCAAGAAAACGTTGTTCAAAAAGATTGGACCCCGCTGAAAACACTTGTTATACAGAATTAAATGAGGGTGAATAAATGGACAGAATTTATAATTTCTTTGGTGAACTGGTACTTTAAATATGAAAGTTTGTCTCTCTGTCACTTAATTTTTGATAGTAGGTCTCTGGAATCATTGAAGTAGGCTAGTGGAAAGAGGAGGCTGTTGGTTAAGAATTTTATAATTAAGGATTCTCTGCTCTTATTGGTCGCTTTCCATCCTCCCTTGTCATCAACTTTCATTGCAAAAACAGCACTTTTTCCTGTCTTCCCACATGGAGATCCCACTCACCTCTATTTTTGACACACTTGGATGAATGTTGTGCTTTATTTTTAGCATCTTAAGCATCAACTTTTTGACCCAACTCAATTCTTAACCTTCGCCTGCCAGGATCCATTGTCGGCATTGCAAACGCTAGTTTCTAAGCTTTTTGGCTGAGTGGCAGGTCATTACAGCGCTCTGAGCCCTATGTTTACTGGAGTTCTAGCCCGCTCCTATCGCTGCTAATTAGAGTGGAAGAGGTTGAACTGTAATCTTTGTCTTGTTTAAACAGGGTGACCTTTTACTTTTTCCAGGGGACCGCTTAACAAGCCTCCGCCACAGTCCATTCTCGGCAGTAAGGCTGCTCCGTGCTGCTTTCCCACACTTTTGCAAACGGAGGACAGTTCTGTTGTTTGAGTTCAGCCTGTCCTGGGTTGCTCGCTGTCTGTTTTGTGTTTCTGTGTGTGCTCCCCTTTTTTGTTTTGTTGTGAGGTCAAGGTTGTGTATGAAGGTGTTATCTCCAGCATTTCCTGGCCGAGAATGAGCACAGTTGTGTTTTGACTAGCCTAGCGTAGAGATGTGATGTTTATGAAGGGCAGGTAAAGCAAGTTTTGAGGTTAACTAGGGACACTGGATCCATTTGCAATCCAGCCATCTGTGAGCACTTCCTTTTTGTCATTTACCCAATGATCAACCAGCTACTTTCATCTCTAATGCTTTTGGACAGGCATTAACCATTTTCATTTGTTTTGTTTTTCTTCTCTCTTCAGTATCTGCTGATAACCGTTTCTGTGTTTACAAGCACTTTTTTCTGTCAAGTAATAAAAACATGAAATGGCTTTCGAAGCCAATTTTAAATCTTTAATGTAACATTTCCTAGTTGAACAGGATATTCAGTGAGAAAAAAATGTAGGTTGGTGCTTGATTTTATCAATTTGGACCAAATGTGTACTGGTCCTACGATGAAGATTAGTTACTAAAACAAAGCCTAGTTAGCTCTTTTGCTATTAGTTAACATTATCCAACAGCCTGTGTGGCCTAGGTGACATCATCAGAAAAGAAAAGTGGTTTCATAGGCGTAGAAAGTTCTCATATTTTGATATTTCACAAAGACAAATATTGTTTTTGTGAAACCGCATTCACTAATGAATTTATTAATAAAATGTGTATTAAAAGTAAACACATTGTGACCTTTTCATATATATTTTAATAGATAGCGCACCAAATATATAACCTGCTCACTAGTGCCCCCTGAATTAAATGTTGAGAGTTTCTTATGATTGTTGAACATGGGACAACTATAGACATTTTATAATGACAGTCAAAATAAATTGTGGATGTAATGCATCTCAATAAATACGAACAAAATCACTAGCATGTATTGATTTCGCAGTGTTTTCATGGCAGTTTGATACGCAATTGAATTAAGATTTCACAGTTGAATAAGCCTGCAAGTCCTCTCTACTCCAGCTTGATGAAATTACACACAAAGCCCCAGTATCTGTGTCTGTACTGTGAGTATGTTTGTGTAATTAAGTGTGTTTTATTGTTTCTGCCATGAGGAGTCATAGAGAATGGCTTCTCTGGTGTAATTACAGCTTTTGCTGAGAGCACGTTATTCTCATCTGCACGCCGTAATTTAGCAATGATGTACGGCAAAAGCATTGCAGTCAGCAAGCATTGAATCTGATTTTCTGCACAACACACCAAAAAGATTCCATTTATGCCTCGGAAAGCATATCGAAATGAAACATGCTGAATGAATTTGTTTGGAACCCAAGGGAATCAATATTGGCCAGAAAAAGAAAAACAAAAATGAACAAGGAAGACATGTTGCGTTCTTCAATCGAAAGAGGACAATAGTGTTCTTGTCCTTGCCATCGGACTGTATCTACATTGACTGAAGGTCATTAGCTAACTTTAGAAAAGCCCCATGAATGGCTATTGTGGCATGAAATGAGTGACTTTCTCAGCTTACCGTACTTCTACAAAGCACCGAGACAGAGAGGCAGACATTTCATGCCACAGGAGTAGGAATGGACTCAAGTACGGAGGTAATGGCAATGTGCTTGGTTGATTTTACAGAGTCTGTCAACTACTTGAGAAGAAATTTGCAAAATACACATCCCTTTCGTTCTCAGCACATCTAAAGACTCTCATCCCACCTGAGCAATTGCTTCTCCACTAACTGCAGTCATTTCATAATTGATTAATCATCTTCCAGGTCAGCAGTCCATGTGCTTATAATTGTGCTGTGCTGAAACAAATCGGAGAGTGACAGACAGATAAAATACAGAATTTGAACTGTAACCCTGAAGGCAGTTTTCCGGTTTTACAGAGGTGAAAGTGTGTTACAGTCCCTCCTTTAGGGTTTATTTTTCTATGTGCACGAAGCAGCTGGTCTTCTATTTATGTTTGGGAGCCTCATCGCCTGAGAGACAGGTCTAGTGTTAGATAATAGGTCAGCTGGAGAAGACACTCAGGTGATGTGCAATAGCATGTGTTGTTGAAGTATAACTTTCTGAAGGAGCTCAAAAGAAGAGTTCAAAATTTCCTCTGATTATTAAATCATTTATATTTATATTCATTTTATTTTAATATTTATAAATATGAATATTTAAAATATTAAACGTTCGTATTTATAAATATTAAAATAAAATTAATTAAAAAGATAATAATTAAATATAAATGATTTAATAATCCGAGAAGTGTTACTATAACTGTTAGGCTTGGAAGTTGTTGGTCTATCAGACAATGTAGTTTCATGGTTTAATACTTATTTAAAGGGAAGAACTCAATGTGTGCAAGTGTTAGGTATCAAATCAGACTTATTGGAAGTGGGTACGGGAGTCCCCCAAGGATCTGTATTGG
This sequence comes from Barbus barbus, assembly GCF_936440315.1. Taxonomy (NCBI): domain Eukaryota; kingdom Metazoa; phylum Chordata; class Actinopteri; order Cypriniformes; family Cyprinidae; genus Barbus; species Barbus barbus. The sequence continues at coordinate 17,373,333 of NC_136743.1, read as the reverse complement.
GGCCATTATTATTTATTATATATATATATATATATATATATATATATATATATATATATATATATATATATATATATATATATATATATATATATATATATATATATATATATATATATATATATATATATATATATATATATATATATATATATATATATATATATATATAAAAATTTAGACGTTAACATTGATAATGCAAGGTTCCACTTTTATGCAGACTACACTGTCATCTATTGTTCTGCTCCTGCAAAACAACAAGCTTTGGGTGACTTACAATCAGCGTTTGATATTATTCAAGCAAGGTTTTTTACTTTGAAGTTGGTTTTAAATGTTGAGAAAACAATTTATGTGTTTATCAAACTCTACTATCTTGGCCAGGACACTCCTGGAAAAGAGATTTTTAATCTCAGTGAGTTTCTTTCCTGGTTAAATAAAGGCAATAATTAACATTATTTCATTTATGATAAATGGACATGAATTAATCATGAATAACAGTATATTTATAAATTAAAAACAAAAACTTGCTGTGAGCATATTGTTCTTTTTTTATTTCATGATGCTTAATACAATAATTAGAATTTTTTATGAGATGTTTCCCATAATTAAATTCTAGAAATTAAGAGAGAGAGAGAGAGAGAGAGATGTCTCCTGGCCTAGACGATGCATAAGGTCAGGTTTGTTATCTGAAGAATATGCTCTCAGATCTGATTTTCTTAAATCTGTTAAAGATCCATAAATAAACACTGACAAATTTTTGACACTTATATTTGATAACTTAAAATGTGGTGTGGTGGCTCATGGAGAAGAGTAGATTCCCTGAGAAAGACAAAGAGTAGGCGAATTGAAAGAATTCCTGTCTGCTGGCCCAAGCTCAGGCGAGGAGAGCAGTGTGGGGTGAGAGGGTTCATTTGGACAAGGCCCGGTGACCGTGGCCAGAGAGGCACGGCCTGAGACAATTTGCCCGGCTTATTCCAGATGTGCCTTATAGGCTTTGGCAGAAGATTAAAGCTCTGCTGCCCATTCCTCAGCCACACCCTCTCAGAGCTGAGCGAGTGAGCGAGAAGAAGGGAAAGAGAGTGAGCACATCAGGTCTGCATACCAGAGCCTCTTTAGATCTTTGCAGTTTCAGCACAATGTAACTTAAAAATGTTCCTTGCAGATCATTCCAGTATCATAACCAAATATTAGAGCACAGGAGTCCAAAACCAAACGCTACATGGAAAATACTAGATTTCATCAGGAAAGAATGTGAGCTCCAGTGAGGTTTTAGCTGTGCGACTTGGTGTGGCACCAGGGTAGTTTGGTGTAATTAGATCAGAATGCAAGAAGGAAGAACCTGGAAGTGCCTTCTTGGGCTTGTGACCTGAACTTATAGATCCTTTAGGAAGGTCAAGGATTGCATGCGATCTCTTTGCGAGTCTGAAAAAAGACGAGTCAGTATAACGCATGTGTTAGTTTGTTTTTGTTTAAGTTATAGTTTTAGTATTTAGATAAATCTTTTAAATTGAGTCTTTTATTTAATAATGTCATATTCATTATTCATCAATATTACAGTAAGACTAAAATGGTATCTACACTAATGTTTGGGTCACTAAGATTTATCAAGGAACCCTGTAAAAAATCTCGGTATCATAAAAATATTAAGCAGCACAACTGTTTTCAACACTGATAAGGATGAGAAATGTTTCTTGAGCAGCATATGAGCATATTAGAATTATTTCTATGGGGTCATGTGACAGAAGACTGGAGTAATGGCTGTGGAAAATTCAGCTTTGCATAACAGGAATAAATTACATTTTAAAATATAATAAAATGGGAAACGCTTATTTTAAATTGTAATATTTCACCTAATTACAGTTTTTACTGCATTTCTGATCAAATAAATAGCAGATTTGACTCCAAATGCTGACTCCAAACATTTTATCAGTGGTGTAATTTTAGTGTGAAATTAATTCAGTAGAAATATTCAGATCAACATTACCTGAAATATTACAATAAGTGGCTTAATTTAAGTTAATTTGTGCAAGTTGTGTCCTGTTAGATATCTGATTAATTTCATATGTACAGTAGTGTGTAGATTGGGTTACCTGGGTTATTATTTTGCTGGGGTTTTTTTTCTCAACAGTGTTTTTAGTTAAAATTGTTTAATTTTGCTCTGTATTTCTCATTTGTCAATGAATGCTTGTGTCAGAGGGAGTTGCAGCAACAACACATTTTTTGTTGCGTGATAGAGCATCACTTTCGCAAACCCTTGTATTTTTTTTATTTGGTTTCGGTAGTGCTCTCTGACATACTGAAGTGTAGTCCACGTTTCCAAAGAAGGCTTAGTCAGGATTAGTCAGATTTTGAACATGATTTTGGACCTCAAATGGCTGAGGAGAGGCATCTTTTCTCCTCATTTTAACTTCCATCTGTCTGAAAGGTTTTGGAGGCCAGATGCAACTCTTCCAAGAACGATTGCTAATATTCCTTTCAAATAAAGGGGGCTTTAGTGAAACTGGGTTAGCTGTTCTCAAATCTCAGACTGAACTGAACTTCTCGGGTCTGTCAGTAATTCTGTCCCATCTTTTCCTCAGCTCTCTCTCCTCTCCTCGGCTTCCCCTCAGCCAGACGCTTGCGTCCCGTCTTCTGTTTTAAATCTCTCCTCGTGCCTTTCTGCATTCTCACCGTCTCACTGGGAGTTTAGTCCTCCTTCTACAGTAATATTCCTTTGCTCTCTCATCTCTCTCTCTCTCTCTCCGTAGGCAGTCTGCTCCAGACAGCTTGAGTGCAACCTGGCAGCAGTTTTGTTTCCTGCTGACGTGGCTCTGCTATATCAGGGCTGCTGAAATCCCTCTCTCTCTCTCTCTCTCTCCCTCCCTCATCTCCTTTACTTCCTGCTTCAGTAGCTGGCAGTCTACACTTCACTCTCTCACAAAAAAGTCCCACAGGCCTTTAATACTGATCAGTTGGTTTGCTTTCATTTGGATCTGGTTGTTTCTTCGCGGTGGCGTATGGAACGGAGTTGAGTATGGGTGGTGTGGTGCTGTGCCATGTCTGCCCCGCTGTGCTCCAGCTGAGGAGTCTGTGGTCTGTGCCAGAGCCATCGAAGGACGCGGCTCTCCGAAACATTCCGCTGATGCAAACTCTTCTGTGTGGAGACAGTGTAGCAGTTTAAAAGGACAGTAAACCCAAAAATGTAAACTCTACCATAATCTATAGTCAACCTGCTGCCTAGTTGTTTTGTTTAGTCATTTAGTCCTATATCGCTTTTTTGTTCCCTCAGAAATGATTTTTTAAAATCAGTATCGGTGAATATTAGATATTTAATTATTTTGCCTATTTTAAAGGGTTACTCCACCCCAAATGAAAATTGTCATTAATCACTTACCCCCATGTTGTTCCAAACCCGTAAAAGCTTCGTTTGTCTTCGGAACACAATTTAAGATATTTTGGATGAAATATTGGGAGGCTTGTGACTGTCCCATTGACTGCCAAGTAAATAAAACTGTGAAGGCCCAGAAAGGTATGAAAGGCATCGTCAAAATAGTCCATCTGCCATCAGGGGTTCAATCTGAACTTTACGAAGCGACAAGAATACTTTTTGTACACAAAGAAAATAAAAACAAAGACTTAATTCAACAATTCTTCTCATCTGCATCACCGTAGCGCAATTTTGGAGAATATATGCTGGACGTAAATAGCGTATGCTGTTCTGTGTCAGCCGAACCACACGGATACATCTATGTTTATTTACACTTTGATTTGAACAAAAACGGCGTATCCGTATGGTGTGGCAGACACAGTACAGCTTATGCTATTTGCTGTACTACTTTTGACTGGTTCACCTCTGATGATTGTGCCAATGTAGTTTTCAAACAGTAATAAAAAAAAACCCTACTTTAAATTAAATATAATATTTTTGTTTTGTTTATTTTATGGCACCAATGTTTTTTTTGTTTTTTTTACTTTACTGCAGGTAACTGAAAGGCTTAAGAGGTAGTCTAATGTCTACCTCTCTACTGTCTATGTGCATGTATTATATGTTACAAATAATGTATTTTTGGGCCAGCTTTAATGTTGTATTACATTTTTGTGATACTTGTTTTTTTCTTTTGAACAACCCATTTTCAAGATTTGATCCGATCTGATTATTTTTGAACAACTGGCCTCTGATGATCAAATTCAATAACACTGTTAAATGTAATCTTTACCAAATCCCAAAATTAATATTTCTTTTTCAAATTGTACATTGTTGTGATGCCTAATTCACTTGTAGCATAAATCGTAATAATAGTAATAATAATTGTATTTTTAATGTTTAATTTTAATATTGCCTATTTATTATTCATTAGCCATAACATAACAATGATTAACATTATTGACCATAAAATTATTGGCTATAAAACATGCATTAAAATGTCCTAAAAATATCATTTCATTCACTGTAGCATCCAAATGTTTATTTTAGTTTTTTTATTAATAATTTATTTAACTTTAATATTAGCCATTTGTCAACAATAGCCTCAACATTATTATTGGTATTGACAAAATTATGTATTATCTGTATTATCCAAAAAATGATGCAGTGTTGACATTCAGAGGTGGGACTCTCTGGTTTACAAGAGAAGTGTTTGGAAACAATTTTGAAAAAAACATTTTTAGCAATTGCACATATGTGATGTTAGTGGTGCAGAAATGACTAATTTTGGCTCTGTTGGTGAATTCACAATATGTTGTCTCAATATGAGAGCCAGTGTAGACAGTATGATTTCAAGTGAATTTTTAGGTGAACTATCCCTTTAAGCAAACAGCTTATTTGGTTCCCACCTCCCACCTTGTGGAAATGGTAAAAGAGGACGAGAGCTCAGCAGGAGCTTTTCCTCTAGGTCTTGTAGGACTTCCTTCTGTACATCTTCAGCTAAAGGTAATCTGTGGTTCATGAGGGGGGTCATTGTTATCTCCTTGTATCCTCCTTAGTGTGGGGGCAATTCAGAATAGTAAAACAACAGACCAGCGGAAAGATGTTTACACACACTGAACATCTAAATGTGATGATCTGCAGCTTGGCACTTCATCTGAACCTCTGTTGTCTGTGGAAGAGTGAAATGTCTTTTATGTGTGTTATTTCAACACATACCTTATGCTAGTGTGCTATTGCATTTAATGAGTCCAAAAGCCATAAAACAGAAGCGGATGCCGGAGGCATAGCACTGCGTTCATATACAACCTCCCCCCTGAGAGTTCTCCTCTAATCGGTCCCTTGCCACAGGCTCCAACTTAACGGTTCCTCTCATGTTAATGGAAACCATTAACTTGGTTGCTGGAGTCAGTAACATCCTCATAACCTGTGTGTGTGTGTGTGTGTGTTTGTTTGTGTGTGCATACATGTCTTGCGTTAAAGGAATAGCGGTTTTTAGTCTTACAAAAATAAGTATACTGAAATATAATATGAGTAGCAGTAGATATCAGGTATTCAGTGTGTTTTTACTATGTAAAATAGGTTTGAACCTTTGTGAGATGCAGCCTGCTGTCAACTGTATTTTCTAGCATAGCCTGCTAACTGAAATTGAACCTTATAATCCCAGAATGCATTGCAACATTGACTGAATTGAACATTCTACATGTGCTCAAGAGGTCAGCACTCATGATTGACTTGATTACAGTTGATTCTACAGTCTGTTGTTAGCATATTTCTAAGAATTTATTATTCTAAGATGAAAACAAACTTGGCACATACACATAGTGAACAATACATTTTTAACAAGATTAGGGATGCACCGATACCACTTTTTCCAGTACTCGCCCGATACCGATACTTAAATTTTTAGTACTTGCCGATACCGAGTACCGATACCGATACTTTTATTGTATTTGTACATTTTTTAAATATTGGGTAAAGAAAACAAATGAGTATGTAAAATGTTAGTTGATTAACTTCATTTATCAAATAGATACTGTCAAACCAAAATTTATTCAGACACCTTCAACATTTCTCACATTTTATTCGCTATAGTTTAGAAAATGCAAATAAAATATTACAAGAACTCCAAGTTAAACTGTGTCAGAACAAATTTAGCTTGATAATACCTTTCTATCAATCAATCAAAATTATTCAGACAGCTGTTGGTATGACAATATTTACACAACTATCAATACTTTGTCGGCCCACCCTTAGCCTTAATGGCAGCCTGTAGTCTCCTGGGCATGCTGTCAACCAGGTTCATGAAAGCCTGAATTTAATTTTTTTTCCATTATTTGGTCTGAATAATTTTTGGTCTCACTTTTGCATCAATTTTACTGGTAGTCCACTGTATGAAGAATTTTTGGGTATAATTTGTCACGGTTTACTTTATTTTGCTATCCTCAGTTACTTAAATTAACTATAGTGTCCTGCACCCACTAGTAAAAAAAAAATAAAAAAATTATATCTGGTCTCTGAATAATTTTTGGTTTGACTTTCACTGTTAATTTTTTATTTATTTATTTGCTCTATGGTACATCATTTTAAATAGCATTAGAGCTGCTCCATTGCAGCGGCTCAGTGCTGTAACCACGCGTTTTGCTGTAATTATGCAGGGAACCACTCGTTATAAATCATTTTCAGATATAGAATTTTTTTTTTTTCATCTGAAACATGCTGCGATTTAGATTTCAAAGCCATATAATTGCAGAAACACGCATGAAGCAAGGAAAACACGCACAGCGCGCGCACTTATGTGTACCGGAGCAGATGACAGGGACAAGTACAGAACAGCCTAGCGCATTTCACACAGGCTGATAGTTTCACTTGTTTCACTCGTGTTCAATGCTTAAGGTTAAAAATAAATGATGTTTAAAGTGAATGAATGCCCCTATATGTTGTCATATATTTACGATTTAGTTTTAATTCAAATGATGCGTGCTGAGCGAACATCAATAAAGATCACACCACAGAAGTGCGCGCACTCTCTCTCTATCTCTCTCTCCCTACTGTTAAGTAACTTGTGCATTGTTTTACTTACTCGTTTTTGACATTTCCGACCGAAGTACAAACTTTCCAGTGATATCTGTGAGAAAGGGATATTCACTCGACAAGCTCGCGCATCTGCGCCGCCGCGCGCTGGATCCACTCAGCGTGTTTTGCTTATCAGCTTGCTCACATCAGCTATACAGGCATTAATACTGAATGTTTAACATTATATTCATTGCATGTACATTTTTAGACATCCTTAATCTCTAATAACTACATTCTGCTGTCTGTTTTTCTGTTGTTGGTGTTTCTTTGTCTGAATATGGCACTGATCACATGCGTGGTATCGGCGTTTAGTATCGGGGCATTTTAACGAGTACGAGTACATGAGCTCAGTATCGACCCGATACCAGTATCGGTATCGGGTGCATCCCTAAACAAGATAAAACTATTTTTGGTGCCTTTTAGGTTTAATAATAATGTAATATGGTCACTATTGTCCTTTATGCAATGTTCCAGCTAGCCGTGCTTTGCTAAACTCAGGGTTTGTTTATTTTATCTGGTTCTTCTGGCTGAAGATAGCAGATTAGGGAGAAGAATGTGAGGCCTGGGTCTGATAGCACTGTGAGGGACTGTGAATTTCAGCTATGGGAAGCATGAGCTTATCCTCACTCTTAAGCCTGGAAGGCATTCAGGCATTCTTTCGCTTGTCCTTTCAGAGAAAGTTCACCTAGACTTTGAGTCTAATGAGGCCAGACTCAGGATAGATGTGCTGCACACACGTTTGGTCTCGAGCCATCAGCTGTGTGAACTGCAGTTTGCCAGCATAATAATCTGTCAGATATTTGCTTGATGATTGTTGGCATGGGTTAATATTGATGTTAGTTACAGTCAGTCATATTTCAGGTGATTTGTTTATTTTCCAGTGGGTGACAGTTGGACGCGTTTATGTATATTTGTGTGATTTGTTTTGACATTTTTTCTATTTTTTTATTGTTATTATTATAGAGGATGTTGTTATTATTGTTATTATTATTATTATTATTATTATTATAACCACAAATATTATTACATATTGTTAGCCATTATGAATAACTAATAATAACCAAAATTATTATTGTTCTTGATATTAATAATAAATATTTGTTGTGGTTTTGTTTTGTCTGGTTTGTTTTTTTGTTTTGTTTTATTTTGGTTTGGTGGTTTTGTTCTCGTTTTTTGTTTGTTTGGTTTTGTTTCTGGTTTGTTTGTTTTTTTGTTTTTTTTTGTCCAGTCCACCACAGTAAACTACTAATATGTGGTTCTATTCATCCCTAATTTAAAACCAATTTAGCATCCACCATCACAAGCTTGTCAATCAGGCATCTTTCATACCAGCGTCAAGATGAAAGAGGAAATCATAATTGTGTTTACTGAATGTCCTTGAGGAGAGACATCTGTTTGATTTGAACCACATCCAGAGCAGTGCAAGAATCTGCTCTTTCATTTTATCACTCTCCATTTTTCTCTTTCTCCCTCTTTCTCTCTCTCTCTCACTCACTCTCTCACACACACACACACACACACACACACGCACACTCATATATATACTCCACCCTTTTCTTCTGTTTTCTCATAGAAGCTTGAATATATTTTTTAGGTCCTCAAGAATGGCTGGATGGAGTTCTTGGCCTGGTTCTTGCTCACAAATGTCTGGGTTTGTAGAGCTGGGGTGGAGGGGCTTGGCTGAAGTGTGAGACTGAATGAGATGAAGGTGCTGTGGGGAAACCGAGCTGGATGCATGACTCTCTGAGATCTGAATGATAAGGAACTTTTGTGAGTTTCCACAACAGCCCTTCACCAGACGTGCATCCCTGGGGCTGAACCGCTTTATACATGGTGAGAAGAGGATGAAGGGGGGATGATGAAGGAAGCGATAGCCACTGAGCACATGGTGCTCATTTACTCCAGCAGAAATGCTGCATTCTGATGCGAAGGGCCAGTTTTCATAAACGCTACAATTTCTCAGCTGAGATGAAAATCTCTTTCAGGAACATTGTTTCAGTTACAAGTGAGATGGTGTAGCGATATTTCAGTTAAGGGGTCTGTGGAGTGCTGTGCTAGTGTAGAGCCTGTATAGGATGTCCTGCTGCGGGCACCAATAGAATAATTTTTAGTGCTTTATATGGAATGAATTAAAGGAATAGTTCACACAAAAGTTTAAATTCTGTCATTATGTACTCACTCTCATTTCATACTCATTCCAAATTTGTCTTCTTTCTTCTGTGGAAAACAAACAAAAAAGATATTTTGAGGAAACACTCATGGATTGTATAAAACAAAGTGTAACTTGTTTTGAATCCCCCCCCCCCCCCTCCCCAGAATTGGATTGGAACAAAACACAGGCTGTATTCAAACCTCCAACTATTGCATTATTACCACTAATCAACATATTTGAATCAAATGTGCTAATAGTTAGGCTGCAGCTCTGAGAAATTAAACTAAAATGCATTGAAAGCAGAAATCCACTGGTCTGCTGCCATTCTGGCTTTGCTTCAGCATCAGACACTGAGTTTTCTGGCTACAAGAGCACTTGAGCTTGTTTTCACTCTTGGCTACATTTTTAAGGCCGGTTCTCAAGGCCAAAATTGACAAAAACCTTTCTGGACACCGTAGTTCTGTTTACAGGATATTAGGAGAGGAACAGTATCCAGGGGAACTAATGAGGAGAAGTGTGAGAGCGGATTATTTTCAGAGAGCTTATCTGAAGGTCAGAGCAGGACATGGTGTAGTCTCAACCCCTGCATTCCTGTCACATGATTTCAGGCCACGTCCCCCTCCTCTAAACACCCAACATTACTGAACACACTTACAGGAGACACAGAGAGGATGCAGCTTGCGTGTGTGAGATATTTACACGTCATCACTGGCTCCAGGTGTGTTACTGGGGCAATGAATGTGTAAAGAGTGAGATGCTACAGTAAACACAGCTGTTGAAACACACAGCGCTAACTGCCCTTCCTAAAGTCCAGTTCTCGCCATCCCGAATAGCTTGCAGCGTTCTCCTGACCCGTTTGTGCACATATTAGGATTGGGAATCATTACCCTTTTAACTTAATGATTCCAGTTCCTTAGTGATTCCTTTGACGTTTCTTTTATTGATTATTTGGGAGAGAATAGACAATAATTTGAAAGTAATTCAGTTTGCATTTATTGATCTTTAGCAGCAGTTTTTAAAACATAAGTGGTGTCGTTCATCACGATTACAGCTTGAAGTGATACTCAATCCCACCTGGGCTTCATCAGCAAGCAGCAATATATCAAATGTACGTGATCGCAATGCATCCTTTAGCTTGAAGCAATCTGAATCTAAATTTGCGATGCCTTCAAATGTAACTTTAAAAACAACTGATTTTTGTTTGTGATGCTTTACTACTGTTTTACGCAACCATAAACAATATATACATTTTCTTTACATGTGACACAAGAACATGTCATCTTCACTTATGAAACGGCATTCTTTTTAGATGTACGCTTCATATTTTCATATTTTGTATTCTGTTTTTTCAATAGAGGAAGAAACGTTTACTACTATGAAACTAATTATTAATTGGTATGTGCTTAGTTGGTTACTAGTTATTAGTTTTTAAAATGTTTTTCTTTTAGTTTAAATAATAAAATCTACCCAGCACTTAAAGAAAATATATAAAAAAATAACCCTATAAAATGACCCAGCAGGCTGAACCCAACATTTGGGTTAAAAAAAATAACCCAGAGTTTTTAGAGTGTAGTAATAATGATAAAATAATACAATACAATATAATAAATAGTAGTAGTAAAAATTATTAGTTATTACCGTTAACAACAACAAATAATATTATCTGCTTCCGACTTCACATATGCATATGTATTTACGTAAATAAGCTCATCTATTTTGATCTGTTTCATTTGTTTATTCTAAGACAGTTTTTTTTAAACCGTAGCATCAAGTAAATTGTTAACTGGTGTTTGATTAGTTGGTTAAACATCTACATTCATAGAATTAACATTTTCTTCTAAAAGGTACAAATACTTTTGGTTAGTATGTTTATCCATGCCATTCAACACTTGTGGAAAAGAATGTGAAATTATTGCAGACGTTGAAGGTGCTTAAGAACTTGACTGTGCAAAAAAAAAAAAAAAAAAACTGTTTCCAAAGCAATAGAAAAGAAGGTCATTGAGTTTTAGTTAAATCTTGAGCCATTTCCGGTACTGAGAACTGTAGTGTGTGGAGAGCAGAATGTCTTGCAGACTGCCAGTGGAGTATTACAATGCTGGCCAGTGGAGATGGCTGCATGCTCTAGTCATCTGTAGACCATCTGAACCACACACGCTCTCTCACACACACACACACACACACACACACACACGCACACCTGTGGGGCAGGTAATGTTTACAGATGTGCAGATGAGGGTGAAGTCATGTTCTTGTGAGTCACTTCTCTTTGAAGCACATCAAAGACGACACACACACACTCTTATGCGTGCTGTACACTCCTCCCTCTCATCACCCCAGTCCTCATCCCCCTCCTCAGAGTTATGAGCTTATAAAAACAATAATCATTATTAAAAAAAAAAAAAAAAAAAAAAAAAAATATATATATATATATATATATATATATATATATATATATATAATCATTTTTTCATTTTAGCTAACAACAAATAGTTTTATCTTATTTTTTATTATAATTTACAGTATGAAAAAAAAGCATATTTATTTTATGATTGGCTAAAAATAACTTTTAACAGTGTTATTGAATAATTAGTTTTCAAAACACAAATATTAAAATGTAAAAATTAAGGAAAATTAGCGACATTTCTATTTGTGGAAAATATTTCTATAAATATAAATATTTTCAATAAAATGTGAAGGTTTATTTATTTAATGAATTTAAAAACTAGGATTTTAATTGGGAATAATAGTAATATTAATAAATGCTCTTCATATCAGATTTTCTCAGGTTTACAGCATCTTACTACAGGACTTCCCAATGCCTAAACAGATTCCTTCTTTCACTTTGACTGTAGGAGAGATGAAAGGCTGCATTGAGGAAGGAAGGAAAGAGGAAAAAACATTTATCTGAACTTAACTTATCAATGGTGATTGTAGACGCAAGCAGTTAAAGAACAGTTTACTGGCTTAAAACGGATATACACCTACATATTGTCTCTCCTTTTCTCTCTCCACTGGTGGGCACGATGTGGCAGCCGTCCTACCTCTCTCATAGTGTGTTGGTAAAACAGAGGCGTTCTATGCTGGAAACCTTCGTCCGGTTTGCCTAGATTGAAGTGGATCAGTTTCTGTCTGCTATGTTCAGGTCTGTTCGACTGTGGCGCCTGAGTTCAGGAATTTGTCGTCTGCTTGAGAGATTTGGTGTGAAGTTCTTTGCTTTTGTTTTCTTTGACTGATGAAGAGTTGTGTGTAAAACTTTGTGGTATCTTGGGCTCACTTTATTGGCTGTTATCTGCTCGCCCTCTCCTGATCTTGTTTTCTGGTATGTTAAATATTTTCCGCAGTGAACGAGGGTTTGAAAGCGCTGCCAATAGTTTACAGGAAGTCAGCTCACAGATAAAGGTTAAAGCAGGGTCTTGTGTATTGCAATGAGGTGTGAGTCGCTCATCGTCAGAGGCTGTGTTTACACTCGCTGTCTGTCCCTCTTCCTTAATCCCAGGAGTCAAAGAGTTCAGATCTATGTGTGCGTTCTCTCTCTCCCTTTCTCTCTGTCAATTTCATTATTTTTGAAATTTAATGCTGGGTACATGCTAAAAGATTTTTAAAATCTTATATGATCTTCAGAATGTGAGACCACACAAACATGAGGAAAAAAGATTTAACCGTTTTGCTCCTATAGTGTGTGTTGTCCTTGGAGTTCCTGTCCACACATCAGGATTTTTGATCCTGTTGAATGTTTATGATTCACGATCGGGGCACCTCCGACGTTCTTCCGAGCAGATTCAGTCACTCTTAACACACCTCACACCACAGGAAAATCTGATAAGAGAATCTTTTGAACCACCAAGCTAATCTGGACATTAACTAGGATTGTCGGAAGGGGAGAAATCGGCCCAAAATCAGCCCGATTATCTTGTGGTGTGTACCCAGCATAACCTTTTTTGGTGAACTTTTTATAATATTGTTTTGTGTAAACTGTTGCCAAAAGCACCAAAATGCAACCAAAAATCAGTGATAAAATAAAATAATTACTCTGTTGTACAGAAAATAAATTAAAGCATTATTGGAAGCTTATTATTATTTTGTTTGTTTTTTGTTTTGTTTCTTGTTCTGATGTTTTGGCTTGCTTTGCTTTGTTTTTGTTTTGCTTTGCTTTACTCTGTTATGAAAATGTATTTGATTTTGTGGTGTTTTTATGTTTTGGGTTTTGTTTTGGATTGGTTTTGTTTAGTTTGTATTGGTATTTTGTTTTGCTTTGCTTTTTCCTTTTGTTTTGTTTTTAGTTATAGACGTTTTGTTTTGAGTACAGAAAATGGATAAACTAGTGAAGTTGAGAGCAGTGGTTGATTTCTGAGGGTGTGGAGTTTAAATATAGATTTCCCTGTGACAGATGAATTACTGCCCTCACCCAGTAACACCTGCATTTGATCTCTTTTACACAGGTCTCTCTTCACTAGTGCTCTTTCTCTCTTTCATTTATCTCAGAGTATCTGAATCACCAAAGCGTTATTGGCATGACTGTAAAAGATGACTATATCAACAAAAAACTTTCAGGTGCTTACAAAGTCCAGGTGTTGTGCATAAAGGAAATAATGTACCATAAAGAGAATAACACGGCATGTTGACAAAGCATTTAAAATCACAGTGGGGACATGGAACAGGAATATTCTTACAAAGTGTCAGGAAAGAAAGGAGAATGTCAGTAATAGCATTTTGTGTTGGGAAATGTCAACCCCCATTATTTAGTTTGTTTGTTCTTTTTTTCTAAAAAAAAAATGTAGGAAAGTGAAATCACGCTTAAACTCTTTAGTACTTTATAAAAACTGCCATTAGGCAAAAAAAAAGACTACATTGTTCTAATTGGAAAAATAAAATCTTATATCAGCCTAACTAGATGCGGAGTTGATTTTAAAATAAATAAATAAAGATCCGCATCCCTGCTGTGTACACTTGTACACTCACACAATTACGTCTAGTTCTAGGCCAACTCTCTCTTTCAGAAAACCTTTGTTGGCGAGACTATAGCCAATAACAACAATGAATTTTAAACAAAGAAAGAATGATTAGGTATGTAAACTCTAAATGATGAAAGGGAGCAGAGTCACGATCACATAGATGAAGAGAATTGTAAGAGAAACTGTTCGCTCTCTTTCCCTCTTTTTGTCACTTGATGATAGAGGCGTAGAGTTTGTTTCTTAAGGGGTCTGCCAAACAGAGGAATTAAGATCCATCTCTGGTAATCAGATAGCAAGTGTTCACTCAAGACATGTTGTTTATATCTGGTATTAATGTCTCAAATGGTCTTCATTGACTAATTTCTTCACTCACTATGCCAGTATGTTCCTGCATGTTGCACCCCGTTTAACCTGTATTTAAACGTTGGCCATTTGTAATTGGATCAATACCAGGTGTAAACGGGTTCTCTGCTGGTCTCCAGCACACCACTTCTCTTCACTTCTGAGATCCTAAGCCTTGTTCATGTGCTATTCTTGACAATGGGTGAGTTAATCCAGGTGTTTGTGTAAGCATCGGATAAAAAGCGTGTGTGTGGTTCAGCCTCAGCAATAAACCGTAGACTGGCCTCACTTTCACTTTGAAACAGGAAGTCGTCTGCTCTCAGCCTTATTTTTCATTTCCATGGGCCTGTTTACACACTTCCAGCTGTGGCACCTCTCTATGAGAAAGAGAGAGAGAGAGCGTTTGTGTGTGTGTGTGTGTGTGGGGCTGCTGGGAACAATGAGTCACCGGGATCAGGGTTAATAGACCGCAACAAAATGCTTCGCCATAATTAAAACCAATCATGCTATGCTCAAACTCTCCTTGTCTATCCTTCCAAAGGTGTGTGTTTGTGAACAGTCAGTCTTCTGTTCACACACATCAGAGAAATGTCATATTCTGTCTGGGGCCTGTAAGACTTCTATTTTTTTTAAAGCAATTAGCATGTTTATCCAGCAGGGATGCATTAAATTAATCAAAAGTGACAGTAAAGACATTAGTAATGTTATATAATATTTCTATTTCAACTAAATTCAATTCTTTTGAGCTTTCTATTCATGAAAGGATCTTGAAAAAAAAAAAGTATCGTGTGCACAAAATATTAAGCAGCTCAACTGTTTTCAACATTTGATGAAATGTTTCTTGAGCAACAAATCGGGATATTATAATGATTTCTGAAGGGTCATGTAACACTGAAGACTGGAGTAATGACTGCTGTAATTTCAGCTTTCCCATCACAGGAATAAATTAGAATTAATTTAATTAGAATAGGATTGCACAATATTACTGTTTTACTGTATTTTTGATCAAATACAGTAAATGCAGCCTTGGTGAGCAAAAGGTGTTTCTCTTGAAAGCATCCAGTTCTGGGATGAAGTTTGTTCTTTGTTCAAATTGTTCAAACTCTAAAATGGGTTTGAATCTGCATTTCACATCAAGTTTTGGACCAAGAACAACTGACAGCATTTAATCTGTATCACTGCTCGAATTCATTTTTTATTTTTGTGATCTGTGCTAAATTTAAAACCTGTAGGAAAGAAAAATTAGGTTTCAAAACCAGCAATAAGCTAGTTTTTAGACCATAGTGGCTAGTCTGCCAAATAATGACCAGCTTGGATTTGCTAGAAACCAGCTGCCATCTTTCAAAGCACAGATGCCAATTTAAAGCTAGATTTTCCAGCAGGGATGTATCTCTTTTATTTTCTCTCTGAAGAATGATGCTTAAATGAAACTGAGGCCTCCATTTAGTCTCCAGAACTGTGAAAGAGCAGATGTGTTGGGTTCCTTCATAGCCCAGATGCTGAATACACACACTAGGGATGTGCATCTCCATAGTCAACGATACGATACATTGAAGATGCATATGAAGCAGCTTGCAACACGATTTACCCCTATTGCGATGCAGTGCGATTCGATTTTGATTCAAATCAATACAATGCGATTCGATGCAATACGATGCAATGGAAAAAATACGATCGCTCTTCTTTGGTTCAGACAGACAAATCATAAATTAACTTGTGTCTTCTAACTTCTAATGCCTCGAGGCCTGTTTCATAAATCAAGTTTACCAAATAGGCCAGGCTTATTTCAGTTAGTCTGGCTCACTGTAAAATGATTTGATTCCATAAAGTAAATTTAACAAAGATCAACCTCAGTCACTGTGGCTACTTATGCTGGAAAGCTAACCTGGTTCAGGGCAGGCAAACTGTCAGGCTAAGCTGAGCTCACTGCCCAATAGGAATGCAATGATATTACCACTGACTCTCTCATACTATCACAGCCATGCAGCCTTTCTCTCTGGTTTTATGACAGCTGTTCCTTTTATAGTTAGAACAGATAGCATTAGAACATTACAATCTAACATTGCTCTTTTAAAGCATTAACGATCACTAAACTAAAAGTTAAAATCAATAACTTAAAACTACATTTTAACTGCTATAAGAAACACCAATTAACTCATCTGAGCTTAGTAATTAGGACTGTATTAGCTTACATTTTATTTACCCATTACAATAGTCCCTTTATACTTACTGCTATCATAAAATACATATTTGACACAGAATTATTGCGCTCCGTCTGTTTAGCGTGCAGCAGCGCTCGTCCACTCGCGTAAGCCCACTCCTGACAGCAAAATGGATATATTTGCATGACTTTCAAACATTTAAAGGTGAAAAATATACTCGTGACATGCCAGTTATGCACTGAGGAAAACACAACGTCTCAAATGCTTTAAACCGCACAAATGTATTCGCTGTTTGCCATGGTGGATCGATCTGATCCATGATCGACATTTAAAGGGGTCATATGATGTGATTTCAAGTTTTCCTTTCTCTTTGGAGTGTTACAAGCTGTTTGTGCATAGATAAGATCCCTGAAGTTGCAAAGACTAAAGCCTCAAAACCAAAGAGATATTCTTTATAAAAGTTAAGACTCTGCCACGCCCCCCTAAAACTGCTCGTTGAAACACGCCCCCACATGTCTAAGTCACGATGTGGGGAGATTTTCATAACACCGCCCAAAAGTATACGCAATGAAAGAAGGCAGAACTATTATTCTCACTGTAGTGCTGTTGCTGCTGCCGGTGCCGTGTCCTGGAAACGCTGTTTCATAGTGAAAGCGAAACTTTGTTTGGGCTTCCAAAAGAGGACACAACTAGAAATCAGATGTTAAGTTGTATTTACAACACTGTTCCAGAGCAGTTCAATGCAAATATTAGAGTGTGTGCAGCACAATTTACGGAGGACTATTTCCTGAACTTGGAAGCTACTATGTTGGCTCGCACAAAGGCTGTTTCTATAAAGTGGGGCAATTCCAACTTTGCACGGACAGTCTGGCGCTTCTGACTCTCAGCGTGTAAATACATTTCTGCCACTGACGATTCAAACGCGAGTTTTGAGCTGTGTAGAGTAGTGCTTGTTGTTTGTTTCTCCGATCACAAATGCAGACATGGTAAAAGACAGTATAAGTCATTATAATCAGTAATTATGTCCCCACTGGATGCAACAAATGCCTCGTTTATAATGGGTTTTATTGTTTTTGTGTGGTCGCACTGTGAAACGTCATCACAATACTGTGAGGGGCGTAACATTTCCGTCTCACACTTGAGGTATTCGGACAATCACAACGTACTGGATATCTGGCCAATCAGAGCACGCCTTGCTTCTCAGAACGATGAGCTTTGTAAAAATTTACGCCTTTCAGAAAGGCGGGGCTTAGAGGAGCAACACTAATGTACAGTATGTGGAAAATAATGTGTTTTTTTAACTTTAAACCACATAAACACATTGCATTACACCAAATACACAAAATAATGTTCTTTTTAGCAACATCATATGACCCCTTTAAGGTCTGCTTAAGAATAAGCGTGCACAAATTAGTTAGATTGTGTGAACTTACATTGTCGTTTATAACCACTTTAGACCCAATTGATTTGTTAGGTTATTTCATGTCAGGTTTTGGACTTTAATCCCCGGCTTATCCCTCGGGTCTCCGTAGTGTTGTTGTGATTCGTCATATTCACACGCTGGAGAAACCCAGCAACACAACTGTAGCAGTATAACTTTACAACAGCAACACTGCTTTAACAAAAAAGCGAAACAACAAGACTTATTTGACATCAAAAAAAAAAAGTTAAAATGCTGGCTAATCGCTCTCGTGGTATTTTGATGTCACACTCACGGTCTGTGCAGTACTGCTTCAAGTCCAACACCTATTGTGTTTTATTAGGAGACGAACAACAGTTCTTCTGTGGCTTTATAAGTAATAGTGTCTCAAAAAAATAACACAATAGTAACTTCTTATTATTGCATTGTTGTAAATAAATATCACATTTGCAACTGGTTAGTGTTCAAAAAATGCTGGGAAATCACTTCATGTAGCCCTACAAGAATGATTACTGATAAACTGTCTGAAAAAAGAAAGTCACGTTTTAGTGAAGAAAAAAAACACCCACTGACTTTCAAAGATGCTACATAGTAACGACTTTCTACTTCAAGGACCTTGATGGAATGTAGTGGAGTGAAAAGTACAATATTTGTATTTCAAATGTAGTGAAGTTAAAGTCATAAGTTTCCAGAAAAAATAATACTCAAGTAAAGTACAGATACTCAAAAAGTGTACTTAAGTACAATACGGAGGGCGGGAAACACAGGCAGGCCTGCCGGCCCAAGAGACATGACGTTAGCCCTGGCTCTCTGGAGCTCCTCCAGACTCAAGAATAGGTCAGGTTAGTAAAAATAGTCCCTAAAAAGGGAGGGTCTGCTGTTAACTCTCACTGCTCCTCCATGCTTTTGTTCCTCAGTGTTCAGTGGCCCTGAAACTTCCTCAAAGTGTACACATTGCTGTATGGAAATTGAGGTGTTAACTATGGAGGTCCCTCTAGAGCACTTGCTAAGCATTATGACTTTGTTCTCGGAAAGTGTCTGTTAAGAGGCCCATAGCTTTCCTCTCGGAAGTTTATGTATTGTATACTGTGGCCGACAAGACCATTTCCTTCTGATAACCACAGAGAAACGTATTCATATAGTCAGTTTGTTCATCCTGCACCCCACCCCCATCAAGTGAGAAAATAAATAATGAGGTCAGAAGGAAAATCTTGACTCAGCATTGTTTTCCCCACCAATTTTTTCATTATTCCCAGAGGAAATTATCATTGCTAAGATGACTTCATGGAGTTCTCACTTTCACTGAAGTGTACAAGTTTGTGGTAGATGTTTCGCCAAAATTCTTGAGGAATAAAAATTAGTAATTTGCTGTTTAAGTAAGCAAGGTAGTCATTGTAGTGTGTGTGGGTATTGGGTAGGGTTAAGTCAACTAGATTATGGTTATGCAGAATATATAAATATAGAGCTATTATATGAACATTGATGGGATCGTTTAGATAACTTGGAAATATTTGATAATAAATGTTTAAGAAACATCTGGCTTGTGATTGCATGCTTTGGTATGTTGGCAGATCTGAACACAGTGCACATTAAGATTTCATCTGAAAATCTGCAGGAGATGCATCTTAGATGCAAGTGAAGCAAAAGTTTCCATTTAGTTAAATTTCATTTCATTGGTGTCTAGAAAAAAGAACAGAAATTTGTCATTTCTTTTGACCCCCCCCCCCCCCCCCCCCCCTTTTTTTTTTTTTTTTTTCTTATGAAAGTCTTTATTAGCTCTTCTCCATTTAGTCTCATTGTTGTGTAGGAATTCTTACTTGTGTTTTTTTTTTTTATTATAAATTTTACCTCCTATATTTGTTCTTCATTTACTGTGATTGCTGCCTAAAAATTATATTTGCATCATTAATGCCTAGAGAAACCATTTCGATATTAAATATCAAATGTATGTTTATTTCTTTTCAAGTCTTCATTTGCTATCCGTTTACCATAATTTCTGCAAGCAATTGAGAAATTAAAGTTATTTTTTCTTCTTTTTTAATGGGTATGCAACTGCATTCTGTTCTAACGTCCATCTCATCTCACGTAACCTCCTCCTTAGAGGACCTTTCCAGACTGTTTTTCTAGATACATCTCCATCCTGTCGCACGGTTTTCTCAGCAATGTTAAATCACGCTCTCTCTCTCTATTACGAAACGCCTCCATCCACATCAGACACACAGTAGCTTATCAGACTCCGACAGAACAAGATAAGAACAGGAACTGTTGCCAGGCAACTGTGGTTACAATTAAAAGGACAACGTTTAGCAGTGACGACTCCTGACACACTTAATCAGTCTCTTAAAAGCTTCTCTCACAGCCCTTCACATCCATATAGTCTGCTGGAGAACAAAAAAAAAAAAAACACTGATTTGCTCAGGAATGTCAATCACAAGTTTGAAGGAAAATACAATATTTACATAAAGAAATGCCCTCAGACACATTAATATCAAAATTTTGTTTTCCTGTTTTGTTTTTTGTTTTCAGGCACCAGATGGATCAGTGTGAATAATTTGGAGACAGGCTAATGCGAATATGAACAGTAGGGCCAGGCATAACAGAAAGGCGGTAAACAAATGTCCCCGAGGTTTGAGCGCAGGACCAGAACAGGATGACTGGGAGTTAGATCAGTGGAAAGGGAAGGTGAGGGTGAGCTTTAGGAGTGTCTGACTGGAAGTGGGACAGATCCAGTGTTTGGCCTTCACAGGCCTTCAGAGCCACATCTTCTGAATAGTGACTGACCTAAAGTCATAAACTTCACTAAAACCAATATAGTTTTTGACTGAGGCATTATGTGATGGCAAGACACTAAAGTCTGCAATTCAATATCTGTGATTTCAATGTGAACTTAAATATTTCATATCAAAATAATTCAGTCTTATCAAAATAAGACTGAATTATCGGCTGTCCACAGTTATTTTGCTGTGTGTCCAAAATTGTCTCATTTATGTCTCTTTTATTTCTCTAAATAAAAATAGTAGAAGAGCTCTTAAATTTAACATAACTGAGAACTAAGGTTTCACTCAGAGACATCATGCCCATTCAAACCGAGGGGGCACGTGCCCCCTCAGATTTTAAAACCAAGTGGATTTTGAGTGCAGCTTCCAAAAGACACAAAATCGCCAAATAATGTTTTATATTTGATACAATTACAGCTGCTAAATTCAAATCTGCGTTCACTGGCTGGCACTGAGCCAAAGACAGACATGTTTTTACAGCGCTGTGTATTATAAACAATCACACATGATTCTGTTGAGCTTATGAATGCAGTGACCAATCAGAGGTGTTTAGATGAGCCATCGCTGAAATGCTGTTTTATTCGGTGATATTGTTTTGCTATATACAATTCTATACAATTTTGTCTAATTAATTTGAATGCTAAAATTAACATCAGTCATTTAAAATTTATACAAGCTAATTTAGGCATCACAATATTATAATATACAAAATATATAACATTTTCTAAAAATTACATTTACTAGAGGTTAATATGCAGTTAATTTAAAGAGTGTTGGATGATGACAAATGTAATCTGAATATAAAACAGAAAAAATAAACATGCACAAATTTAAAAAATCCAGTATCGACAAATAGCAATATATTAAACATTTCTATTATTTTCTAATTATCAGCTATAATTGTGCATGCCTATCTGGAACTCCTGATCTATAAGGAGCACAATCTCAGAACAATGTAAACGTTCCTCTAGGCAAGATAATAACAGGACTGATCTGGGATCTGTGAGAGTGAACAGAACTCAATCCTGCTCCAGCTGTCTGCTGATTCTTGTTATTTTCTCCTCTCTTTCTTTGAGGAAACATTTATAGATCGCTCGTGTCTGCTTTGCCAGGAAACATTCAAGTAACCCAAATGGGGTTGGCAGTTGATATTGTGCATTTTGTGCGAGTATGTCTGTGTTTTGTTGTATGCAGCAGTAAATCTGGCCCAGGCCTTACTCTGTCTGCCTTGCTGCTATTTCAGCGGTGTGTCCTGTCTCGGTTAGTTCCTGCTCTCTCCCTCTCTCGTTTTGTGTTTTTAAGTGGAATAGCGCTGCTATTTGACTGGCAAGCAATAGCAGCACCAACAGACTAACAACAATAACAGACCTGAGCACACATCTGCATCTTGTTCACCACACTTTTGATGTCCACTTCCTCCTCCTCTCTCTCTCTTTCTCTCTCTCGGTCACCCACTAAAGCCCCTCAAGCCCCTTTTTCACAGAGAGGGCAATAGTGCTGGTGCCAGGGCCTTTGTCCGATCTGAATCTGTTGTGCATGTTTACATCACAGAAAAGTTAGTTCTGAAAAACCCATATAAAATATATATAAATATAATATGTGACCCTGGACCACAACACCAGTCTTACATCGCTGGTGTATATTTGTAGCAATAGCCAAAAATACATTGTATGGGTCAAAATTATAATTTTTTCTTTTATGCCAAAAATTATTAGGATATTAAGTTCCATGAAGATATTTTGTAAATTTCTTACCGTAAATATAATAAAACTTAATTTGATTAGTAATATGCATTGCTAAGAACTTCATTTGGACAACTTTAAAGGCCATTTTCTCAATATTTAGATTTTTTTGCACCCTCAGATTCCAGATTTTCAAATAGTTGTCTCTCAGCAAAATATTGTCCAATCCTAACAAACCATACATCAATGGAAATATTATTTATTCAGCTTTCAGATGTTGTATAAATCTCAATTTAGGAAAATTGACACTTAAGACTGGTTTTGTGGTCCAGGGCAGTGTTAATTTCGTCGACGAAGATATTTTTTTCTGTGACTAAGACGAGACGTTGAGCTAAAACTAATATCTGATGATAAAAACTATGACGAAATTTATGCGCGTCTTCATTAACAAGACGAGACGGGACTAAAATGTTATTTGAGGACTACCGGACATTCAAAATACATCCTATAGGCTTAGTTAACGGTCTTGTCTTTCAAAATGTGCGTCTCTGTCATTGGATAAGGTGCGTTTGCATGGCAGCCGCGGTGGACGGATAGCCTACCTAAACGCGAACTAGCGATCTGAAACAATGGCCTCAGCACCCGAAGGGTTAGGGAGTGGGTGACCAGACGTCTCGTTTTTCCCGGGAGTCTGATTAACTTAAAGTCAGTGAAGGTGCGATAGGCGGAAACGTGCTGATAGAAGTGCTCTCTCTCGCACACGCTCCACTTCTTCAGTTCTCATACAGCGCTCGATCAGTTCTCAGTGCTCAAATACACACACAGCAGTCCAAATGTCTCTCATGTAGAGCATCTCACGGAAATACAGTCCGTTATGGTTTAAGTGAGCTTAAACAGGTGGGTGAAAACTGAAAGTATGTCAGTAGGCTATTACATGCATACCTTCCGTCTCAAATGGACAGCATTCCTAATTATCTGTCATAAATGTTAACCAACAAAAGATGTTAAATGTATACTTAAGTAAACCTACTGTATCTGAAAAATGAGTTTAATTTATATCTCTACCAAAAAATGAAAATTTATTCCAGTTTTTCCAAATTCAATCCTTGATTCAAATTTCTCATACGCTTAATTGATTTGGTCTAAAGAGAGAATAATTAATGACTATTTTTGTTTGAATACTACATATATAATAGCTTCCAAAATAAATGTTGGTAACTGCAGTTTGACTAAAAGTAATGACTAAAAGTTGACAAAAATGCAATGACTTTTCGTCGACTAAAACTAGACTAAAACTATGAAAGACTCAAATGACTAAAATGTGACTAGGACTATTAAGCATTTTCGTCTCAAGATAAAGACTAAGACTAAATCAAAAATGCCTGCCAAAATTAACACTGGTCCAGGGTCACATATATAAAATTAATTGAAATTTAATGCAACAACAACAATTCAATCTGGAACCCAATCTGGATTCATTCTGACCATTTACATTACAAAAAAGTCCATTTTTATTGATTTGATTGAATCACACATATTTTACTAAAATTTATTAGGTAACACCTTAGATTATGGAACACATTCACTATTAACAGAATTTTTACTCAAACTTTTAATTTGTTGCTTATTAATAGTTAATGTATTAGTTAAGTTTAGGTATTGGCTAGGGTTAAGGGTTCTAAATTATGCTCATGCAGAATAGGGCATTAATATGTGCTTTATAAGTACAAATAAACAGCCAGTATGCTAGTAATATGCATTTTAATAGTCAGAAATGGTTCTCAAAATAAAGTGGTAATGTTATTCTTTTCAAAAGCAACTTGTAATGGCATAAAGATACTAAATCAAATTACTTTATCAAAATACAGTCTCAAAACTCATAACACTTGGAAACAAAACACACAATTGTGTTTATTTGTTGTCTCGTCGTAACACTTTTGACTGGAAACCAGCTCCAGTTCTGACACAATAACAGGCGCCATTTTGGTTGAAAAGGGGAGTCTGATAGGTTGAGGACCAGTTTCGACCCAACATCAACCCTTCCCCATTCTCCTAATGGCGACTAGGGTGTTTTCCTCTCTCCAGAACACCCCTGTATGTAGGTCAGCTCCCAAAACAAAGCGCCAGTGATGTGATATAGCTCCGCCACACCGGAGCTTTGCCGTTTCCTCTCAATGTGGTCACCACATGTGCGGTTTTTCTTGAGAAGCAAAGAAGAGGGAGTGAAGGGGCATGAAGCAAGTGCTAAATCCACATGCTTTTCTCAGGCTGTTGTTTTCTTATTGTAACTAGGTTTGTCTGTTCTTTCAGACGCGTCTTTATCTCCACCCTAAAAGAATGACAACAAAAAGAGGTGGGTTTCCAGAGCGCCTGCTCAGGTTTCAACATGACACAGCTCAGCATGTCATAATCTGTGTTGTGATGTGCGTGCGGCGGGGAGAAGCTCTGAGACGCGGTTATTGTGAGAAAGGGCACTGCAGGCATGGAGAGGAGATGGAACTGTAACTCTAGAGATGGATTAGACATCCGATCTGTACATGTTGCCCCACTGAGAGATGGTCACATGGACGTCTTCCGGAAGAAGAAGGTGCACTTGGCATGATGTTGTGAGAGAAATGTCTATCAGTGCTGCTGAAAAGATCATTAGCTAGTCACCAGTAGTGATAGAGCATTATGTCAGCAAATATTTAGTCTTTTTCAGAGTATCACATACTGTTCCCAATTGTCCAATTAGACATTAGGCCTTCAGTCATTCCAATTATTTCCAGATGTACAAGTGATCTGTTCAAATTAAGGTACATATTTTCTTACATATTACATATCGTTAGGTTTTGTAATAATTGTGATGATGATGATGATAATTATTAAGGAGAAATAATATTTACAATGCTCTGAAGACCCTTTGTTTGATTAGTTATTTATATATTGTTCATTTTTTATAATTTAATCATAGCACATTCTGGAAACCTACCTCGTTTTATTTATCTAATCTCGTTTGGTTTTATTTTTGTATTTTTGTTTTTGTTCTTAGTATTTTGTTTTTAGTTTTATTTAATCTCATTTTGTTTTATTTTTTTTTGTGTTCTTAGTAGTTTCTTTTCATTTTTGTTTTTGTTCTTAGCTGTTTTGTTTTTTGTTTTGTGAACAACATGATCATCCTTCAGCGTGTTTGTCCAGCACTCACCAGTATTAACAAGTCTGAAGCAGCATGGAAATTCAAGCTGGTGTACGCTGGTCTTTTCAGCAGGGAGTTGCCACTGAGCGTCGTTTAAGAGACAGATAGTGGATGAGAGATATTAAGACTCCTAGAGATTAATGCTTCTCCCCTCTGAGTGCGTTTTTCCCGGCGGCCAATATAAATCTGTAAATTGCTCTTGATTTGGTTATCTGCCTCAGCTGGGCCGTCCTGCTGCCTCTGCAGTGTTTACAGTTTACAGTGTGTTTCTCCGTGGCCCTGCTGAGGTCCATATATCACCCCCGAACGCTCTCTGGGAGATCTTTCGCTTTTGGTGTGGTGCATGTACCAGGCTGATGGATGGAGGACAAACATGGCCCCGGAGGTCCTGTCGGTTTACGTTGTGTTGGAGTTGTACTGGAAGGGTGAAGGACCACCCATGTGCTGGCCTCTCTCTTTCGGTCCTCCCTGCTCATCTGCACATAGACAGGGATATACACAGACTTCTGCTCAAACATACACTCACTGACATAGGCATCCCCAAGAGATCCTGGGTCTCTGAGCTCAGAACCCTTTAAACACACACATACAACATCTAAACAGCACGGACCCATGAGTGTACACACATGCGATTTACGATTAGTGGGTTTACAGAGCTGTATTGTCAGGGCACCTGCATGTATACACCATTAGCCTTCAGGAAATCTGTCAGAGACAAACAACACATCCGGTTAATGGGGAAAGTTAATAATAAGTGATGCTCTCTTGGCTAGTGCTCGACAGATATGGGTTTTTCAGAGGCTGACGGAAATGCCGTGTGCACTTAGTGTGCACATTCACACTACTGTTCAAAATTTAGTCAGTAAGATTTTTTTTTTTGAAAGAAGTTTCTTAGTGTCACATGATCCTTCTGAAATCAGTCTAATGTTGATTTGCTGCTCAAAAAATTTCTTATTGAAATCGGTTGTTCTACTTAATTTGTTGTTCATTTCTTTGATGAATAGAAAGTTTGTAAGAACAGTAATAGAAATGAAACGTTTTTAGTCAGCGCCGATAGCCTCTTGGGCATTGTGCCGACATACAGTATAGTGCAACGGTGCCTCTGGTGACCCCAGTTCAATTCCAATTCCTGATCCCGTTACCCTCATGCTTTCCTGTCTACACTGCAATGTCCAATCCATTAAAGACATAAAAATGCCAAAGTATAACTTAAAAGTAGAAATGTATTGTAACATTTTATCTCTGTTGTTTTGATCAGTTTAATCCATCCTTGTTAAATAAATATTTATTTAAATATGAATAATAAAATAAAACAATAAATAAATTACTGATAGATTGATCGAATTACTACAATTTATAAGCTAACACCTTTGATTGGGGAACACATATCAGACAAGTTTTCCCTCAATAAACTCTATAAATTATAAATAAACTCAATAAATTATAAATTTTTCCAAAATAAAATAAATAAAACAATAAATAAATTACTGACCCCAAACTTTTGTATTTATTACATTAATGCAATTATTTATGCAACTAATAGCTTTATTCATTAAAAAATGGTTTAAAAAAGGTCAGATATGTTTAATTGATTAAATCACTGTGCAGCACTAGAAAAGTTCTATTTCTATAGTCATAAAACGGTTCAGAATTAAATGTCCAGGACAGAGCTGTTTGAAGCAGCCATTATTTCATGGTTTAACTTCAAATCAATTCATGAAATACATTTAGCTGGATGACCCTTTGATAGAATGGTGGAAAGCAGGTAAACATCAGGCTGAAATGCTTGGCTGCGATTGCCTGCTATTGCGTTTTTCAAGTCCTGTAAACACATGCTTGTCATAAACAGATGTTTCTGTAATACAGGCCAAGTCATTTCATGCATTTCGATTGGTCCAGTTTCCTATCCATGAATTTCCAATCTATTAATTTGGGTATTTACATTCCATTTACACTTGGCCACGTATTAGTAAAAACACAAGAAGCACATTACCTATTTTAAATACACCTTAAATCAATCACTGTTTTGTCCACGTGCTTTACACTTTTTTTCCTTGGAGCATTTTTTAGGATAAAGCATGAGCTCTCTGTGTAAATATAGAGAAAGCCTGAGTAAGTCAGGAGGGGCGTGTGTTCTCAGGGGGGGGATCAATCTCGGTTCAGGGGCTTTCCTTTCCCACAGAGGCCTACTATACAGGGGAACGGTCCCAGGGGAAGGGTAATAGAAAACTGAGCTGGCAGGGAAGAGCCGAGGCTGGGCCTCGCTGAGAGAACAAGTCCTCCTCAGGGCACTCTGCTCTCAAAGGTTTACATGCTCCCAAGGTTTCAGCTTTACGAGGCCCAATACATCTACAGCTGTTTGACCTGCCTGTGAGCAGGGATGGGAGTACATACTTCAGCATGCTCCTTTAATGGGCTGGAGGCAAGTATGGGTCATCTCCTTTACATTAAGGGCAGTGCTTTGTGTTGATGAGGCCATTGTAGAGGACACTGGCTGGTAGTAATGAAATAAGAGGATTCGATGTGTTGAGATGGAATCCTGCCAGCTGTTTGTTTTGAGTTGATTTCTTTTGTATTTTTCTACAGTGTTTTAGCATTGGTAAAATTAACACAAAATTTGCATGAAAATCATGCATAATTGCACAGTTTGTGGTAAATACATGGATTCAGCTTCAATAATAATAATAATAATAATAAATTTATTTTGTATTCATTAAATTCATCTATTTCCAATCTGAAATCCAATTTTAATTAATAAAGGCAAATAATAAGTTGTTAATTTATTGATGATAGCTATATACTGCTGAGGCAGTCAATTTGTTGTTTTTTTAATTTGAGAGAAATTAATGCTTTTACTTAGCAAGGATGCATTAAATTGATCAAAAGATGTTTATAATGTTACCAATGATTTCTATTCCTGTTCACGAGAGAATCCTGGAATTTTTTGTTTTTAACCAATTTTCACAAAAGCATTAACCAGCACAACTGTTTTCAACATTAAGAAGAAGAAATGTGTATTGAGCACCAAATCAGCATATTAGAATGATTCCTAAAAGTTCATGTGATACTGAAGTATTGGCTGTTGAAAATTCAGCTTTGCCATCACAGGAATAACCTACATTTTAAATATATTGCGGTATAAAAGAGTTTTAATAAAAGTTTTAATAATATTTTACACTATTACTGTTTTTCTGTATTTGAGTATTTCTGAGTTTTCCAGCCAAATGGTTTGAGGTATCATTTATTTCTGTGGCACAAATGTTGTTGAAACGCCTAACCTGGAATATGACCAATAATAATGATTCTTGCCTTAGTTACAGTACAGTATTTATGAACAAGGAGGGGAAAAAAAGTAAAAGCAGACATGTAAGAGAGAATAATAAGTGTCCTCATTAGGGTATTAGAGACTTGGCTACCGAGATGGGTGGAGACGTGCAGCATTCAGCTGGAGCTGCCAGAGTTTAAAAGGACAGACGTGTAGGAGCACACCCAGCACACGGCCCATGCTGCACACACTCTGCATGCCTGGGAGCCATGTTTGACAGAGTTTGCAGGAAATATAGCGTTTGCCTGTTTCTGTAGCAAGAGCATGTAGCTCAGCGTTTGCTCCTGCAGGGCATGTGTGCGTTTGAGATGGACTGAGAGAAAAAGAAAATCTGGCAAATGAAGGAATTCATAGGAAGGGGGGCGGGGGCGGGGGGGGGGGGCCTTTAAATCTACGGGTGTGTAGACATGTTTATGTTGGCATGGGTTTCCCTGGGATGCTGTCGGACATCTGTTTTGCTCTAGTAAGGATGTCATTCTGTCAGTTAAAGGGGGATGGTTCACCCAAAAATGAAATAATTCTACTTTACAAATTAAGATATTTTTGATGAAATCCGAGAGCTTTCTGACCCTGCATAGACAGCAACGCAACTAACAAGTTCAAGGCTCAGAAAGGTAGTAAGGACATCGTTAAAATAGTCCATGTGACATCAGTAGTTTGACCTTAATTTTATGAAGCTACGAGAATAATCTTTGTGCGCAAAGAAAACAAAAATATGAACTTCACGAGAGAACCCCCCACACCCCCACTAGTATCCTAATTTTAGTGCAGTCTCTGTTTTTCAGGCCTTTTTTCACCTGATAAAAGTCTCACATGCAGATTGTGTGCAGATCGGATGTCCTAACTTTAACAAGTAGCAAAAAAAGCCCTGGGGTGGTTAAGTGATATCAAACTATGACCTCTAGGTCAAAGGTCAAACTCTTTTGTCTTTGGTGGATTGATATAACGGTTCTATATTTGGGACTGTTTGATGTGTTAAGCGTTTGCAAGTAGAGAAGTGTCTCAAGCAAGCTAAGGCGTGCACCGTCAGATGTGACTGATACCATGCGGTCTGTCTCTCGACCCTGCCCTGCCTATGGCGGTGTGCACGTCTGTCATTCATTAAATGGATGTATGATGGCTGAGCAGATTTCACCTCTGTTTCAACCTCTTTGCTACATCATTTTTCATAATAAAGCCACAAAAATGCATCATTATAAATCATCAGATGTTTTTTGTTCTTGCACTTTCTCCTATGTTTTCACAAAGTAGCTTGGTAGATAAGGCCTTAAATCCAGCTGAATCTGCGAAAGAAACTGGGATATTGTGATACTGAGCTCTGACTGGTTCCAGAAATTTCTTCAGAAAATGTTTGAGTGACACCACCTAATCCCAAATCAAGCTTAGTTTAGTTTAGTTAGGACCAAATACTCATCAATTTGTCTAATAATACACTTGATGAGATTCTAATGAAGCTGGTGATGAATCGAGTTCGAGATCCTGCCAGGAAGAGATGAGCGCAGCTCTTTACTGGATTTCTAAATCATACTCTCTTCATGGGCCCATTTCTCTCCTTAGTCTGACTACAGTTGTATTCATCTAATGTGACAGATGAGCAGCTTTTAAAGCACCATGTGATATGCGAATGGAGTTTTCTAATGATGGTGTAAGTAAAAGTGTGTTAATGTGTGTGTGAGGATATTCCCTACAGACTGCAGCTGTGCTGAAGCGTGTCTTCAACTCTCTTTACAGTCAACCACAGCAGTAAACACGACAATTTGAGTGTGTCTGACACTCTCCATCTGCATTGTGCAACAGCAAATGAATGTCATCAAGCTGTTGATTAAAGCAACGTCATGTAACGCATCCATACTTAGGATTAGTGGACCAAATATAATTCAAGAGCAAACTGTTAAAAAACTTATTAGACGACCTCTAATCATTTTTGAGATACTGTATATTAGTAGTTAAGTCCCTACATGTCATCACAAACATTTAGCAAGCTAAATCTGCTGTAGCTTCTTTGCTAGCAACTTTCTGAAAAAACAAGCTAACGTAGCTTAGCAGTCTTTTCAAGTAAAAGCAGATTTACCGAAATTACATGTTTTTGACTAAGTTTGACTAGTAAGAGTTTGAAGAAACAGTTTTTTGTTCAAATTGGAAACTCTGAGCTGTATCTAAGTTGTAGCTCAAAACAAAACGGCATAATTTTTAGCAGTTAAAGGTTAAGTACCTCAACACTTATTTCTGTTTGAACAAAGAAAGGTGCATTAATAGTACTGTATTCTGCTGCCATCAACAGCAAAGCCGCACATGGATCCATTTTGG
Source organism: Barbus barbus (assembly GCF_936440315.1). Lineage (NCBI taxonomy): Eukaryota > Metazoa > Chordata > Actinopteri > Cypriniformes > Cyprinidae > Barbus > Barbus barbus. The sequence continues at coordinate 17,342,060 of NC_136743.1, read as the reverse complement.
TGTTATGAAAGGATGAATCATTTCAGAGTTCAAGGGCGTGAGCAGGTAAGGTACAATCTGCGAGTTGACATCTGATAATTGCGATAATCCTGACATGATGCGAACACGGCATTAAACTCTGACATTCATGTGTCTGTCAGACTAAACATGTCTCAGCAAAACCCCAGACCAAAGCTGAATAATAAATTCTTCCTCGCTCTGTTAGCACATGTTGCAGATTGATGTCAGAAAGTGTTTTTCATTGACAGTACTGTCAGATTTAGAACAGTATATTGACTATGTATGGGAATTCACTGAAAATGTTTGTTATTGTTGGTTCCTTTCACAGACGTCTCACATGTTTTTTGACAACCTGTCAATGACTGTCGGCCAATTGTAGTTGGCATGTTAAATTCTTATCCAATCACAACAAACTCCATCAGACTGCGCAAACTGTATTTGTGGTTATTGGCATGGATCAACCTGATCTTCCACATTAAGATTAGGTCATTTGGAATTAGGAATTCAAATGCCAAGATTAAAATATCAAGGTTTTTGGGCAATGTTCTTAAGGTTTTAGCCGTCTCATCATCATAAAGCCCTTTGAATCTTCTGAATAATAGACCTATTGGTCTGACTAACTGGCTATAAATATAGCGCTGATGACTCACTGAAAGACTGAATATGCCACTGACCGATTAACTGACTGACTAACTCAATATAATACTGAATGACTGACTGAATTTAGCAGTGACCCATTGACTGATTGATTGAAATATTGCCGCCTGAGGGGATACATTTCTGACTAATTTGGGCCTGCTGAGTGACATAGTAGCATAATTCAGGCCCCAAATTCCTCTTTGCGGGATGGATGGTTAAGGATAGGCTGTGCTCCTGCGTGGATTTCTACAGCCTCTTGTCTAGGCTGAATGTCTGTGGCAGGAATTTCAGTGCTTTGTATGCCAAATCAAATATGGTTTTATAGATTCTACCTCCAACAGGGGCTCAATAAAAATTACATCGATGTCCTCAGGGCTGCTGTAAAAGTAAACAAATATCCACCAAATCTCTTTATTGTTGGAAAATTTATGCATTTGCTCAATAAATAACAAATGTTAAAGTATTTTATTGGCCGGGTGAAGGTTTAGGATGGAAAATATTCGGTCTCCAGATAATAAGGAAGAAAGTTGACAGGATTCCCATTCTCTAGAGCTGCCTCTCTCTCTTTTACTCTAATTATAGTCTGGTTTGACTAAATTCATTTGAAATATTGCAAAACATAGAGACAAGGTTGATCTGTTCCATGTTGCTATAAAACAAGCATATGTATGTTTTAATATTTATAATCAAAGGCTAGATTTCAGTGGAATGACTTAAGCATCTTAATTGATGCTTTTTACATATGATCCATTTCAGGGTTTAATGTAGGAAAAACGCAAACATTGTGCAATACAACTTCAATTTTAAACTATAATGCAGGTTTCCTTGTCTTATTCATATACTTATAGATACACTACTGTTCAGATAGTTAGGGTCAGGAAATTTAGAAAGAAATTAGTACCGTGGTCATTTTTCTAATGTTGCCTTTTGTTTTTTGAAGCTTGACAGCCACTCGGCGTTAAAAACTGTTGTTGTATAACACAGGCTATGTGGCGATTCTTCATAAATGTCTACTGTTTCACAAAGGAAATAGCATAAATTTGAGTAAATAATCCAAACTTTTATTTTTTATTTTTATTTTTTATTTTTTGCTGAACTATCCCTTTAAATTGAGTATTTGACTATTTTGTTAATGAGTCAAAATCACGGTAATGCTTTATTTTAAGGTGTCCTTGATACACGTTACATGCAATTACTATTATAATAACAATTATGCATAATTACATGAACATAAACCTAGCCCAAACCTTAATCTTAAATACCTATATAGTAAGTACATGTAGTTAGTTAATATTACTCAGTCCATAAAGGTATAATTACACTGTAACAAGGACATCTTAAAAAAAAAAAAGTGTAATCAAAATCATATAGCTGATTGTTGTATGCTGTACGGAGCATGAACTAGGGGCTGTATATTGATAAAGGCCTATCGTCTGAGCATGCAGCTCGCAACGAGACCAGGCGCTTCCATGGAGGTCAGGCTGAGGGACTCATTGGGTTCTTGTTGTGCCGTGAGGGTTTGTGCGTGTGTCCGTTGGCTGCAGAGAACTAAGTGGAGAGAACTAGAGAGACTGTCCAAACACACATCTGTTTGCCAACTGGGAGCATATTACTGTCTCTGTGCTGGGAGCCTCAGTGGCTGGCCCCTGAATGGAGCCTCTTGTGCAGAGAGAGAGGAGAACTGGCCACTGAGATCGGAAAGGCAACAGCGCTTAGTGCCGCTGCCCTCTCCAGTACCCTGGAAGCGCTACAAGAAGACATTGTTAGCCTGTTTGAAAACTTAGAAACCTGTTATCATTGCTATAGCCTTCCAGTGCAGCTCATATTCATGTAGATTTGTCAGAGTGCCTGTTGGGTTATGGTTATCTGTTTTAAAATGAGGATACGGTGCTGTTCCCATCTCTAGCAGGCCTGATAAAGTGGATGGTGTGATTTATTGGCTTACGTTTAAAGACATTCCTTTCCAGATTAACCTACCTGACATCCTTGAATTTCTAATCAGATTTTAAATTGCTTGCTTTCCATGTACCCATATACCTGCCTCATACAGACTGTAACATACCACTATCCCATCCTGGTGTTTTTTTCTAAACTCTCAAAATACTGCATGTTATTTTCTACACAGTCTCCAGGTTATTACCTGAAGACTATTTGCTGCTGGCCCAGTGTAGGTCTGTCTGTCTGTTGTTGTTCATTCTATTCATTCTATCGCTCTGTTGTTCGTTGTAGCTGTTGTTTGTTTTCTACCCATCTATTTATAGTTTGTTCATTCTGCGTAATATTCATTAGTTCTGTCTGTCGGTGACGATCTATCGATCTATCGTTCGTTCATTAGTTCTATCAATCTATCGTTCATTCATTAGTTCTATCTATCGATCTATCATTCATTCATTTGCTCTCATCTCTTTTTGTAATGGATTCTATCATATGAAACCAGGTGATCACAGTTATTTTATAGTTTTTCGATAAATATGATCTGTTTGTGGCATAACACTGAGAATTTATTCGAATTGAATTAGACTTTAATATATGAATTGGAATTCCCAGTTAAGAGATTGGTTAGAGCAGCTTCGCCACATTGTTGTGAGGCCTAGATTAAGCACAGAAAGCCCTATACTTTCCTAGGCCTGTTTGACAGACCCTTATGCCCTCTTGAAGATCCCACATGAAAACCTAATGTGACGTCCTTCATTCATCCATCTGCTCAAGCGAGCAGAGCTCAAACATCACTGGAGTGTACTTCGGCATAGAGCATACTTCAAAAGCTCTGAATGCTTTAGATATGGGAATATATAAATGGAGATTATGGTTCAGTTCTTTGGCATGCTTCTGGACATTCAGGTTGGAGAGGAGATGAGTTTGGTTGCATTGCTGTAGAGTGGCTAAAAGAAAGCCGCCAGTGTGGGCTCAGCGTAGACTTCACATGAGTGCTCTCTGTGTATGTACAGTACGCCACCAGGGAGAGCAGGGCTGAAAAGGCGTCCTCTGTGTGCTCGGCATGCACACAAGCTCACACTCCACCAGGCCTGACCGTGGCTCCAGGCAGCTCTCGGCCTCAAACTGAACGCTTCATTAAAGCATACCGACTCCCCTCGGCCCACATGTGTTCCCCGTGCTCCGCTGTGGAAGAAAGAAGGGATGAATAATATATTTCACATTAAAGGGCAGAGGCCTTCCTTTCCTTCTGCATAGTCATCTGCTGGACACTCATGGACTCTACAGATTATACATACTTCCTCTTTCCAATATGAACTACTTATACACCAGTACAAAGAAAATAAAAAGTTCTGGGAGTACCATGGTACAGTGGAGTCATGTCATGAGTATTACACAATATAATACATGCACTGTTGTCAAGTATCTTCCTTCATGTGAAATTCAAATTCTGTTTTTAGTTATTTTATTAATTTTTATTGTACTTTATAGTAATAGCGTAGTACTTTATTAGCATATTCATGTACTTCAAAGAATAGCATGGTGTTTTTTTTGTTAGTATAGCTGTGTGGTGATGCATTTTCTGTGGCGATACCACAGCACATACAGTTCTCATGTCAAATGGCCACTGTCTCTCATCTTTTGACAATTTTGCCAATACCGCTTTAGGTAAGGTTTATAGCCAAGCCTGGAGAAATGAACCTCCTTAGCATTTTTGGATATTATTTTCCACCACTAGTTGCCTAATTTTCCTTTGCCATGGCTTACAAGTTATTACATCTTTCACAGACATCATTAATTTATTGGTTCAAGATGTTCAAGATCCCCGCACATGGTTGGATTGAGCACAACATTTGTCTCCTTTACGTCAGCAGGAATAATCTGAATAAGCCACAGTTCTTCCTGTCTGTCTGTTGTTTCTCTGAGTTAATTGTTTCACATATTATGATGATCCTAGTACATTTGTGTCTGCTGTGTTTGTGTAAATACTCAGATGTGGGTGGATGTACACAGACCAGACCTTGATTTATTGTACTAGTTAAGTAAAGATGGCTACATACACAACTTGCATCTACAGCAAACCCACCCACATGCACACTTTCATATACTTGCACACATACTGAGAACCGGCAAACATCCACTCATTCGACTTTGCTCTGACTGATAGGCCGTTTGTGTTTATCATCATAGACTAATTTGTTCTACAAGGATTTGTTCTGCTAGCAAGGTCACAGTCTAGGGCAGGGGTGGGCAATTCATTTTCCCAAAGGGCCACATGAGAAATTTGGGCGGTTGCAGAGGGCCAGACCAATACACTTAACTAAGTTCTGCCCAATATAGTTTATATATCTCTATAAATGGAACATTACAATCATACAATGAAAATGTGGAGCACACAATTATACCAGTAGCTAATGAACATTCACAAAAACAGTTTTGAAAATTTGCTTTTTTTGTGCAAAAACTACCATCACAATTTTGAACAAAAAATCAAGTATTTCAAAGATTTATGGACGTGACATTCGCAGTCAAAACCTGAAACACACATTCTCATAGATGTATTCATTACCAACAGCTACACTGGACCATCTCTTTATATTTTTCTAAACCGCTGAAAATGTGGAGTGCAGACATCAGTAAAGTATCAGTCTATAAACGATGAGGAAAATGGCATAGGTTACACATGCGTTACGGACGTGACAAAAAAAGGCCTGAGTTTTTGGGATGGACATCTCTCCGTTACGGACGTGACAGTTCTGAAAGCGGAATTTATCCAACAATGAAAAGGCGTAGCTAAAATGCTTTAAAAACTTTAACAGACCTCTAGCTGGTATTTAATAGGGCTGCCCCCAACAACTTAACTAGTCGTTCATTTAAGTCATTATTAACTAATCGCATGTTTATATTAAAGCTAATGATCCAATGAGCTTCAATTCCGCGCTCAAGCACACGTATTAAGGTTGCCACCAAGCACAGGCAAAAGTCGCCTAATGATTATGAATGTGTTGGAAAAAAAGAGATTTTAATTATCTCCAGAGTGGCCTACTTGATGTGCCTTTAGAGAGAAATGTAACCTTCATACAGATTGCAATAATCAGGAAATATTTTTTTTGAATTGGTTCATTTAAAAGTAGACATTTTAAACTTTCTATAGATATAGCTTATTTCACATGTCTGTGAGGCAGCCGTATGCTGAGTTTCGGTTCTTTTTTCTGAAGCGCTCCAGCTTCAGAGATGCCAGAGAGCTCGTCCTACTTTTATTATTTTACAAAAGCAACGTTTTGTTGTTTTTGAGTTTACAGAAATCAAATCAGTTTCGAACTGATTTTAGTTGTTTCGTTATCAGGAAACAAAGCTGTTGCATTGAAAATAAAAGCAGTGCGGTTGTATTGCATAATTACACCTAGGCATATATGCAATTTGACTTATTTAATGATTCACGTATTACCTCATGCGGGCCTGTCAAGGATAGCCAGAGGGCCGGATGTGGCCCGGGGGCCGTACAATGCCCAGGTCTGGTCTTGGGCCACGCACACTGTTGTGCATCACTCTTACACACACACACACACACACACACACACACACACTTCCAGTAAGGATGACTCCTCTGTTCTCACCAGTTAACCAAAAAGGGCCCTTTGAAGTCAGTTGGAGTCTAGCTGTTACTGGAAAACAGCTTCTGAAAAAACCTTTTTACCCTCTTGATATGATGTTGCCCTGTTAATTTTTGTTAATTATATTCTCAATTTTTTACCTCAACTTTTGCCTCGCCAAGTATTCTTAAAATCACCTTACGTTTTGAAACGGTAGCTTTCTAAACTTCAAAATACTCATGATTTTATACTAAAATAAAGCTCTAGCGATTTAAAATTGTACTTGGCTGCAAGTGACTAGCGCTAAGTGGCTAGCTACAGTAAGGCTACTGTTTTTGTGCTGAAAAATCTGCTGAAACTGGTTGCTTTAATTTTAAGTTGGCTCAACTTTTTTTTTTTTTTTTTTTTTTTTTTTTTTTTTTTTTTTTTTTTTTACAGTGTGGCTTCAACAAAGCAAAAAGTATGTAACTGATTAACAACCAGGTAACTCACAGTAGGTCTGTCTAAAGGATATAAGGTGTTTTTAATAATCAATTAATATGGTTAGCTGCAAGTTAAAATCAGTGCATAGCTAGCCACATTAAAACTGTTTAAGTAATATCTTTTTTATATAGCCTATATACCTGTCTGAAGATGATTTTTTTTTTTTTAATCACAACAGTATAACTAGAATTAGAACATCCGAACAAACTGATCCAACAAGGCTCACAGTAAATGTTCGCAATTCACACGTGTAATGTCATCTAAGAACGATTCATCCATCTTTTCACTCTTATTCTAGCACCTCTTAAATGAAATGTTCCAGTCAAGCGGTTCTGGAATGTTCCTTCAGGATATGACGTAATAGTGACTAGCCATGTTAAATGTTGTTGTGAACAGGCTTTGGCAGCTAATGAAGAATGAACTGTAGAATTCATTACAGCCCATCCTGTGATTTATGCTGGCCAAAGCATTGCAGAGCTGACTGCTGCTGTCTCAGGAGGGGACTATGTCTTTACCAGGTTTAGTCAGACCTCCACTACTGTGAGCAGAGAGAGACCGCAATGGAAAAGTCAACAGCACAATTTGGATTTGAATATATTTGTTCCAGTGAATCTAAAAATGGCTGATGGGGGATTCGGATCTGGTTTACTTTAGACTAACTAGTGGATGATTTTATCTTAGATCAAGCTGCTAACTCTGTGCAGTGTATTTGGAAACATCTTAATTTTAGTAATTCCATTATGATTTCAAAAGTTACACTTCCTCTCTTATACATCCCTTTCTTCACTATCAAGCCTAACAGCTTCAGGGTGTAAACAAAACAACCTGGTGAATGTTTCTGAAATATAAAATGATGCTGCTTTCTAACAATTGAACCAATGAAAATGAGGTGAATGTTTATTTAGAGTAAAGTCTCACAGTGGGCCTTGAGTTTGCAAGTTTTCAGACAGGTACGTGACTTGTCATGTGCGGTGATCTCATCAGTCACAGAGTCAAAGTGAGCGAGGGATCTGGAGAATGGACGTACAGTAAATCAGTCCTGATGAGAGGCACTCAGAGCGACAGGAGACTTTCCATGCTGCTTGAGTTCTTTCCAGTCTTGCATAACGGTCTGTCTGGACTGCTCTAGTTCCATTACCCACAGCCCTCTGTGTTGTGCCAAGTGGGGCGGCCTTTATTGGCCGGTTTGCTTTGTTTGTTTGTTTGTTTGTATGTTTTATCCATTTCAGGTTATTATCCAGCATTTAGGCCGCTTGCCAATGAGGATGGAATGATATCTATTTATAATCATTTTCACCAATGCATGGTTGGGTGTGCTTATCAGCAGGCCCAGACAGAATCTGCAGATATTTGCATTTAAACATAGAAGAATGCGTTAAATGTAATTTAAGAATGGTGCAGTCTTAATGCATAATCTCGTCAGCCAAACTGGACACACAAGGGGCAGAACTATTGAATACATTAGTTCTGTGGAAACTTATGCAAGTTTCTGAAGAAGCCTGGGCCTGCTTCTCAGATTCCAAACTTATAAATATTTTTCCTTTGGATGAATCCGAATCAGTGTAACAGACAGAAACAATAGTAATTCACAAATGAATCGTGACTGCCATGTTAACTCATCACTAAAAGGGTGCATTCCTTGATTCTGGTCTCTTGTTTTGCCAGTTTGTTCTTAACTGATTAATGCATGTATGTTTATCATACATTATAACATACTGAGGTGAATATGAATATTTGACTCTTTGTTTCTTCTCCTGTATGCACAGGGCCTGCGGAGGTTCCAATGATGTCACCCAATGGATCCATCCCACCCATCCATGTGCCTCCCGGCTACATCTCACAGGTGAGTGCAAAATGTCAATGTCATAATTTCAGGATAGTCTTAAGTGAAGTGACATACGGCCAAGTATGGTGACCCATATTCGGAATTCGTGCTCTGCATTTAACCCATCCATAGTGCACACACACAGCAGTGAACACACACACACCGTGAACACACACCCGGAGCAGTGGGCAGCCATTTATGCTGCGGCGCCCGGGGAGCAGTTGGGGGTTCGGTGCCTTGCTCAAGGGCACCTCAGTCGTGGTATTGAGGGTGGAGAGAGCTGGACATTCACTCCCCCACCTACAATCCCTGCCGGCCCGAGACTCGAACCCACAACCTTTGGATTACGAGTCCGACTCTCTAACCATTAGGCCACGACTTCCCCTATTTCCATTAATAAGTATTATGTATAAATTCAGCTTGAATTGGACTTGAGAAAGGAAAAAAATATAATTATTTTTATTCAATTTAATTTCTTTTTAGTGAAAATAATAATAGACTCACAAGGAATGTCACATGTCCAAAAACATAATTTAGAATATTTCTTTTCTACTTCATTTAAATGACACAACACATTTTATATAAATATATATATATATATATATATATATATGTATATGTATATGTATATGTATGTGTATGTGTGTGTGTGTGTATATATGTGTGTGTGTGTGTGTATATATATATATATATGTATATGTATATATATATGTGTGTGTATATATATGTGTATATATATATATATATATATGTGTATGTATGTATGTGTTGTCACGATACTGGAATTTCTAACTTCGATACGATACCTTGAAAAATATTGATATTTGATACCATTTTCGATACCATGGAGAAAAAAACTGCCACAATATTAAGGGGGTAATTTTTTTAATTTAAAGATAAATGTAACAAGTCGAGAACATGCGGTATATTTTACACGAACAACAAAATGTCTTGAGGTACTGCATTTGTTGATTTATTTATTAATCTTTTATTAATCTTAGTTAAACGTTAATTGAAACTAACGTTTACTAATATATGTACTAATTAAAATCCAAAGTTCTATTTGTTGATATTCTCATTTGCTTCATAACCAAAATATTTCCAGATATAGGGCCCTATGAAATCCGTTTTATTTTTTTCTACATTCAATTTTTTCCATTTGAATTTTTCTGGATTCCGTTTCTTCTGTTTGAATTTTTCTGGACTCTTTTTTTTTTTTTAATGGTCAAATTAAATGCTATTAATCTAAAAGCATGTCTAATTAATTAAAATCATGAAAATGATACAATTTAACATTTAATTTATTAAAAGTGTAACAAAAATGACACGTTTAGGGCCGTATGAATTTTTTTTTTTTTTCTCACCTTATGTTTTGTTACCAAATTCTGTGCTTTAGCATGTCTATTATTTGAATGCATACAAACTATTTTTATTTATTCTTACAGTAGCCTTATGAAATGTGTTTTCCCCCTCAGAAATTCTGTGTTGTGTATTTAAATTTTACTGGATATCAGATGAAGGCATAAAACAATTTTAATTAATTTATATATGAATTAATGAAAATTAAACATTTACATTTTTGGCAAATGAAGGGGATTTACTATTAAAATAACAATTTTGTGATTATTTCTTTTAAAAAAATTAACAGTAGTAGTAAGTAGTAGTATTATGTACATTCTACTAAATAATAGTAATATAGCCTATTTCTGGCACACGGTCTTTAATAGGATAAGTTAAACCGAACTTTTATTTTGACGGGTTGCCGTGAATACTTTTAAAGTTCTGTGTGTGTATGATATGACGCTAGTTTTACTCAAATTAAATGGTAAAATGCTCGTAAAGTGCCTTTCAGATCAGTTCTGGATATATTGTTGATGTATTTATGTCCTCATTGAGACGGCAGACGCTTAAATCACCGCGAGCGCCACATTAGTAAACACAACCGCACGTGCAGCACATTCACACAGAGACGCGCAGAACATGCAGGATTCATATTTAAATCGACCTTTGCAGCTTAATATTTACAGATACTAGTCCATATCGCGATTTGATTTAAGTGTAATGACCTACTTTTGATTAATTCATCCAAAATTTGACAAATTCCGTGACATTCCGCGTTAAACTGTAAATTCCGTTTTTATGACTGGATTCCGTGCGCGTTCTCTGCATCGCGGAGATCATAGATCCCTACAGATAGCGCTCCTGCTGTGTTCTTTAACAACCAGAGCAGTCATCTTTCTATTCACTTCACTTTTGCTATTTAACCAGAGCTAAGGAGACGAGTGCGGTCACGTGTGGTGCTTGTCCACGCGCCTTTGGAGAGAAGTGAGTGACAGCTCGGCTAGTATCGGTGTATCCATACTTAGGGAAATTAATATTGGTACCGTTCAGATATTTCAGTATCGATATTTATCGAAATATCGATATTTTTGACAACACATATATGTATATGTGTGTGTATATATGTGTATATGTGTGTGTATATATATATATATATATATATATATATATATAGTATATGTATATGTATATATATATATATATGTGTATATATATATGTGTGTGTGTATGTATATGTGTGTATGTATGTATGTGTATATATATATATATATATATATATATATATATATATATATATATATATGTATATATGTGTATGTATATATATATATGTGTATGTATGTATGTGTATTTATTTATTTATTTATTAATGCCTTGCTGTGCCAACATTTTATTTGATAATATGCTTACAAGTGTGCATGTATGTGACAGCTTTAAATCTTAAAAAATAAAATCAATAATGCGAAAACAGAATTTAATAATGCAATCAGGAACGACTACCTCTCACCTCTGTAAGTAAGACTCGTGGTCTGTCCAGGACTCTCTATTATGATCCATTAGGTATTATACAAGAATCTGTCGTCGTTCCAAACCACATGGTGATTCCTATCTGCCAGATGAAAGTAGTAATCAATATGTAGCAAGTGCTGATCTGGAATGAGCTCTCCAAACCGTAATTTTTATCTCACTCATGATCTGCCAGACATGAAAGCAGACCCCTGACCAGTAGCTGTTGGAGAGATACAATCAGCATGGCAACAGCTCTGGGCCTGGAGCCTAGTGGTTACATTACGTCTTCATTTAGAGTTCACCTCAGCTTCTACCCACAAGCTGACAAATGCCATTTCTGACTCTATGCTGAAAAGGACTTTTAAGAATATTTGTATTTTGACTAGTTTGTGATTTATGAAAAGTTGATTTTCTGATTCACTAGGGTATTTATTAAGACCTGTGGTTCTTAATTGGTAGTTTGAGACCCAAAAATGGGTTGCAGTGGTTCTTTTTTTTCTCACAACTTTCATTCTATGCTGCTCTTTATTTCTCCATGGACTTTTTGCTGGGACATTCTTCCTCACCCTTAACCACTTATGTAAAAGTTGCAAATACATGCTAGAATGTCATGGAAGACCAAGCAGAGAGATAATACAGTGAAGAGAAAGTTGGGGAGCCATATGACCCTGTAACCAGTGCTGAGTAAATGTTGTTATCTGGTGATGCTTTTTCCCAGAAAGGCAGATTAGAACACAAACAGATTAGACCTCTGTTTACTTATAGTTGGTTTCATAATTTTGTTTTTTTCTGTATCCTGTACTCTCAATAGGAAAACAAAAAGGCGTCATGCACCTATTTTCTTTTTGATTGTGGGGCAGTGGCTCATTTGGTGGGCTAGGAGAGATAAGACCTGACCAAAGAAAAACAAAACTTAAACTGACTTAAGTGTACATTACATTATATTGCTATTGCAAAAATCAATATTATATCATTCATACTACGAGGACATAATTTTTAAGTCAAGTAGAAAAATATTCATTTATTTTATTGTTTTAGAAGTTGCATTTAAAATCCACATTACTTAAAATCATGCCCTCTTGATTTAAATAGGCATGACTTTTCGCCCCTCCTTTGGCAGTTGAAGGAATCTGCTAAATGTCCAAAGGTCACTGTATTTGTGTGTAATTTAAGTCAGTGCCAGCTAGGAGCGGGAAGCACAGTCAGAACTGTGGGCATCTAACAACAGGAGACCAGGATCCAGACACATTTACTAGCAGCTTTTTCTTTTCAGACTAATTCATCCTTATTGTACAGTACAGCTCTCCAAACTGACATCACCTCAGTTGAGTATTTTGAAATCATAATGACCTCTGATATTTAGCAGTCATATTGTCGCCCTACTTGTCCTTGTGGTGTCTGGCAGTGTCATTGCATTCTCCTCCATAATTATGTTTCTAGTACTGCAGTGGGGCTGAACAGGATCTGATTTTTGTTAGGATTAATACGGTAATTAGGCTTTTGTTATGAATAAATTTGATGCACTTTAACTCTGGTGCTCCTTATTTAGGAGTCACACTTGTGATCTTCACGGTCAAAAGTGACCGGACACCTAAAATTTAACTCCCCCTTCATCCTGGGTCTGATCTGATTTCAGCCTCTTATTTAAGTTTTCGGAGTTGTTATGGCTATATGGTTATAACCATACCAATTCATTTGAATGTGTATATTTGTGTATGTGTGTGTGCGTGAGTGGATGTGCCTGTTTTGCACTCTTGATGTTTCATAGTGTAACCTCTTCCTTGCTTTCCACTTTTTACTGCATTGTAGTTGAATTATTGCTTTTTTTATATATATATATATTTGCTGTGTTAGTCACACCAGTTCATAGGTGTGTGTGCGTATAATGTGTGTGTGTGTGTGTGTGAGTGGATGTGTTGATTTTGCACTCTTGATGTTTTAGAGTTTCACCCTGTCATTGCAGTGTACTTTTTTTCTGCATTGTGGCAGATTTGTAGATTGTGTACACACAAATTTGCTGAATTTTTGTGTTTGTGTCAATTTCCCATTCGTTTCCTGTGGTCAGTCATTTTTGACCGAAGAGCACAAGTGACTTTTTTTATGACCACTTAGCCTGCTCAAATCAAGCCCTCAATTTTTTTGTCTTCACATTCCAAATGCCATAAAAGTCAACAAGTTTCGTACCATTTATAAAATATCTATAAAACTATAATAGATACTAACATAACACTGAACCAGAGACCCTTTCCTGGTTCAAATTCCTCATCCTCAGTCAGTCTGATGTCTCTCATAGACATGCATAATGAAACAATGTTTCTCACCGCATGCTCAACATCTGAATGCACAACAAGCCCGAACTTGATCTAAGCTTGGCTGATCATTCTTGAGACCTTATCTCACACTGCCGTCTGCTTATTGATAGGCCTGTCAAACATGCTGTCATGTGTATACACACACACGTAAACACACTCTCAGGGTCAGCAGGTCAGACAGGTGGAGTAGTGTTCAGCTACTGAAGAGGATTTCACAATATCATGCATTGTTGTCCTGAGACTTAGTATTATGAAATAATAATACTTGTTGTTATTTTCTTATGATATTGCATTGATTTCATGGCCTTGCATTAATATTTACTGTTCATACATTTTTTTTATTTGTATATTCATATAATTTTAAGCTGGAAACGTCAGGGAATTCAAGTCAATAATTTTTAAAATTCATTCAAATGAATAAAATCTTATGTTCTCACTATAGGTGTTGGAGGACAACACAGGGGTCCGGAGAGTGGTGGTCACCCCTCAGTCTCCAGAATGTTATCCTCCCAGTTATTCCCCAGCCATCTCTCCAACTCATCACTTAAATCCATACATGGCCCCACCACCCTTTATTCCCAACTCGCACACGGCCTTCTACCCACCCGTCAGCCCTGGGGACATTTCCCCCCACCAGTACTACCAGCATCATATCCCACCCATGTACAATGAAGGTAAGAGCGTATGATCACTGACTTATTCTTCTCTCTACTCTCCTCTTACCATGTCAAGTGAAAACTCTTCAAGTGAAGTTGAACACCAGAGTTTTGAGAGAGATCACAAAGGTTTTTCAGCAAACGCAAAGTTTTGTAATAGTTTTGCGAGAGAATGCAGATGCTTTGCAAGTGAACGCAAAAAGTCTCCCAGGCAAACTCGATATTTTTATATGAGAATGTAAATTTTTTATCAAGTGAACATGAAGATTTTTAAGGCAAACGCAATAGTGTTGCGTGAGAATGCAAATGTTTTGCAAGTGAACGCAAAATTTCTCAGGCAAACAATAGTTTGCGAGAGAACGCAAATGTTTTGCAAGTAAATGCAGTTTCTCTGGAAACAATACTTCTGTGAGGGAAGTTTTACAAGAGAACACGTGTTTTGCAAGTGAATACAGTGTCTTCGGGGAATACGGTACTTTGTGAGAATGCAATTTTGCAAGATTGCAAGATAATTTCCCCCGCTTTTAGGGTAAATGTTTTGTTAGCAAACGGAACGTTTTTCAGGCAAACACCATAGTTTTGAGAGAGATCGCAAATGTTTTTTTAGCAAACGCAATGATTCTTAGGGGAATGCAATAGTTTTGTGCGAGAATTTAAATGTTTTGCAAGTGAATGCAACGTTTTTTTCAGGCAATTCAATGTTTACGTGAGAGTGCATTTTTTTTTTTGGAAGTGAACGCAAAGTTTTCTTAGGCAAATGCAATAGTTTTGCGAGAGAACACAAATCTTTTGTAAGTGAACGCAAAGTTTCTCAGGCAAATGCAATAGTTTGAGAGAGAGAATGCAGATGTTTTGCAAGTAAATGCAAAGTTTTTCGGGAAACAATACATTTGTGAGGGAAGTTGTACAAGAGAACACAAGTGTTTTGCAAGTGAACACAATGTTTCATTGGGGAACACAGTACTTTGTGAGAGAACGCAATAATTTTGCGTGAGAACACAACATTTTTTTGGCAAAATGCAATAGTTTTGCAAATGAGCGCAAATGCTTTAAGTTAATTCAGTTTCTTGGGGGAACATAATACATAATACCAAAACCAAACCAAAAACTTTTGCATCTTTTTTTTCCATTGCTTCTCTTTGGTGCTCCGTACATTTTCTCCATACCTGCTTTTAAAAAATGCTATTTTTGCTATTTCCAACTTAAATAGCAGCTTCATGGTTGAATGATTGTTTTGTTGCCGCAGAGATAATTCCTGTGTATGGGATGAACTACATTGGGCGAGATGAGCAGTACAAACCACCACCAAAGAAGATGAAGGACAGACTAGAGCGTCAGAATCGTCTCAACAGCCCTCCCTCCATCTATAAGAGTAACATGGGCTGCAACAACATGTACAATGGCTATGGCAAGGTCCACGGAAATCTTGGAGGTGGCGGAGGAGGAGGAAGCAGTCCTGGAGCTAAAAAAAACACCCGTGGAGCTCGGAGTAGCCCCAGGTCCAGTGAGCCAGACTTACAAGGTATGAACTTCTTCAGGTCTGTAGGTTTGGTTTTAAGTTCGTAAACTATCATTCAGAAGTTTGGGGGTGTGATAAATGATCCGAGCAGTCAGAAGGAGGTTGAAAATCATGGGAGCAAAGTTGGCGTCCAAAAGTTTATTTCAGGTAGATGTGCAAATAAATATGTTTAAGAGCTTAAAACAAAGATTGTTGATAAAAACACTCTAAAACTAGAACTGCTAAGTACTCTACTAACTCCCTGCCAATTTCTCCGAGGCTGGAGTTTTACATGCTACACAGCACTACAGTCTTGTTTGCAAGCCTCGATCCATCCACCTCTCCCTTACTGGTAGTGACGGCCATCTTAAATGCACATTTTCCCACTCTCACAAATTGGAACATAACACATTTTGTTAAAATAAACTCTTGAATTAAAATATGACTTATCATGAGATTTAGAAACGAGTTTATAAATACAACTAATAATACAAATAAAAAGAGGATAGATAAACCAAAGCAATAGGTCCAATGATGATAAATTACTGTACAACCGCAGCTGCACAGAGGTGTTGATGACGTGTCAAGGCATATTCACAACATTATGAAAAATACCAATGTATTTGAAGGAGCCAGATTGAAAAAAACGGTAAGATTTGCTTGTTTCTTTTTTAAAATACTTTGTCAGTGATGCGCCAAATCAGACAATTGTATTCACACTGCAATAAATATAGGCTTATCTGTTTCCACTAAAAATAGCTAAAAGATGTTCACCTTTTCAGAAAAACTGCATACATTTTTAAATTGATTTGAATTGTTTTAAACCGTTTAAATACTATTTGGCCAGTGGAAAAGAATATTCTAGGGCAGCTATATTCTAAAATAGGCTATTAATCTGAGAACTAATTTTTATGGATATTTTGAGATTATTCTAAATCTTTTATTGATTTTTGACAATAAAAATGTATGTGGCACAATTCATATTTCCTTAATGTCTTGTACCTTTGACGGTGTTAAACATGGTGTCACGTGGATGGGAATATGCATGGAAATGATATGCAGATGAGGTTATGCATAGTAAAAGTAGGCGTTGTAAGCTCCATATATGGTGATTTCAGGGAGGAGTCGGGGTAGAGATGCACCTACGCACAATCTTCCCCTGACTGGGATTTATAAAGGGATTTTTGCGCAGGTTCTGGTGTACGCATGGTTTTATAAATCTGAAAACTTTTGTGTGTACGCACAATCGAGCTTTTGTGCGGATGTACACTTTTAGGATGAAATCTACGGTGAGTTTTATACATGAGGCCCCTGGTGAGCATGAGACTTCTTTCAAAAACATAAAAAAAAAACTTAATTACCCCAAACTTTGAAAGGTATATGATAAATATTCAAATATTGTAATATAAAATATTTAATTTTTAATATAATTTTAAAATATTATTGTAATATTATTAATTTAATAAAAATAAATAAATGTAAAGTCTTCTTTCATAATGTAAAAGCTAAGTCACAAGGAACTTCATGAGTCGGAGCAGAGTGAGATGGTTACATTCTGCTTAGTGCCAAAGAATTCTCTGCAACGTTTACACAAGACATTATAGATGTTATTGTGGTTACATTAAATCATCTTGTACACGGCTAGAATATTTAGCCTTTGATGTTTCACGGCTTCCATTAGACATCTGTAATACACGTTTCCCCATGTACCCACAATGTTTTTCTCTCTTCTCTTAAAAAAAGATAAGTGCATCACTAGAGGTAAAGGGGGTCGTCATGCCACGGAAATGGCATAGCTGGGAATCGCCAAGGTGCTATCGTTTTTCCAGCACCCACAATGTGGCCCTTGTGTCTCAGGTTGGGCCTCTGCTGAAAGGCAGCCCACATACCTGTGGAGTCACGTTCTCCCAATGAAGGGGTCCTTTGAGCTTGGCCATCGATCCTCACCAATTCCACATGTGCTTTATGAGGCCCCCTGCAGAGCCGATTGTGGAAGAGCTCAATTTAAGATGCTGTTCACATGCTGTTTCCCGCTCTCGGGAATATTTTCTTAACATAAATATTTTATGAGTATACATCCATAACTGTTCGAAATTATTTAAATGCACACCTGCACTCCAGAAGGTCATTGCCGTTTTTCTGCCCTTCTGCCAATTTCTTTTCTTTTTTTTTTGTTCTCTCAGCCTTTGGTGTCCTTGAAGTTTTTGCTTTAAATTATGTAAGTGCCACTGATCCCAGGTGTTTCGTCAATGCATGCACATTTGCAAGTGCTGACAAGTGCGGCAAAGGGAATGACCCCTTCGTTTATTTGATCTGCCAAAAGGGCAGTTTTGGCCCTCAAAAAAAGCATCCATATTCAATGTATTAGTCTATGTGTTTTATGTTATAGGCAGAACATGTAGTATTATATGCAGGTGTTGTAAGACTTGACTCAGAGTGCACTGACATCATGGAAACGCGATTTGTCTGCTGCAAGCACAAGCTGCTTGTTCTTTGATCAGCTAACGACAGGCCTTCGCAGTCTAACAAGCAAAACAAGAATAGCTCATACAGTACATCCATATGGTGTTGCTATGTTTCACACACACTTGGAGTATCTTCAGGATCAAAGGCGAAGGCCAGCTGTGGCAGAGTTCCCAGGAGATGAGACTGCCTGTGAAGCTATTACTCAATAAATTTGGCTGCTGTACACTTTATACATATACAGTTAGATGATTATTTGTTGGTTATTTTGTATTGTATATTGAATAATGGAGAAAAAATCTTTACATGATATTTTAAAATCTTTTTTTATTCAATTTTGATGTCAAAATGCATGCATAGGTGCATTGAATTAGCTGGTAAAGAAATGTTTGTGTGCTGATCAGATTATCTTGAGCTGTTTATTAAAATTATAGTTCACCCAAAAATGATAATTTAGTCACCCTTGTTATTCCAAACATGTATGATCTTCTGTGGAACACAAAAGTAAATGTTTTTATTTCTTTTTTTATTTCTTGATAAGCATTAGTGTTTTTTTTGTTGTTGTTTTTTTTTTGTTTTTTGTTTTTGGTCCATACAATACAAGTCAATGAGATCCAATTTTGTTTTGGACTCCATTGACTCAAGGTTTAACTTTCTTCAGAATAATTCTTCTATTGTATTCCACAGAAAACAAAAGTCATGCTGGTTTGGAATGACATGAGTCAGTAAATGATGACAACCTTCATTTTCTAGTGAACTATCCCTTTTAAAGCTGACTAATGATCTTACATGTTGTTTGGTTATTGAACAAAATAGGGTGTAAAACCTTGCAGTCAGTGTAGGCCAAGCGGATGAGTGTTGTGGAGGTCAAAGGAAGCAGGGCACTGGGGTCGAGTCTAATAGACCGCAGCGTGTGGCTCTCCTCTGTGGAATCAACTGAATGCTTGATGAAGGATAGAAAACAAACTTGAGGCTTTTTGCTCACGTCACTTACTGAAGACTACAGCCATCTGGGCCTCACGGCAGCCTTGCTTCTAGGCATAAATCATCACAACCACATATACACACATGCAGACTACTGGGCTCCCCGGGTCACGCCGGAGATCAGGGTAAGTTTAAGTTGTTGTTTTTTTTTCTTTCTGAGAGGAAGCCGAAATAGTGTGATCAAACTCTCAAGACTGAAGAACAAAAAGAAAAGAAGAGAAATGGAGGGAATGTGAAAGAGACGGACAACAAAAGGGCAGACATTCTAACTGTCGAAAATACTGTGCTATTGGCATAGCAGCTTGAAGATCCAGGCCTGGCTACCAGACACAACTAGAGCTGTGATAACAACTCAACTCGTCCTCTCTCAGCACTTCAGCTGGACAGTCTTCACTCAGATCACCCCATAGGCACAACCGTGCTCACCTCAGCTCACGAAGCTCAATTACATAAGACAGGATACCACATCCCGGGGCCCATCAGCTCCTTAAGCTGCAAGGATATTTGTGCTTTCTACCGCTCCACCCTCATTAACTAGATTAGTCTGGGGCTAAGCCTGTGTGCAGAGCAAGACTGGCCACTAGATTAACCTTCTCATGGTCTCAGGCTTGCAGCACTTCGACCTTAACTCCTTTCTATCTCCAGCTTTCCTTGTGTGTTTGCATGGACTCAAGCAGAAACAGATGTTCAATTCTGCTCCTCTTTGGCACTGTGCATTTCCTCCAGCCACGTGCTTTCACTCCGTCATTACAGCCCAGAAGCAACAGATGTTCCTTAATCTTGACTTTGTGTCTTTGCCACAATGGTAATAGTTTCCCACATTCACTCTCTCACAACATATGAGTCACTGAGAAAGGTTATGCCCCGAGGTCACTTTGATAACAGCATGCGATGGAGCAATAATGGGTGACACAACTTGGGGAAACAGAATCAAATGAGAAGGTCAAGGCAGATAAGATCTGGTAACCGGATGCTGGCTCTCCACCTATTTAAACATGACCTTTCAATTATCTGCTGGTGCTTATTTGATCTTTTACAGTTGGCATGGCAGAACTCTCACCTATTTTGAGTCTGGGTAGGTTGTTTTTTTAAGAAGGTGCCATAGAAAGTGCTGAGAACTTGGAAGAGAGAGTGTGTGTGTGTGTGTGTGTGTGTTTCTGAGAAGTCCCTCTTACAGCTCTTACAGTAAGACAATGTACTGCTGTTTCAGTGGAAGTGTTTGTATGTGCCAGGGTTATTAGTAGTGGTTTCTGCTAAATGTGCACGTGAAGACCAGCCTTTAGATGGCTGCAGTTCTACTGTATCAATCAAATTAAAACTTTTTATTCCATGTACCCTGGTGAAATTTTATATACAATATATACTGTATGTAAATACAAAACGTAAATTGAAGATGTGAATAGCAAAGTCGGCTCCTTTTCACTGCTCAAAATGTATGTATATATATATATATATATATATATATATATATATATATATATATATATATATATATATATATATATATATATATATATATATATATATATATATATTTTTTTTTTTTTTTTTTGTATGTGCTAGAAATATTTTTTTTTTACCATTTTACTTGCATACATTTTTCTGTATGTAGATGTGATGTTTAAAAAAATCAAAGATTTAGTTTAGCTGGAAACTGGAAAATTTGTATCCTAATGGACATTCAACAAATCTAAAATATTAAAGGACAATGCAGCAGTGAAAAGAGAAAGTTATGTCAACTGATCCAAAACTTTCTTACATGTTTCAAGGTCAATTGGTCATTTTACTTGCACATGATGCACATTTATAAAAGAGAAACATTATTTAAGACATTAAGATAAAATAAAAGACTTAGAATATAAGTTGGAATAATGATTCAGTATTCAGTTAAATAAGGTGGTACAAAGTAACAAAAATAGACTGGCACCTGTGGAGAATGCCACTAGACATCCAGAGCAGGTCTCCCCGGCTCAGTCGCTCTGTAGCCCTCAGTAGTCTCGTTCCCTCCGGCCTCCGCCTCTCTCCTTTTCCCTCTATCCCTCGTTTCTAGCCTCTGCCAACTTTCTCCATTCTTTCCAGTTCCTTTCCAGGAAGCGCTGGCGTATCCCTGTGTCCCTTGGCAGTAGTGAGGCCATGCATCTCTGCTGTGAGCGAATGCCATTGAGAGTCTCTCTAGAGATAGCTAGAGACATGGAGCTAGCACACTAAAGGCGAGAGACTGATGCTTGGCAGTTGTGGAACAACAAGAATTAATTCTGCCGAGGGGGCTGGCGTTCTCTTTTACTGAAACGAAAGCAAACAATTATTTATCCAACATTTATACACACACACACACACACACACACACTCAAATACCCCTACACTATAAATCCTATGCTTTTTGTAGAAAATCAAAGACCAATTGAGCAATGCTAACATTTGGAGCTGTTGTTCTGATTATTTTGACTTAATGTCTTCAGCCTCTCCAAGGTAGGCTGAGTAGTTTAGTCTGGTGCTAAATGATGTAGAGTAGAAGAGGCAGTGCTCTGCTGATGTTTAAAATATGTGATTAACGAGGTCAATTTACTCGTACGATATGGTTTTGACAAATGCACAGACAGACTTAAATGCAGCTAGATAAACAGACTGACAGACTATCGGGACAGACAGACTATCTAGACAGATATCCAGACAGACAGACAGGCAGACAGACAGACTAACTAGACAGATAGACATACTCCGTTTAGGTAGATAAAGAGAGAGATTATATTTTCTTCTAGAAATACAGATAAATAGACAACAGACAGACAAACAAGAATGCTGATAGACAGACTGACAGAATATCTAGACAGACAGACACCCAGATAAACAGCCATACTCCCTATAAGTAGATAGGCAGACAGAATGTTGAGGCCTTCCCGTGCTATCTGAATGATCATAAATACAGAAATTGGACATGGACGTCCGCTCAAGTCATATTTACAACTGAGAAATGAAGATGATTTTGATACCAGAGTTTCTGAGTTGGTCGGGCCATAAACCTTAAACATGGAGGAAGAGAAAAACAGCTGTAGTACTGTAAAGTTGTATTCATTTTCCTCACAACATCTACATTGCTTTCTTCTGAAGTTACATTGCATTTACATTTAGTCATTTAGCAGACGCTTTTGTCCAAAGCAACTTACAAATGAGGCCAATAGAAGCAATCAAAACCAACAAAAGAGCAACAGCATGCAAGTGCTATGAGAAGTGGTAATGGCGCAGTGGATAAGACACATGCCTTTGGTGTGAGAGACCCGGGTTCGAATCTACTGTGAGACACCAATGTGTCCCTGAGCAAGACACTTAACCCCTAGTTGCTCCAGAGGCGTGCGACCTCTGACATATATAGCAATTGTAAGTCGCTTTGGATAAAAGCGTCAGCTAAATGAATAAATGTAAATGTAAATGTAGAAGTCTCGGTTAGGCTAACACAGTACACATAGCAAGGTTTTTTTTTTTAAGAAACAAGTATATAGAATAGAAAAAAAGAAAGGTAGTGTTAGTTTTTCAAGAAAAGCTAGCAGTTAGAGAATAAATAAGCAATTGATAGAGGGTCCAAGTGTGTTTTTTTTTTTTTTTTTTTTTTTTTTAAATAAGATAAAATAGAATTAGAATTGAGAGTGTTAGAGTTAGAGGGTCAAATAAAGATGGAAGAGATGTGTTTTTAAGTTACAGTTATGTATATTTATGTATATACTGTACATATCCATTTGATGCATTTTGAGTGTTTCGAACACAGCCAAAACAGCATTTATTTAACTGAAATTAAGGAATCGTCAGCCAGCTGGATATCTAGATAGCGCAGTGAATATTTATATGTGTACCAGTGTATGGGACACTACATCAAAACCTGTTGGATATTGACTAAATATCCTCCATATCTTTTGGCTTTAATAAGATCTCCCCAAGAAACAGGCAAGAATGAACTCATGAATGGGATGTCCATCATGAGTCCTGTTCTTCCTGTCAACAAAGCACTTGAGCGCGACAAACTCGTAGTTGCAACTTCAGAAGTTGGAAGTTTCTGATAACTTGTAAAGGCAGCACATCTATTTAGACAGATAAAAGAATAGACAGACTATATAGACAGGCAAACTGTCTATGTAGGTAGATAGACAAGAATGCAGACAGATAGATGACATACAGACAGACAAGTTTAAAGAGAATATACACGTGTGTATTGCACATTGAATGTCTGTTTTGTGCATGAATGGCCATGTCAGTTGTGTGTTGGTGTATGAGAGCCTTCTCAGGGAGGCACAGGTTTGTGTGAGAGCGGGATTAGCCAGCCAGCTGCTGAGCAGATGGAATGTGTGCTATGCGGAGATGAGAACGATTGGGATCCTGCAACTCTATCTCGCTCTTCCTCCCACACACCTTCCCTTCCTCACCAAACCGTTATTTCCAATTTCTGCAAAAAATGTGTGATTTTTATTTATTTATTTTAAATTTGATCACCTAGCAATTTACTCTTTCCTGCAGTGCCTTAAAAATCAATATCGGTTTTAACATAATGCATTGTGTAATTCAAAGTGCTTGTGTAAAAACTTGTGTAGTCATCCTGACTGCGTTCTGTTAGTATAGCCACAACCTCCTAATTTTCATAATGATCGTCTGATTGACTAAGCCATGCTTGGTCATTATTCAAATTTTTGTATGGATTCACAGCACAACTCTGGTCCTGGAGAATGTATAACAGGGGTCGGCAAGTAAGTTTGGCATCGGGCCAAAAAATAAATAAAAATTCACCAATAGATGGTGGGCCAGAACATAGTCAAATAATAATTTAAGATGTTAATTGATGAAAAATGCAACCAGAATTGCCTGTGACTGACTGTTACAGTGTATTTTGTAACCGGTAGTGAGCTGTTACTCCTGCGACAGTCATTAACAAAAAGCCACATTTGTGTTGCGGTGTCCGATCAGCAGTGGCGGCGATAGGACGGGGCTTGACGGGGCTATAGCCCCATCAGAAACTTGTTTAGCCCCGGCACAGCCTCCCCAAGGATTACCAAATGATTTCCTGTTTTTTTAACTCTCGGTGTCACTCTCATTAACATTGAAAAATAAACATTAAAAAAGTGCCTAATATGTGGCCTATAAACAATTTATATTATGGGGGAGGGGTCAAGCAACTCAAGCAAGCAACTGTGTGCAAGAGTTATGCTGGTGAACGTCAGTCAATTAAAAAAAAAAGTGAAAGTAAAAAAAAAAAGGATGGCTAACGCTGCATTAATGGCGCATATTCTCTCTGAGACGATGAGAGACGAATCTACTCTAAGATATGCTGGTAACGGTATATAATTGTCTTAAATGATTCCCTTAATATTTCTCTTGTGGCTCGTATATAGTGAAAAACATAAGAAACGTATTTTGCGTAATACAGGTTGTTTTTGAAAATCATGAAATAAAGCTGCTCTGAATTTTCATTGACTGCAGTGTTAATAATAATAATTATAGGCCTATAATTCATTGTATAAATTAATAGACCTGTTTTAAAAAATCTTTTTAAAAACCGTTTCAATGAGGAGTAAGCTATAGCCTATTTTATTATCCTCAAATTATTGCGGGGCACAAAGATGAATGAGTCCACAAAAGAACTCTTTATTTTCAGGGTGAAGTGCGTGAAACAAATTCCAGGAGGCGTTAATCTAAAAGCAAACAAACAAATCGGTCCCTCTAACAGAATTTTGGACTGTGAAACATGTTTATGTCTGACTGATCTCCTGATTGCGACCGCCTAGTTTCTCTATCTGCAACCCGTATTCAGGATGCTAGCTAGAGGATGTGATCTGTTTTTAGGCCCTTGTAACAGTTCTATGGTGCTCTAGCGCACACACACATTAACTAATGCATGCACAGACATATGGGTGTAGTTACTGGCCTGACCGTTTGGCGTCAGCAGCTCTGTGGGTGTTCTTGGAGGCTTTTTTCCGATAGTCTGCAAATTCAGTTTTGGATGTTTACCTAGCACCTCCTTATATACACACGCACGCTCTCATTCACATAGAGCTAAACAGCCAAACACTCCACTCACACTGCAGCTCTAGACCACTGTCAAAATGTTTCCTGACATCCAAATACAGGTTTCCATATTGGTTTAAAGAGTGTTGTAGGGTCAAGTGTGAGCTCTCACATGACCCTACAACACTATCCCGCGGCATCAGAGAGGCCAAGAGACAGTACTCCAGGAGGATAGCCCATCGTTTCAGCGACAGCAGAGACACGCGGAGCCTGTGGCAGGGGATACAGACCATTACGGATTACAAGCCCCCACCACAGACCTGTGACAACACCATCCCCCTGCTGAACGAGCTGAATGCCTTCTTTGCTCGGTTTGAGGCACAAAACGGCACCACTGCACAGAAGACTCCACCTCCTCCCGGCGACCAGGTGATGACGCTGTCCCCGGACCGCGTGAGGAGGTCCCTCAGCAGGATCAATGCACGCAAAGCTCCGGGTCCTGACAACATTCCTGGGCGTGTACTGAGAGACTGTGCAGTGGAACTCACTGATGTCTTCACAGACATCTTCAACATCTCACTAAATCAGGCCGTTGTCCCCACATGCTTCAAAGCTACCACCATCATTCCAATCCCGAAGAAGTCATCTCCATCCTGTTTCAATGACTACCGTCCAATAGCACTCACTCCTATTCTCATGAAGTGCTTTGAACGGCTAGTCATGCACCACATCAAGTCTGTCCTCCCCCCCTCACTTGACCCCTTCCAGTTTGCATATAGGTCCAACCGCTCGACCGACGATGCCATCGCCACTGCCCTCCACCCAGCCCTCACACATCTCGACAAAAAAGACTCGTATGTCAGGATGCTGTTCATAGACTTCAGTTCAGCATTCAACACAATCATCCCTCAACAGCTCACGCACAAACTGGTCCAGCTGGGGCTCAACACCTCTCTGTGCAACTGGCTGTTGGACTTCCTGACCGGGAGACCTCAAGCAGTACGGGTTGGCAGTAACACATCCAGCACCATCACACTGAACACTGGGGCCCCCCAAGGATGTGTGCTCAGCCCCCTCCTCTTCACTCTGCTGACCCACGACTGCACACCGTCACACAACTCTAACCTGTTCATTAAGTTTGCGGATGACACAACTGTGGTGGGTCTCATCAGCAACAGAGATGAGACAAACTACAGGAGCGAGGTGAGCCGCCTGGCCGGGTGGTGCAGTGACAACAATCTCTCTCTGAATGTGGAGAAGACGAAGGAGATTGTTGTTGACTTCAGGAGAGTACACACTCAGCATGCCCCTCTGACCATCAATGGTGCGACTGTGGAGAGAGTGAGCAGCACCAAGTTCCTGGGTGTGCACATCACAGAGGACCTCTCCTGGACTAACAACACTGTAGCACTGGCCAAGAAAGCACAGCAGCGTCTCTACTTCCTCCGCAAACTCAGAAGAGCCAGAGCCCCGACCCCCATCATGTGCACCTTCTACAGAGGCACCATCGAGAGCATCCTAACCAGCTGCATCACTGTGTGGTATGGCGCTTGCAACGCATCCTGCCGCAAGTCACTTCAGCGAATAGTGAGAGCAGCTGAGAAGATCGTTGGTGTCTCTCTCCCCTCCCTCCAGGACATTTACAGCACCCGTCTCACCCGCAAAGCCCTCCGCATTGCAGGTGATCCCACCCACCCGACACACAGCTTCTTCAGTCTGCTGCCATCAGGGAGGAGACTGCGGAGTCTCCAGGCGAGGACCAGCAGACTGAAGGACAGCTTCATACATCAGGCTGTCAGGAAGCTGAACTCCCTCCCGTCCCTGCCCCCCCTCCCCTCTTCTTACCCCATACAACACTGAACTCTGACACTATGAGACCCCCCCCCCACGGCTCCCCACACCCCCAGGACCAGCCACCCCCACCTACTTACAAATTGTGACCAGCACCTCTCACTTGTGCAGCATTGGACTGATCACTACCTCATCGGATAGTCTCATAAAAAGACTGTTCTCCTGTCAATTTAACAGACTGACAAGCTCTTTTTGCACTACACGCATATCTGCACAGTTTTTGTTTTATTTAACTGGTTTGCACTCCATCTATTCTGCCATGTGCCTTATGTCACTTTATCTATCTTTTTTTTTATTTTTCTACAATGTCCTCAGACTGACAAGCTCTTTTTGCACTACACATATCTGCACAGTTTTGGTTTATTTAACTGGTTTGCACTCCATCTATTCTGCCATGTGCCTTATGTCACTTTCTCTATCTTTTTTTTTTTTTTCTACAATGTTCTCAGATTGATAAGCTCTTTTTGCACTACAAATATATCTGCACAGTTTTGTTTTTATTTAACTGGTTTGCACTATCTGCCATGCGCCTTATGCCACTTTATCTATTTCTTTATTTTTTTCTACAATGTCCTTACTTGTATAGCTATAGAGTTGTATGTACATATGTTTAACCCGTATTATCTGTATTTGAACGTGTTTAATGTTAACTGTTTACACCAAGGGTCTGAGGGTAACGCAATTTCAATTCTCTGTATGTATGTGCTGTACATGTGGAAGAATTGACAATAAAGCAGACTTGACTTGACTTGACTTATTTCGGTCATAACCTTTATAACCTTTGACCTTCAGGTTATTAACCATGTGAGCAATCCAAGAGGGTTGCTAAGGTGTTCAGAGTGTTTTTAGCATGTTACTATGCGGTTGCTAGGGTATTATGATTGTTTGTTAGCAAATAGCGATGGTTCAGGGCTTGGCTGGTAGCATGGTCTAGTTAGCCCCTGCTGGTAGATCCTGTTACTACACCATCAGGGGGCAAAAATAATTGTTCTTTATTGACAGCCGAAACCTGTGTAAAAAAATTATAAAAATGTATGATGTAAAACATACATCATATAAAATATATTTTTTTATTAATTTTTGTTTCTGGTGTTTGTTTTTTTGTTTAGTTTTGGTTTGGTTTTGTTTTGGTTTTTTTTCTTTTTTTGTATTTTTTTTTTTTTTTTTTTCGTTTTGGTTTGTTCCTGGTCGTGTTTTTTTTTTTTTTGCATTGCTTTGTTTCTGATTTGTTTTGTGTTTTGTCTTTTGTTTTTTTTTGAGCAGTAGTTTGTCTCTGAGGGTGTGCAGGGTTTTGTTTGTCATCTGGAAATGTAAAAAAAACCTAATTGCAGAGTCCAGTTGTTTAGAAAGGCAATAACACACCTCTCCTCAGTTGGCTTTGGTCAAATTTTCTTTTCCCTTTTCTATTTCACTTTCTTCCCTTTCTGTCATTTATATTCACTTTTAGTCCTCTTTTCACATTCTTTACCCCCCCCCCCCCCCCCCCCCCTTCCACTCTCCCATCTTTGACCTTAGCCTATAATTGAACGCAGAAACTCCTGTCCACCCCAGATATCCAGAGAGACACTAGAAAGAAGGAAATGAAATAATTCAGCATCATGCAGATTAGAATTAGACAGCTCTACTTTTAAAATGGGAAATGTTTGTTTCTTTCTTCCTCTTCCGTCATCTTCTCTTCCTCTATTTATTTTCATTTATATATTGTGAAGCAGCAGTTATTCAGAACGTGGCAGGAGGGCGAGACCGAGAGTGAGCAGCTTTCCTCGACTCTACGGCTCCCTGTGGAGACTGCATGCGTGAGAAACAGACGTGAAGCTTTGGAATGTCGAGTGCTGAACTTGGCAGGAGCACAACTGAAAGAGGTTCCCTCTGAGGGCAGGAGCGGAAGGAGAGGAGAGGATGGACACACAGGAAGTGAACCTAATGACTAGTTTGATTGTGGAGGTGATGAACAGGTAGTCAATCCCCTACGGAGACCCTAGGAAAACTACATAATGAGCCCATGTTCTTTCCGGTGTTGATGTATTTCCTTTTAAAATAGGAAGTTTTAGTAGGACTTGTTAACATCCTCTTTTTTTATAAATTGAATTTAGTTATGTTAGCCATGTACCATGATTTGCTACTTGCTAGTTAGTTGCAGGTTGTATTGGGGACATTCTCATTCAGGAGACATTTGCTTGAACAAAAAAACAGTGTAGTAAAGGATATGTTTGCTGTACTAAATGGATGATCTCAAAGCTAACACATATGGACTAAAAGCAACAAAACACCATTCTCGCATAGACTGTGACAGATGACTCCATCTTTCGTGTTAGGGTGAATTTAAATGAGTACTCTGTTAATGGCAAGAGGAAGACGGCCTCATATTCTTCCACATCTGCACAATTACTCATCACTTCTCAGTAATAACTCAATTTGTCACCCACACACATGCACACAGCATTAGTAAGATTTCTGTCTCTTGGGGAAGGCAGCGTTCCCTGCTCCTACCTCCC
Organism: Barbus barbus; assembly: GCF_936440315.1. Lineage (NCBI taxonomy): Eukaryota > Metazoa > Chordata > Actinopteri > Cypriniformes > Cyprinidae > Barbus > Barbus barbus. The sequence goes on along the minus strand of NC_136743.1, from coordinate 17,312,491 downwards.
GGGGTCATGTTAAGGTGATTGTGTATGACATCACTGTTGCTGTGACTCATGAAGGCCCAGAGGCGCTGTGAACTCCCAGTGTGCTCTCTGCTCTAGAAATAAATACACACATCAATCATACTCATGTAGTGTGTTTGGGTGGATGACAAATAATGTGTCTGTGAACCGGTTTCGTTTTTAGTTTGACTGTTTATTATATTATCATTGCTGTGACTGGGCAAATTATCACCATTTCATGTAGTCTTATTATTAATATGAAGACTATAGAAAGACTCATGAAATGTAAAATTGTAACATTTCTGTAAAAAGATTAATACAGGTACATCTGTGGAGAAAAAGAACTGGACTGTTGCTCAGTGGTCCAAAGTCCTCTTTTCAAATAAAAGTAAATTTTGCATTTCATTTGGAAATCAAGGTCCCAGAGTCTGGAAGAAAAGTGGAGAGGCACAGAATCCATGTTGCTTGAAGTCCAGTGTGAAGTTTCCACAGACAGTGATGATTTGGGCTGCCATGTCATCTGCTGGTGTTGGTCCACTGTGTTTTCTGAAGTCCATAGTCAACGCAGCCATCTACCTGAAATCTTAGAGCACTTCATGCTTCCTTCTGCTGACAAGCTTTATGGAGATGCTGATTTCATTTTCCAGCAGGACTTGGTACCTACCCACACTGCCAAAGGTACCAAAAGCTGGTTAAATGACCATGGTGTTACTGTGATTGACTGGCCAACTCGTCTGACCTGAACCCCATAGAGAGTCTATAGGGTATTGTCAAGAGGAAGAGGAGAGACACCAGACCCAACAATGCAGATGACCTGAAGGCCACTATCAAAGCAATCTGGGCTTCCATTACACCTGAGCAGTGCCACAGGCTGATTGCCTCCATGCCACGCCACATTGATGCAGTATTTCATGCAAAAGGAGGCCCAACCAAGTATTGAGTGCATAGAAATGAAGATAGCCCGTTGACAGACTCATTTGTATTTTCAGAAGTCTGACATCCTTTTTTTTTGATTGATCTTATGTAATATTCAGATTTTCTGAGACACTGAATTTAGAGTTTTTATTATCTGTAAGCCATAATCATCAAAATTTCAAGAAATAAAGGCTTAATATATACATTATAAAACTGGCATAATATTTTTAGTTTGTTTTATTTGTACACCTGGATAGGAGGGCCTTTAAATATGGTCTTAGACAAAGGAATATTGTCTTGAAGAAATGTATTCAATATGTATCATGTAATTATTTTAAAAATTGGTAGCTCATGCAAAAAGTCAACTCGGCAGTGTCTGTTAAAGTATGCTTTAAAAAAAAAATCCTTACCCAGTAATCACAAACAACTGCAAAGCTCATGGAAAACCCCTGATTCAAAAGTGTGGGAACCCTAAATTATAAAATAATTTGTAAAAAAGGCTTTTTAAAATAGTTTTAGATTTAAATAATGACACTCTGCAGTCGGTGTCAACTGCCCATTTAAACACATACTTTTAGGATCGAACTATTCATACTGACACTCTAGAAAAGGAAACTCAGAAAGTGGAGGCAAATGTCAGTAGTTTCTCAGCAGGTGAATTACATCAGCACTAAGTGCTATATAATCCACTCTCACTTCAGTAAACCTTTTATCAAAAGAAGAGAATTTTATAGATAAGAGGAGGCCACACACATGAAATCCTCCGTATGCACTGATTTACAACACTTAACATCCAGAGAGTGAAATCAAGCAAGAGTTTAATTTAAGAGTCCACTCTTATGGAGGCTCAGGTGGATCCTGTGTGTTTGGGTCCACTGTAGAAATGATAAATCAGGGGTTATGGGCAGTTGTGCTTGTGTGTGTGTGTGTGTGTGTGTGTGTGTATAACCACACAAGGCAGTAAAGATTTAAAGGTATTCTGTCAGACTGTCTGTCGCTGATGATCTGGTAGCTTAAGTGAGCTAATCCGGCCTTGGGAACATGAGGTAATTGAGCATTTTTTCCTTGTGCGGATTTCAATTTGGCATGGGAGTTACGTACGAGTTAGAGACGTGATTCAGTATTGAGATTTAGAAGCACAAGCTCCCGACTGCTCATGTGTCCGCTGTGCCAGCACTCTTTCAGTGGGGTCTGCAGGCTCCTCTGCACTCCTGGAAAGTTTTCCAATGCCTTGTGCAAACTTTTCTCCTCAAATCGTCTTCAGAGAAGTCCAAGAACCAGAAAATGTGCTAGTGGTTATAGGAATAGTCCACCTTAAAAATGAGAAATAAAAGTTGTCATTTGGGTTTGGAACAACATGACAGAATATTCTTTATTTTTGGGTGAACTACCCCTTTAAGACTTTATGCTTTAATCTCTTGTTCAGTTTCTAACTTAAAACTGACCCCTGCTGATTCATAATGGAATAACACCCTTTTGTTTTTCTTTCTCTTCTCCACTTTCTCTTGCCTACAGATCACGATTCAGAAGCAAAGAGACTTCAGGATGTTCTCTCGGGAATGGAAAAACCACAGGTGGGTCTGGAATATCCAGTTAATATGAGTTAAAAACCTTACAAGTGAAAAATACTAATGGTTAATGTTATGAAATAAACATGATGTCCTTTATTGGCCAAAGGAAAGTACAGGCTGCAAATGTAAGCACTCATAAAAACAACACAACATGGTTAATGAATTAATTTGAATATGTCATAAGGAGGACATTTGGTAAAAGTCACGGTGATCTTTTCAGATCTTTTAACAATTCCAAACTGTTCCCTTTGCAGCCACATAGTGGCAGCATTTAGTTTTATTTTTATGGTCCACTGTCAAGCAGTGGTTGACTGGGTGAAAACAATGTTTTCTGACAGATATGTTTTGCTCAGTTCTTTTCCCATCTGTTCAATCAGCCTACTGCTATTTCTGTTGTTTAGTTCAGGAGTATCTGAGGACACCCTGTCACTTTAAGTGATAATCCATAAGTGAAACTAGCCCATCAGTCATCTTTTCTGTTTTGTTTTAGTTTGCATGCATTTGTTTGTGATATTTGAACAGCTGTCTCATTTGTATTAATCCCACATTATTATAATATTAGTGACATTAAGGCAGTTTAGAAGAAAATCAGCGTGTTAACACTGCAAACAAATAGTCTAGACAGACAGATTATATTTTTAGTATGTTTAATAAGGACAAAAATTAAATTCAGGCATCTGTTTCCCTTTCTGACTGTCTGTGTCTGAAAACTATATCATTGTCTATGTATTACATTTGAGCAAAACTTGACTTTTGACATTGAGTAGTAGCAGTACTTTCTACAATGCATTTTGTAAAAAAAAATCTCAAAGAAATGAATACTTGCATTCTTCAGCAAGTAAACTTTAAATTGAACAAAATTTGCAGTAAAAACGTTTGCATTGTAATTTAAATAAAAATGTTTTTTTTTGTTTTACTTTCTATTTATTAAAAAATCTTGAAAAATGCATCTGTTTTCAACATTGATAATAGTAAGAGTAGTTTGTTAAGCAGCAAATCAGCATATTAGAATGATTTCTGAAGGATCATGTGACTGGAGTAATGGGTGCTGAAAATTCAGCTTTGCCATCACAGGAATAAATTACATTTGAAAATATATTTAAAGTTATTTTAAATTGAAATAATATGACTGTTTTATTGTATTTTTGATCAAATAAATGCAGCTTTTGCGAGCGAGACATCTTTCATACATTTAAAAATCATACTGGCCCCAAACTTTTGAATGTACATGCAAATAAATAAATACAATAAAAATACCAGCAGTTCCATTAATGGAAGAAAATGTGATGTAAAATGCAAGGACACAGAAGGAATATACCATGATGGATGCAGGGAGGCTGAAAAACGTCTGTGGCTTAATGTGTCTCAAGATGAGGCATTCTGGAGGGCTGTGCGGGACTGGAAGTAATGGACTTCAATTTGCCCTCATCCTCATCTCTGCAAAAGCAAGTTCTTCATGAACTTGAATTCAGCTGGTGTAGCTCTCCCAGCAAAACACAAAACAGAAAGTCTCTGAATACTACAGACTCTGGCCAGTTCCTTTTGTATGTCTGATTTTCAGTGGCAGGTGTTGTTCCCAACATCCCATGTTCTCTACTACTGTTCAGGATTGAGTCATGATCCAAACTAATGAGGCAAGATGATATTTATGACATAATGTACGACTTTTATACATGACAGTAGGTGGCACTTTCACAAAACATGTCACCCTAAGGGCTTCTAAGGTCATATGCTAAATTTCATTTGTGGCAAGACACAGCGTAACTTCCTGCTGAGTGTCCTCACCATGAACTTTATGAATGAGTCACAAGAAAAGACTTAACATTAACAACAACAACAACAACAAAATGGTATAGGTCTCTGAGCTTTTCACTTGGTGAAGGTGTTAAAGTGACTAAAGTGTGAGAAAGCTGGGTCTGATGGCAGCCAATTTATTGAGAACATATTGCTGTAGCTTCAAAATTACCAATGGCAATGCCAGCTGTGCACATCTGAGAGGCAACAACCATAGCTTATCCGCGGACATACTTTCACCTGCAGGATAGATTGTATTTGAGAGCTGTTTGGTTCTGGTGTTAGATTGCTTCTGCCTGACTGAAGCTAGCGTGTGACGTTTGCAGCTCATTCATGTCAACGTTATACCCTCATACACCGTGTTACGTTGAATTACCTGTTAACAGAGGAGTTATAGCCGCACTGTCTCTTTCGGTTCTGTGTTTGACACAAAAATAGTTGGCCTTGCAGAGGTATAAAGCTGTGCAGACCATAGGCCTTAAGCTCGGATGCGAGTTAGCATTAGCCTGTGGTAAAATGTCGGTGGTTAAAAGTTAAGGAAAGTTTGTTTTGTTTTATGCTCGAACAACATAAATCACCCTAGAAACTTGTAAAAATATAAAGACTTGAGTCATTTCGTACCTTACATGGTGGACATCTTTTTCGCTTGTTTATTCATCCAAATTTATTTTTAGGCTACTACTTTTTGTCTGTAGGTCTATAATCTTGGTAGGTTTAGCAAATGAATGGTTTTAGCTGAATGCTAACCTCATACTGAAATGACAAACCCCCAAACTCTCTTCAAAATTACTTGCTCCTTCAAATTTTTGTCTTAAATTGGATTTGGCTGGTTTACTGGCGCTCTTTGCAGCAACATCTGAACGCTCCTTTTGAGAAAATCACTGAGTTCTGGGTTGTTTTTAAAATGTCATTCACTTTTGTTGAATTCATAATCTTAGTTTATGATAGTGATTTGTTTGTCCTGCACATTTGTGTGGTGGTGGTTAACTTGAAGTAGTTTTGTATAGTTGTATGTTCTGCATTATAATAATATTAATTGGGATACAAAATTAAATATTTGTACTTAAAAATATTATATCAGAAAGTTTTTGCTTAGTAGTTTCAGATTCTTGATGCTGTTTGTTCTGTGTTTATCAACAGGTTTTTAATATCCAGGCCCGGACAGCGCGACTGGCCTGGGCTCCACCAGCAGGCCTTCAGAACAGAGACAGGCACAGTAACGGACACCCCTTAACCTGCATCTACGAGGTCGCTCTCTCAGACAAGGGTCGTAACGGCCAGTACCCGCGTCATCTATAGGTAAGATAGACCAGAGTATAATCACAGAGGAGCTGTGTAGTCCACTCAGGGTCCTTGAGAAGTCTTTATGTTCTTATAAATTAGCAGTGTTCACCACAAGGGAGCAAGTTGGACATGAATATATCATCCATTGAGCAGAAAGAATCATTGGATCCAGGCTGTTCTCCCATCGGGACGTGTATGATTCAATATCCAGAGAGTAGACAGGAAAGATAATCAGACCCCTAACACCCTGTCATCACCGCTTTGAAGCATGAGTCTCAAAGCACGACTCAAAGCTTCAGGCTTAAAATATGAGAGCAGTGGTGCTGGTGAAATCTTACTTTATATTATTTTACTGTTCAAAAGTTGTTGTTTTTAATAAGTTAATACTTTTTATTCAGTAAATATGCTGTTCTTTTGTATTTTGTATTTATCAAACAACCCTGAAAAAAAAACACGTGTTTTCCACAAACATATCATGGTAAAGTGATATTTTGAGTTCATAATTCATTTTTTTATGTGTATTTGTTGTCAATTAAAATCTCACAAATCAGGGCTTTAAACTGTATCCAAATATGTCAATTTTAAGTTAACAGTTAAGTTTACAAAAATAGCACAGCAAACCTCATAAAAATATTAAAATAAAAAAAAAACCCTACAAAATTGCTTGGTCTTTGCTTGGAACATTTGTGCTAAAATTCCCTTGTTAATACAGTTTCTAATTTGCTTTTGTGCATAAATCAGTTTTTCTTCACTGCACCATTGTGGATGTTTAATATGGTTTTAACTTGCATATTAAAATCATTTGCTGTTTCCATAGAGGCTTATGTAACAGAAATGTTTCCAATTTAAATGGGACACACTACTGGTACTGTGTTTAAAATTGGTTTGTGCTTCGCCTTTCAATTTGGCCTCTCGGTCGGGTAGCGCCATTCCAGCCCACTTTTGAGTTTTTTCCTTTTGTTGTTTTCCACTCTCAAAAAGAAAATGACAGCGCATAATCTAAAAGAATGGGGCAATTTTGGAGTTGCACTAAAGCGACCTCTGACAAAATATAGTCACACTGCAAGGAAAAATGGTCACTGGAAACCCTAAAATCTATCAAGGCAAAAGCAATCACAGTTTGTCCCTTGAGCAGTTGTGCTCAGTAACTGAGCAACATCTCTTATGAAAGTCAATTTTGTGCTTTGAACACCACAACTCTATTGCTGGCATCCATTTAACCATCATGTATGTGTGTCCTTTCAGTGGAGAGGAGTTGGAATGCAATTTAAAAGATCTCCGACCAGCAACAGACTACCATGTAAGGTAAGTGTAGCTCTCAACTTTATTTCTTGCAATCTGCCATGAGGTTCGAGTAGCTCAAACCGTTACTGTGATTAGAGCCCATTGTCACAAAAATTCATGTTATTTTGGGTGATCAGTGTTGTCATTACAGTGATCCAATTATCTGCAGTCTTCTTTATATACAGTATATAATCAAAGTTAACGTTAATGGAATATTAGTCATCATTTTTAACTTCCAATTTTCTCTAATGACCTCAGCTCTACCTAAATGTCTCTCTAATGGTCTGCCTGTTACCTGTGATTAATTGAGCAGAAAGTGCCGTGCATCATAGGGCTGGAAAGGTCAAGATTAAATATGATGCATGTACTGTTCCTCAAAGAACCTTTCAAGCCCACATTGATGTAATCTTTGCTGCCGCGAAAAGGCGCTGTTGGTCTGTTGTCATCGGGAGTTCTTGTTAGTGGAAAATCCAGTGCTGGAGGTCGGTTTGCCTGGATCCTCATTAAAACGCATTGAAATTGTCTGCTGGGTTTTCAGTCAACCTTTGACCCCTGGCAGCAGCTGAACTTGGAACTGAATATATGTTCTGATTAAGGGATGTTGGGAGACTCTTCATCTCTACAGATAGATGTGACCCTGAACACCCTGTTTGTTCCTAAGAGTTACTATTTTTTGCTCTTTATAACTCTGTGACCTGTTTGGAAATGTCATGTGTGTCTAGATGATTTTTGTCCCACCTTTACCAGCACCGGAATAAGCAATGAGTGGAGTGCTGTACTTTTAAGATATTATTTTTTTTATTAGCTCATCTTTTTTTTAAAAGCAATTTCCCGGCATTGTAAAAGCAATGCGCACTCAATCAGAAAATGCATTGAACTTCTAATTGTAGTGTATTAAAGTATTGAACAAGGCCCAAATGTGCTTTTCTTCTTGCAACTTAAATGCCACTAGGTATGCCAAGGTCATGAGTTCGATGAGTGATTAAAAAGCACCTTGAATGAACTAAATTTCTCCCTTAAGCGATCTGCTGTGAAGCAAAAGTTTTTCCCTGCTGTAAATGCAGTATAGGTGACTGAATTGACTATGCCACTAAATTTATGTGTGTTTGTCTTTCTCAGAGTGAACGCTGTGAGCAATTCTGTGAAGGGTTCGTGCTCTGAGGTGGGGGCTTTCACCACCCACAGCAGTACCCCAGACTGCCCGCTGCCCCCTAAACTATCCCACCGCACAAAGAGCACGCTCACCCTGCAGTGGAAGGTGAGAGCACTGTTTATCACGCACTAGTATGGAAGTTAAAGCCATAGCCAGGTAGTTTCCCATGCATCAGATATCAGATATCAATTCTTCACTCAAAGTACATTTTAGCTTAAAGTTTGTGAAGTTTTATTGCAGGTGAAAACTTTTTGCAAGTCTAATGAACCTGGTAGATTCAAAGAAGATGTTCCATTCTTCTTATTAAAGTATTAAAGAGATCAAGTAAGGGAGTTCATCCAAAAATGAAAATTGTCATCATTTACTGACCCTCACGTTTTTCTTCAACCCTATATAACTTTCTTTCTTCTGTGGAACATAAAAGGGGGTGAAGAAAAAGATCACGCTACACTTTTCTGTACAGTGACTGTTAATGATGACCAGGGGCCACAAAAAATGCAGAAAGCACCCTAGTCTACATGACACTAAATTTTAGCTTCTTATGCTCAGCAAGACTGCACTTATTTGATCAAAAATACAGTACTGTGAAATACTATTACAACTGTAACTATTATAACTGCTTTGTATTTTAATATATTTATATTAAATGTAATGTATTTCAGTGTTGGCAAATTTTCAGCATCATTACTTCAGTCTTAGTATCACATGATACTTCGGAAATCATTCTAATATGCTGATTTGGTGGTCAAGAAACATTTCTTAATTATTAATGCTGAATTAGAAAACAAGAAGACCAATGTGCATGTGAGTATAGATTATATAGCACACAAGATGTATGGACATGTCAGTGTTTTTTCTTTTGGTCCTTTTATAGTTCAACTGCCCCTAATCACCAATTACGTTCATTGTACAACAAATATAAACGTGGATGCTGTGCTTTCTCTTTATGTGTTCAGCATAATAAAGAAACTCATAAAGGTTTTGGAATAATGTAAGTGTGAGTTAATGATTGACTGAAATAGTAGGGATTGTTCTTATTAAAGGATTAGTTCACTTTTAAAAAAACTTTTGCTGATAATTTACTCACCCCCATGTCATCCAAGATGTTCATGTCTTTCTTTCTTCAGTTGAAAAGAAATTTGATTGATGAAAACATTTCTCCATATAATGGACTTCATTGGGACCCAAACGGTTCAAGGTCAAAATGACAGTTTCAGTGCAGCTTCAAAGGGCGAAACGATCGGTCATTTCAAAAATAAAAACGTTTAAAAGACTTAGGTGGAAGTACCGAGTCAGTGTTTACAAATGTGCGGAAGGAGGACCATATACACATATTCAAATGTCTTTGTGTCAGTTTATCGTTTAAAATGCCCATTTCGTGTGCGTATCCTGGGTGTTTTAATATTAAAAAGCCTACTGACTCGGTACTTCCGCCTAAGTCAACCGTGACCTTTTCCACGTCATTGCGTATTACGTGACGTCACGAACGCGCATCACAGAACAGAGCAAGGCGAGCATTTTTGCTTATAAAACTTAAACTTTTTAATTTATTTTTGAAATGACCGATCGTTTCGCTAGATAAGACCCTTATTCATCGTCTGGTATCGTTTAAAGCCCTTGAAGCTGCACTGAAACTGTCATTTGGACCTTGAACCGTTTGGGCCCCATTGAAGTTCATTATATGGAGAAATGTTTTCATCAAAAACCTTAATTTCTTTTCGACTGAAGAAAGAAAGACATGGACATCTTGGATGACATGGGGGTGAGTAAATTATCAGCAAAAGTTTTTTTTAAAAGTGAACTAATCCTTTAAGATAGGGGTGTTCGATTCCTGTTTTTTTTTTTTGGATTTGACTCTGACTCCTACCGTAAGAGTCAATGGAATCGACTCCTCGACCCCATTTACTTTAAATCCAAAGAGGTCAGGAAGAGAATACAAGAATGCAGTCATTATTGCAAACTTAATCTTTTTTTTTTTTTTTTTTGACACAAAGCCTTAAATTTCTGTTATTAAAACACTTTAATTTAATAATTTTTTTCTTTTTATGTCTGTCCTCTCAGGCACCAGTCGATAATGGATCAAAAATCACCAGTTACCTTTTAGAGTGGGATGAGGTATTGCTTTTTTTAATTTATTTTTTTGGTTCACAAGAAAGGCTTCATGAAGTTTTTCATTATTACCATTTAATTTCTTTTCACATTTTGAGTAAAAGGGCCTTCTGGATGAACTGCATTTAAACATTTTGAACACTAATGATGTCTTTTTGACATAAGCCCTCTTCACATTCACTCTATTTAAAGATTCATATCTGAGTGATGTCTCTGCATCCTTCACAGACCACAACACACTTTTTCTCACTCCAACCATCATTACAGAAGCTGAATGGCTTCAGTGATTTTATGCAGTGTAGTGACTGAAATGTATGTGTTAATCATCTACTTCATCTATTAGGGCAAAAAGAACAACATTTTCAGAGAATGTTACTTCGGAAGCCAAAGGCACTACAAACTCACACATCTGTGTCCAGCCATGGCCTACACGTTTCGAGTGGCAGCACGCAACGACATAGGAATGAGGTATCACTGCAGAATTACATGCATAAACACTTTCTAGGCTTACACAAAGCATTTAAATACACTGAAACACAATAACTTTAATGTTACATACTTTTTAGTATGGATTGTGTGCAAAGTGGGATAAAGGCAAATATTTAAACATTGTTTGACCAACTATGTTAGGAGGTAATATGAGGATAATAAGGCTCTTTCTATGGGTTGCTGTACAGGATGCATATTATTAAATCCAGTGTGTGACAGAACAATACCATTATCCCTCTGTAATCTCATCGTATCACCATCCCTCAAGTCTTAATGGAGGAGGAAAGCCATAAAGTCACCTTGATTCAGGAGAACAGACGGCCATTGGAGTGCTCTGTCTTTCTCTTTCGCTCTCACTCTTTTCTACTTCTCCATTTCACCAGCTATGTATTTTTTCCACACATTGAAAAAAATATTTATGCCAAAATAAAAAATTGTAAATAATTTATATTTATAAAAAAGAAACAACTTGATTAGTAGGGAAAGCCAATTGACCCTCACACCAATCAACAGAATAATGAGAATATATATGTTTGGTCTAGTGGGCAGAAATGAAGTTGTTGAGGGAAGATGGTAATCACTCTGAATGCAGCGCCATACCTCGTCTCCTCCATCTCCTGACATTAATACCAGAGACGCATTCAGAGAGTGAAGCAATATGCTGAAATATGAGACTCCACCTCCAGCAAACCACCTATTGCCCAGTCTGAGGAGGATATTTTTTTATTACTTCCTTAACTGAGAGAAGCTCATTTAATATATCCTTTTCCCCAGTGGTAGTTATAGACACTCTCCTACACACAGTAAATACTGAGGACTCTAGTATACTTGTCACAACCAGTTAATTGGAAGAAACTAGATTTAAAGCCGCTATTGAGAGGAGAGGAAAACTATTTAAATTCCTTAAATCAGCCTGGAAGTTTATTCATATTGGAGCGGTGTTTAAAAATAAACTCAATTAAAGTGTCTGACCTGAGAGGGATGCAAATGAACACACTTCTTCTGCAAAGTTTATACAAAACACATTTATACATTCTTCTTGACGGATAACCAAAAAACTAAAAACACACTATTCCTGGCCGCTTTTTGTATGCATGTATATTTGTGTATGTGTGTGTGTGTGTATATATATATATATATATATATATATATATATATATATATATATATATATATATATATATATATATATATATATATATATATATATATATATATATGTATGTATATGTGTATATGTATGTATATGTGTATATATATGTATATGTGTATATATATATATATATATATATATATATATGTATATGTGTGTATATATATATATATATGTGTATATATATGTATATGTGTATATATATATGTATATGTGTATATATATATGTATATGTGTATGTGTATGTATATATATATGTATATGTATATATGTATATGTATATATGTGTGTATGCATACACGCATATTAATGTAATTCTGAATGTTTTCTCTTTCTTCTTTTGTTTGTCAGTGGCTTTAGTCCTGAGGAGGTCTTCTACACAACTGGAAGTCTGCCCCACCTGCCTCATGCTCCTCGGCTGGTGCGTGCGGGCATCACATGGATCACGCTGGAGTGGAGCCGCCCAGATGGCTGCACCGCAGAGGAACCTGTCACATACACGCTGGAGATCCAGGAGGAGGACATTGTATGTCATTTAGAAGACAGTGTCATCAGTTATAACATGAAATAACATACTACAATTCAACATACTTGAACCCAATGCCATTTGGTTGCATTTGGAATTTAGAAACTGGTCATTAATTTGGATGGAAGAAATACTTGAATCAAATAATTTAATTGATTCACCAAGACAACACATATTCAAAGGTCTTTCTTTTGCATTCATATTGTTCCTAATGTATATGCAACACTCATGAGAATTACTGTACACCAGTATATTTATAAAAAAAAAACATTCAAATGTCACTGAAAAAAACAGTAATATTTTGGTTTAATACTATAGAACCAGTTATTGATGGCTTACTCTCTTGAAAAAAAATAAAAGAATTAAAAAAATCATGACGTGGAACTGTAATCAGAACAATGGATTCTTTTACCAGTGCTACTTGCTGTGGTGTTAATGATAACTTAAGGTCACTAAGATTCAGGTTTATGTCATTTTCTGCAGGGAACAGAGTTTCACCCAAAGTACACTGGAGAAAACTTGACATGTACTGTAGAGGGCCTGAAAAGAAGCACGCAGTATAAATTCAGGGTGAGTGAAGCCGTTTTTCATTTTATAGCTTAGAATATCACAAACTGTGTGAAATGTCATTGTGTGATTTACTGAGCTCGTAAGTTTAATAAGTTTAGCTATAATCATAATATATATCATTTAAACAAAAAAGAGTCCCTTGGTTGTCCTGAGGGGCAAATCTAGATCGCAGCATCATTAACTTTGGAGAGCAACACAAATGTCCAGAGCATGCTGGGAATTGTGGACTACTTCAGTACTGAGGACAAGCCAAGAACAAGATACAGAAGTATCACAAAAAGTTACAAACAAGCCTACAGTGAGATCACATTGGTCCAAAATGTGAACATACATAAAACATCAAATTTTGAGGCTTTAGAGTTGACAGACAAATGCACCTGGTTTGGAAACAGAATATAGAAAATAAATGACAAAATCCTTAAATTATCTTGCGAGAGGTATGTTAAATTGCTTGTGGATGTGGTGGGATCTGTTAGTACAAGTAGATGTTCTGATACAAAAGGAAGCCACAAACACACATAGACACTTGAAGAGATCTGAATAATCCACATATGCAAATGTATTGTTATTGACATCAAAAATACCAAAGAGGTGCATTTGTCTATTTTGAAGAGAATAATGCTTCCTGGAAAGTGCTGGTCAGATATTAATTGCCAAGACGTAGTGACCTAATGTTTTGGTCAAGCATAGTATACTAATTATTAACCAGTAGTGTGCAGCGTTTAACACCTGCTCTTCAAAGGCACACAGTGTTTTGTTTACCTGTGTGGGTGAGTAACTGTATGTGCAGGAAGCATGTTTGTGTTACGGGGACATCTGACAAATTAAGCCTAGAGTCATACATTGTTAATTACAGTGACAACAAACTGCTTTAACCTTTCTCTGTGCTCCACTGACTCATGCTAGAGTTGTTTTTTATTATCATCACAGATATTTTCTTCTGTCACGTTCATATAGTGAACTCTCCTATCCAATTATGAGTGAACCCGTAGCCCACGTCAAGTGCTACTGTAATGCAGTGAGTGGGTCTGGCTTAAGTGCTTTCATGATTAACAGTAATTCCTCCGAATGGTGCACACACCTCTTGGGTTTTTTGCATATTTTAAGTGGAGGCGTCCATTAAAGTTGCAGGTGCAAATAATGGGAGTGTGTAAATGTGTTATGTCATTACCGCTGCATTTTTGGCGGATTGTTTGCGTACAGATGCTTTTATTAGGCTGTGTGTAATGGTTTCTATCTTTGTTATAATCTTACATTTTATATGAGTTCAAGCTGTCAGATTTATGTACTGTATCATGCATGTCTCTTATTTCCCACTTTTTGACATTTGTGAATCTTATACCTTTTTAATTATTTACTTAGCTAACTTATTCATATAGCTAAGGCAAATTAATTTTGTTTCAGTATAAAAATTAGGGATGGACAGAAATACCCAAGTACTTGAAAATGAAAATGATAATGAATCACTTTTTCGTGGACATGTCCTGACTGGGATTTCTAAATCGTTTTCCTGTTGTCATGCTCTTTGCAGTCCTCATGCATTATATGTACAGTATGTGTATTTGCATTACTTTGACTATTCTCTGTAGATCTCAACTTGCACCCGACAATTGCTCAATTATGTACAATACCTACATGTTTTTGTTCAAACTACTTTTCAGTCATTAACGTCAGCAAGTATGAAAACAATAGGAAAACGAAGCCAATCCTTGGATCTTTAGGCAATTTAGAAATCTCACCCAGGACAATTCTGGGATCAAGAGAACAAATGGTCACTATATGAATTAATGGTATCTCAAAACATGCAATTCAACAAGATTTGTGCTTGTGCTGAGTTCATCTGGTGGGCAAAAAGGCAAAATAATTATAAAATAAAATAATTGATGTACAGAATCAAGCCTGTTTTGGGTTTAAATAATCTTGTTTTTGTGTTTTGCAGCTCATAGCCTCGAACCTGGAGGGCAGGAGCAGTCCCAGTGAGGTGCTGGTGTGTAACACCAGTCCAGACAAACCTGGACCCCCCTCCAGACCCTGCATCAAGGGCCCCATCAGACCCTACAGCTTCAGTGTCAACTGGGGTATGGCTTTTTCTGCAGCTGAAATGTTCAGTTGGAGTTGTTGCATTTGCTGAAATGATTTCTGGCTGTGAGGGGAAATTGGAAATCTCATTAATGTTTGTGAGCAGATGCAATCTGTTTTGCATTTGAGCTCAACCTTTTGAATCTTGGAAATTGAGAAGAAATATCTGTGAATGTGATGTTAATATTGAAAATAAAGTTATAAAATTCGTATTTACAAATCTACATAAAATGTAATGTCCTTTAGTACTGGTATTGCTCTGTCTCTATCTGACTCATATGTGCATCACTATACACCTCATCTTGAGGTCTTCTTTTTGTGATGCGCTGCTTGGCTTCTGCCACTCTCCAATTCAGTTCCTTGTTTGCAAAAGCAAGTAGGATGAGGTCTGCGGCTGTATTGTGTTCTCAGTGTGATAATTCCCTCTTTATTTCTCCATAGTAATGAACCAAACAGTTGATTTCTGACAGCTGCAATAAACTTCAAGTTAAATTTAGTTTATACTCTGAGAATTTTTGCACAGTCGATGCAAACGGATACAACAGTTGTCAGGTCTAAATACCTAAAGGGTCGTATCATGGGTAATCAAATATCCCTTAATCTTTTGAAATAAGTTTATTCATACAATAAAAAGATACTGTAGGTTTCAGTGCTATTGGTAAAAAATAAATGCATATTATACTGTAAAAGACCAAATTACAACATGTTTTTGGCACAAACAACATAACTAACCATTTTAGTGGACTTTTAGTGAAAGAAATTAAATGAAAAATATGCTCCGACCCATATAATACAGTTTTTATGCTGCTTTATTTCTTTTGTACCCTTAAATAACAGCTTGTAGTTTAGCTGTTGTTCAGATACTTTTCATAGGATGTATTCTATGGTAAACACATCTATGTGTGTATTTCTAATATCCTGTCTGTATTGTCACACTACAGATCCTCCACAAGACAACGGAGGTTCAGAAATCTTGAAATACCTCTTAGAGATTTCAGAAGGAAATTCTGATGGTATGTATTAATATATGCAACACCGATATGTCACTTTGACACGCTTTGTATTGGTCGCCATCTGTCTGCATGTGTAAGTATATTTTTGTCCTTGGTTAATTACATCTTAATTATATTTCAAAAGTATTTAGACATCCATCTTGTCTTTTTTTGGGTTTTTTTACCACACAAACCCTTTAGTAAGAACATTGCAGTTCTGTGTCCTCACACTGTTACATCTGTCCACTTTTCTTACACACATACTCCATTAGCGCTGTCAGAGCTTTTATTTCTCTAAAAGGAATTTCATATAGACAAAAATACTCAAATACAAAATACAGCTTATATGTTCATTGTTACCTTTGTTTTATCTGGTAATGATTTCATTAAGCTTTGGGAATAGTTGCATGGATAACTGACTGATATCCAATGTGGCCAGCTGTTTGTCCTGTGATTTAAAAAAAAAAAAAAAAAAAAAAAAAAAAAAAAACAAGTTTTAACTCTTTATTGTCTTCTTTTCGGTAGCCAATCAGTGGAACATTGCCTACAGTGGGCCTGCCACAGAGTGTGAGTGTGAGGACTTGAAACCTGGCGCATTGTACAGACTGCGCACCTGCAGCATCAGCACGGGTGGCCACAGCCAGGTAACAGCTTACGACACATCTGTCCAAATATGATCCCAAAAGACAGGCACTGAGATAGAATAAAGAATTGTTTGCATACAGAAAAAATGGCTCTATAGTTGCAGGAAAAAGTATGTGAATTGTAATTCACAAAAATAAAAAACAGTCTGTTTAAATAACACGCAGACAGTGATTCACTTTACAGTGTTTATTGAACACGCCATATAAATATTCATAGTGCTGTGTAGGAAACGTATAGATTTAATAACTGGATGAACCTCCCTTGGCAGCGGTAACCTCCATTAACCTTTTCCAAATGTTACTGTGGATCAGATCTGCACAAAGTTCAAGAGGAATTTTCACTTTCTTTTCAGTTCAGAAATATTCTTGAGGTGTTTGCTGTAGAAATATATATATATATATATATATATTTTTTTTTTTTTTTTTTTTTTTTTTTAAACATAGCAATGCTAGTGTGATATTTAAGCACCTTCCGTTTGAGGATGCCCCACAGATGTTCAATAGGGTTTAGGTCTGGAGACATGCTTGGCCAGTCCATCACCTTTACCCTCCGCTTCTTTAGCAAGGCAGTGGTCATCTTGTAGTTGTGTTTGGGGTCGTTATCATGTTGGAATACTGCCCTGCGGCCCAGTCTCTGCTTCAGTATGTCACAGTACATGTTGGCATTCATGGTTCCATCAATAAACTGTAGCTCCCCAGTGCCGGCAGCACTCATGCAGCCCCAGCCCATGACACTCCCACCACCATGCTTGACCGTAGGCAAGACACACTTGTCTTTGTACTCCTCACCTGGTTGCTGCCACACACGCTTGACACCATCTGAACCAAATAAGTTTATCTTGGTCTCATCAGACCACAGGACATGGTTCCAGTAATCCATGTCCTTAGTCTGCTTGTCTTCAGCAAACAGTTTTCGGGCTTTCTTGTGCATCATCTTCAGAAGAGGCTTCCTTCTGGGACGACAGCCATGCAGACCAGTGGGGATTTCTTTAAGACTGCAAGGGAAGCTCGGCTTCCCCTATAATGTCAAAAAATTAATGGTCAAACATGTACTATTGTGTTAACATTTTATTAATTAAAAATGCGTTAGAACACGTTCATCTCAGAGACGAGTTCGTTCAGAATCAGCTACATATAGCAGGTGACTCGATTTCCTTCTCATATATTCCCGTAGCATCAGTGTATTTGCCTGTTGAAGCCCAGCGTCCATTGACTTCAATGGGGCTGCTTTGAACAGTTTTTTTCAGTGCTTCAAAACTAGACGGTCATTGGATAAATGCTGCGATTATGTCCCGCCCCCGGACGCTCAGCGTCTCTGGGATTGAATGGAGGAGTGGGCGTGGCTGGACTCCGGGCTTCTGCATGATGATTGGAGGGTTTGTCGAAAGACTGCATCTCCTTTTGATTGACAGCGATTGTGTCCTATAAGAAGTCGCTGATGCTGAAGCTATTCGAGTCAGTGTTGCCAACTTACGACTTTTCAGACCACCCTAGCGACTTTTCAGACCACCCTAGCGACCTTTTTCCCCAAAAGTGACTAGCGACAACTCTAGCGACTTCTTTGACAAACCTTAGCGAGTCTCTGTGATCGCTGGTACTGCCGCAACGGCGCGAGGTGAGCGCGCACGCACCTCTTTCCCTGTTCAGTGAGCGGCTGAGAGGAGCAGCGCGTTCAGTTCAAATAGATATTATGTTGCTTCTCTAATTTTACATGCAAATATAGCCGAAATCACAGCACAGGAATTGTCTTATCTTGTGTGTATTATTTGATTTCATCAGACGACGGCTCAATTATAAATTAGGATTTTTGTGCAGACTAACTTCTTGGGAGGGAGAGCTGGTTATGTATTCTTAAAGGGCTGCGTTTCAGTCACTATTTCATATTTATCCCGTTGACTGACAACATAAACAGTAAAATATATAAAGGAAAACAGTTTTATTGAGAATTTGGCTGCATTAAAATACAGTATGAGCACAGAGAGACAAACAAATGTAAAAGGTAATATGACGCGATGACGTAATGAATATGCTAATTAGCGCATGACGTCATCTGGCGACATTTAGCGACTTTTCAAACTGGCTTTAGCTACTTTCCATCGAAAGAAGTTGGAAACACTGATTCGAGCTCAGTCCCATAGTGGACTTTGCAAGTGTAGTCAAAAGACAAACTGCTGCAACCTATTTCTTGATATTTGCTTGGCGAAATTGCTGGCCAATTTTCATTATACGTTTCACACAATTATACACCACATTCCTTGTTTCAGTTTAACCTAATTCCCACATTTCCTCCGTCGAGTTTAATGTTTTTTTTTAGATCGTTTGTTCATTCATTCATTCATACAGTAGGCCAGGCGGTGAACTAGCCAGCTAGCAAACTGCACACGATGGCAGAATTTACGTGTAAATAAATGGACAATTTTTATGATGTAGGCCGAAAATGAGCTTCCCCTCTTTGAAAGACCAGCAGCCGCCACTGATACAGACCAATTTGATGCAGTGTGCGGCGTATGGTCTGAGCACTGACAGGCTGACCCCCCCCCCCCCCCCACCCCTTCAGCCTCTGCAGCAATGCTGGCAGCACTCATACGTCTATTTCCCAAACACAACCTCTGGATATGACGCTGAGCACATGCACTCAACTTCTTTGGTCGACCATGGCGAGGCCTGTTCTGAGTGGAACCTGTCCTGTTAAACCACTATATGGTCTTGGCCACCGTGCTGCAGCTTAGTTTCAGGGTCTTGGAAATCTTCTTATAGCCAACGCCATCTTTATGTAGAGCAACAATTATTTTTTTCAGATCCTCAAAGAGTTCTTTGCCATGAGGTGCCATGTTGAACTTCCAGTGACCAGTATGAGAGAGTGATAACCCCAAATTGAACACACCTGCTCCCCATTCACAACTGAGACCTTGTAACACTAACGAGTCACATGACAACGGGGAGAGAAAATGGCTAATTGGGCCCAATTTGGAGATTTTCACTTAGGGGTATACTCACTTTTGTGGCCAGCGGTTTAGACATTACTGGCTGTGTGTTGAGTTATTTTGAGGGGACAGCAAATTTACACTGTTATACAAGCTGTACACTCACTACTTTACATTGTAGCAAAGTGTCATTTCTTCAGTGTTGTCACATGAAAAGATATAATAAAATATTTACAAAAATGTGAGGGGTGTACTCACTTCTGTGAGATACTGTATATATTTTTTTGAAAGAAGTCACTTATAATCACCAAGGCTACATTTATTTGATGAAGAATATAGTAAAATGGTAATATTGTGAAATATATTTTCATTTTAAAAAACTTATTTTTTAATAGATAAAACAACTACTTTAATATATTGTGTAATGTAATTTTTATTCCTGTGATGGTGAAGCTGAATTTTCAGCAGCCATTCAACCTCTGGACTTCAGTGTCACATGATCCTTAAGAAATCATTCTAATATGCTGATTTGCTGCTCAAAACTTTTTTTATTATCAATGTTAGAAGTGGTTGTGCTGCTTAATATTTTTGTGGAAACTGTAACAGCATTTATTTGAAATGGAAGTCCTTTGAATGTTGTTACTTCACTTTTGATCCATTTAATGTTTTCTTTTTGAATAAAAGTATTAATTTCTTTTCTATAAAAAAGGTCCTCAATCTTTTGAACAGTAGTGTAAATCACATAATTATTTCTGTAGTTATATTTATAAATACATAATTGTAATGCTTGTGTCCCTGCAGTGCTCTGAGAGTCTGCCTGTGCGTACGTTATCTGTTGCTCCAGGACGTTGCCAGCCTCCCAGAATTGTGGGTAAAGCAAAACACAAAGAAGTGCACTTACAATGGGGTAAGATTCTCTGCACACAGTTATGTAAACCCACAACATAATTTATTTCTCTCTTTTTCTATCCCTATCTGTCCTTCCTATACAGTACATCACACTTATGAGAGCTTTCAGTGTCTTTTCATGTTTACTTTTATGCATTTTACTGTACTCTTTTATACAAAGTGATGTACAATGCATTCAAGGCACATTTCTCAGACAATTTCCTTATGAATCAAAGCCACAATGTTGCTAACACCATACTTTCCCAGTTACTGTATCAAGAAACCGCATTAAGTTGGTCATTTCCATTCTCCCAAGATCTCTGCAGTTTCTGATTTATTTCTGATGATGTGAAATTACATTTCATCAAGCCTGTCTGTGGCATTCACCCAATGCCACAAAACCCCTTTGTTATATCCAGAAATAGCTTAAGATCAATATTTCCACCATTTTTGCTAAATTTCCTCAATGTAACAACATCAGCTTGCACATATTTTCCAGTACTAGACTAGAATGATGCTCTTGTTGTGCACTTGACACGCTGACTCCCTGTGCCTGAGCTATCGCTTTGGAGTTAATAGCCAAACACCTTCATTGGGGAGTGAATTCTGGGTATAATGGGAGCTCCATTGTTGAGCTGCTGATTCCAGACTGTGAAGTGAACACTCTGGATTCAGGCTTTTGGAAAAGAATCTTTGATCTGAAGTTGTAAAGCTATAATTTGCTCTGCCTTAAAAGAAGCCCTTAATTTTATTATAAAATATTAAATGAACCTGTAATCGTGGCGCTTTTAACTCTTTGTTGTACTGAAGGGCTTTGTCTCTGTCCTTCTTTTCAGACTGTCCCTCCTCTGAGGGGTCATGTGAGGTGAGTGAGTACAGTTTGGAAATGAGGGAGGGAGAGTCTGAGCCCGCAGAGGTCTATCACGGCTCTGATCTGGAGTGCACTGTGGGCAGTCTGCTCCCTGGTGCCACCTACAGCTTCCGCCTGCGTGCTGCCAACGAGGCAGGGGTGAGTAACAAATTAGGAATCTAATATCAAGAGTCACTGACACCCAGTGCTTAGTAACGATGGGTTGTCATAATTGACTAGTCTGTCCAAAAGACTACTGCCAGGCTAGCATAGCAGTCTAACAGCATGCTAAAACTTTCTCAAAGCTTATGTGATTCTGAATTAGTTTTTTTTTAAAGCACCACCACTAATAATATTAATACAAATTCATCAACCTCACTAATTGACTCAGTTGGTACACTGCAAAAAAAAAAGGCTTATCTTAGTATTTTGGTCTTGTTTCGAGTCAAAATATAAAAAAATTCTTAAATCAAGATAAAAAACTAAATTAAGTGCATTGTTTAAAACCAGTAAAATTATCTGCCAGTGGGGTAGGTAAAATACTCTTGTAAAATACTCTTACCCCACTGGCAGATAATTTTACTTGTTTTAAACAAAATGCACTTAATTTAGTTTTTTCCCCTGGAAACAAGACTAAAAATCATTTTGCTTATCTAGTAAAAGTATCTTGATTTTAAGAATTTTTTGATATTTTGACTAGAAACAAGACAAATACTAAGCAAGATAAGCCATTTTTTGCAGTGTAGGTGACCATCCTGACCTATCCCTATCATAATGCACCTTAGGTTCAGTCTCTCACATTACTGGTCTAATTATTTGAATCTACCTGGAATTAGAGGATTCTGAGATGCTAAGACATAATTATAAGATAAATATGACATAAAAGTTGAAATTGACAAATAGTTGTAATTATGAGATGAGTTGAAATTTAAAGCTGCAGTCCGTAAGTTTTGCCTCTCTGTCACCATCTTTGTTTGAAAACCCGGAATTGCAGCCATGTGCGGAATTATCTTGCTTGCGTGTGCTGTTCTCCGGCATGGCTTCAGCGTGGATGAATCTAATATTTTGAGGTGAATGTGTAGCTGTCAGTCACCGCACCTGTGTGGATGTTTACTGTACTTTGCAATCACAGATTCTAGCCTACATCTTGGAATATATGACCTAAATAAGAATTTTCACCGTATATTGCCATCTGAACGAGTAACAAGTCTGCCACGTTTGTTCTGACCAACTGAGGAAAAAAGCATTACCATAAATCGTGCTAATCTAAAGATCAGTTAGCTCATATCACATTAAACCCTGCAAAGTATTATTATTGTTATACTTTATTCTCAAATTATTAATGTTAACATCAGCATTGTGTGACTGAGTATAGTGTGTATTAGCGTCTAGATTTATATTAAGAAATTCTTTTAACCCAAAAAGCAAATTATGCTCCCTTCGAACTGGTTTTCTTTAAAATACAAATCTTGTGTAATCCCAGGCTATCTGTAATCAGAAGCATATTTAAAACTGGAATATAATTTAATTTCAATCACATGTTTCATAATCACATAATCCTTTCTGGATTACAATCTGCCATCAAAATGATACATTTAATTATTCCAGCTGCTGTGAGAAAAGGCTATAAACGATCTGCCACCTGCAGGATCCTCACGTGCGATAGCTTACTAGCCGGGACAACTTCTTTGTTTACAGACGTGACGTAATGACGCAGAGCCATGCTCGAATTTCCCGCGAAAACCTACTCGTACCACTAAAATTAGAAAACATTATTATAAGCTAACTGTTGTGAATCGGGCTAAAGTAAGGCGATAGTTTTGAACACTGGCTGGTTACGTACTTGCTCAAATATTGATTCCAGATCATTTTTAACCAAAAAAAGTTACGGACTGCAGCTTTAAGGAGTCATACTTAGTAGGAAAAAAAAAGCTGTCAATTTCGAATGTCATAAATTATTTTTTTTGCCTCATTTCAGTTGTTTGTCATAAATGTGACTTCTAATGTCATAATGTCAACTTTATCATAATTATAACTTTTGATCTTATGATTGTGACTTATGTCATTATTTTGCCTTTATCTTACCGTTTCAATTTTGATGTTAGATCTCCTAATTGTGTCCGTTTATATCATTGTGATTCACCAAAGCATGATTTTTATTTATTATGTGGCAGAAATGGGCTTTCGTAGATATCTCTCCAGCTTCCCCAAGGATTTCTCTTTCTGTCAGTATGACCGTGTTTAATCCATCAGTGTTCAGGGAGGCAGAGATCAGCTCTGGCTGTCGAACTTTTTCTTTGCTCAAATTAAGTGTCTTTCGCTGTCTCTTTTCCAGGAGTACAGCATTCAGACTAAGCACTAGAGCCTGAGGAGAGAATTTAATCCCCTTCTCTGTTTACTTTTCATTGTTTGCTTGAGACAAACTCCCACAAGTGAAGAATCAATGTGTCATCAACGTGCATCAGATTGCAGTACTGGAAACATGCTTTGATTTCACAAGGATATAATGCAAGATTGTTTTTGGGTCTTATTTGTTTCGGTCTTGTTTGTTTTTCACATTATATTTGGATAGAAATAAACTGAGTTGCATATGAAACATTTCATGTCATGTAGTGAATGTTAATTTGCACTTCTTTGTCTCTATTTTCTTATGCTTACAGTATGGGCAATACTCTGAACCAACAGAAATAACAACCGCAGCTGGTCCTCCTAGCCAATGTGTGGCACCATCCCTCACCCTAATGTCCAATACCTGTGTTCTGGTCAGCTGGGAGGTAATTTATCATTTTAAAGCAGACCCATGATTAAAAGTATATGGGTTTTACACAAACACACTCAACAAAACTGTCAGTATTGAAGTTCAGATGAGCTGAAGTACCCTTTTGATTCAAACAATCGGTCAATAATTACTTTACACCTCTTTCAGAGTCCAGAGAGCTCTGGGGCTGACATCTCTGAGTACTGTCTGGAGTGGGGCCGAGAGGAAGAGCCCATGGAGCCGATCTACTGCGGCCCTGACACGCAGTGCGAGATCTCAGACCTGACACCAGCTACTCATTATTACTGCAGACTACAGGTATTACTGTCACTTAACAGTTCATTTCATTTGTTTGGAACAATTTATTGTTAATGTGAAGAGTTTTGTGAGGCAATTTTACAAATTTCAGCTTTCTTTTACTTTAATAATGCATTTTTTTTAATGCCTACTTTTGTTTATAAGGTTCAGTGCCCTGGGAGTTGGAAAGTGTAAATAACTGATTACCGCATGATGTGATTTTATTATATTTTACAATTTATAGTGCATCATTCTAGTGCAGCCTGAATCCAAAATGAGAAAACTTGAATGAACTTTGTATAGATTTTTGTGCCATATTTCATGTAATTAGCATTTGCTCTTGTCTATTTTAGCGTATTTAATTGAGTAGAGTAATAAAAGTGTGACAGGAAAATTTAAAAAGAACAATGAAAGTTGCCACTTCATTAACTGTATCATCGTGTGCAGTGAGGCTGTAAAAAAGTTTGAGTCAGTATGCTTTAAATAAATGAGCTGGTGACACTTATGTCGAGATGACATTATATGGAGAGTTTAATAAGATGATTAACAGCGTAATTATTACTATAATCATTTTTATTTATAAGGAAATGTAGTCATGCTCCTCAATGTTTTACAGAATTGGATTACGTGTTTATATATGTATATATGTATATATATATATGTGTGTGTGTGTATATATATATATATATATATATATATATATATATATATATATATATATATATATGTATATATATGTGTGTGTATATATATATGTATATATATGTGTGTGTGTGTATGTATATATATGTGTGTGTGTGTATATATGTGTGTATGTATATATATATCACTGATTCTTGAAATAAGGGACAAAACATGTCCCCCATCAAAATGTTACAATTTGCCTTAAAAAACTATAAATTGTTTAATTTAAAAAGGCTTTAAAAGTTGGATATGAAAGACTTGTGTATGTTTAGACCCTTAGTTTTGTATATATTTATATTATTTCATAGTAATTTTATAAAATACCGGCACTGTACTATGAAAGCCCATGCAAATGAACTCGTCCTCTGTAGAGGTCACAGTATCAAACTGCAAAAAAAAGGGTTTTAAAATGCCCAAAATGCACAAATATGAATATGAGGTTAATTGGATGGCTTAATAAAATATCACAAAATACTTAAAGTGAACATTGCATTATTTTATACATTAACAACAGCCTTTCAAAATCTGTCATCAATTCATGTCAACTCCGTCAGATATTTTTCAAATTTGAAATAAATCAGGCATATTTTGGTCAGCTTTAACCCTGAGGACCCCCTTTGACTTCTTTCTGTTGATGGATGCAGCAGTCCAACACATGGTCTCGTATGTTTTAAATTTTTTTAAATATTCAGCAAACAAGTTGAAATCCCTGTGGTCACAGCTTTTATGTGTCAACACTGTCTTCAAAGTAGGGATGATTTTAATCAAGAATTTTGAAATAAAAGTTGGTATTTTGGTTTAGTTTAGTGGCAGCTGGCAACTGAGGAAAATCAAAATGGCTACCATCTATTAGACATGATTAAGTTGAAAAAACATGTTGTTTTGTCAACTCCGTCAGACGTCAACTCCGTGAGATATTTTGTCTGACGGTGTTGACCTGTAAGCTGACGGAGTGGAAAAGTGCTCCAAAATACTCATTAAGTAATGTATAACAACTACATAACATGATAATATGATCTAAGTATACATGTTGATTGACTTAAAATATCTTAATATATTTAAAATATATTAAGATATTTAAAAGATCTTAATATATTTTATCTGTACTGTAGGCAGACATGGCTAGACCAAAACTGTCAGTGGGGGAGCAAAGAAAAAGCAACAGAGAGTACCAGAGAAAAATGAGAGAAAGAATTAACAGTGACCCAGAAAGCAGAAGAGACCAGTTAGAAAAGGAGAGACAGAGATGGAAGGACAGGGTCCAAAACAAAACAGTAAAACAAATAGGAGAATTAGGACCAAGAGCAAAGAGGCACCGCAGAAAGTATTGGAGGAAAGCAAAGAAAAGGTCGAGAGCTATGCAGAATAGACGGCTAAATTAAATAGACACCCCACCAGAAAGTCCTCTGGACCAGTCACATAAAAACTCCTTTTTTCCTCTTCACTGAAGCCTTTTCAATCACGCATTGAAACTACACGTCCATTGGTTCGTGCAGTGCGATAAAAACAAACCAGTGGCACGTTGGCGGCGATGAGCAAGCCTATGGCTATGCAGCCCACCAAAATGGGGGGGCTTCTGGCTATATAAGCGGCCGCTTCACCGCCGCAACTCAGATTTCTTCGAAAGAAGCGACTGAGGCGTGCAGCTCATAGCACGGCCAAGAATGCAGTACTTGTTCCCATATCTCAGGGAACTGAGGTTACATTAGTAAACGAGTGTGTTCCCTGTCGATATTTCACTCGTACTGCGTCGTAAGACGCTGTATGGGAACCAATACAATCCCGCCGTGCTATGATGGGGAACGACTCAAACATGACTCCCATGGGAGGGCCCAGGGGAGTTAAAATTACACCAAGCACAGGCTGAGCCACCGGGTCAACCATGGCCTGGGTGTCGTCCCGAAGTAGACACTTAGTGCCCATAATATGGATCTTCCAAGAGAAGGAGGGCCTTGAGCAGAAATGGTCAAGGAATCCCAGAGATAGCTTATCTAGTCGGAACGGCGAATTTTAAGCAGAAAGGACCCTGGCCTGCAAGGCGGGGGACGTCCAGGTTGTAAAACCTCATAAATGTGGACGGCGAGGACCAGCCGGCCGCCTCACAAATTTCTGAAATGGACACCCCGCTGGACCATGCCCAGGAAGAGGCGATGCCTCTGGTGGAATGGGCTCTGACTCCAATGGGGCACTGCAAGCCCATGGAGGAGTATGCTAGGGTGATAGCATCCACTATCCACCTGGAGATACTTTGCTTCGTAACAGGGTGACCTTTAGCGCGGTTACCGAAGCTGACAAAAAGCTGTTCTGATCTTCTGAACGAGGCAGAACGCTCGATGTATACCCTTAGGGCCCTGACGGGGCAGAGCAGGGACGATTCCTGGTCGTCCATCGAGGGGGGAAGCGCGGAAAGCAATATGACCTGGGCTCTGAACGAAGTGGAGAGCACCTTTGGTACATAACCCAGCCTTGGTTTCAGGACGACCTTGGAGTTGTTAGGCCCGAATTCCAGGCAAGCAGAGTTGACAGAAAGGGCCTGTAAGTCTCCTACCCGCTTAACCGATGCCAGTGCCAACAGCAGGGTGGTTTTAAACGAGAGCGATCTCAGGCTCGCAGATTGCAGTGGTTCAAACGGGGGGCCTCTCAAGGCCCTCAGCACGGTTGGTAAGTCCCAAAGTGGAACTGTACAAGGGCGAGGAGGGTTCAACCTCCTGGCGCCTCGTATAAATTGGACCACCGCACTACTTCTGCCCACCGAACGACCAGCAATAGGGCATGAAAAGCCGCTGTGGCTGAAGCGTAAACTTTGACGGTGGATGGGGAACGCTGTTTGTCCAGCAGCCCCTGCAGAAACGAGAGAACCACTGGAACCTCAGAGGTGACCGGATCCAAATCACGGTCTTGTCACCAAGCCGAGAAAATAGACCATTTCAGAGCATAGAGGCGTCTAGTAGACGGGGCTCTAGCTTCTGCCATAGTGCTTAAGACACGCTCTGGGAGGACAAAAGGCTCCCGTTGAGCGGCCACACATGCAGGGCCCATAACTCCATGCCATGGATGCCACAGCATGCTGTTCGCTTGAGAGAGGAGGTCCCGTCTCAAGGGAATGGGCCACGGGGCTGCTTCCAGCAGCTGGAAAAGTTCTGACACCCACGGCTAGTTCCTCCAGAAGGGGGCTATTAGGAGAAGCCTGTGCCGTTGTTCCCTGACTTGTCTGAGTACCTGAGGTAGCAGAGCGATTGGAGGGAACGGGTAGAGCGGAAGACTGGGCATCCGTGCTCCTCATAAAATAGATTGGGCAGTGAGAGTTGTCTTCGGAGGCAAAGAGATAACTGATCGTACTAGAACGTGGTGTCCCCTTATGTCCCGCAGGAAGAATTGACAGGCACGGCACACTGCTAGCATTTCTAGGTAGTTGATGTGCAGACCCGCTTCCTCCTCAGACCAAAGACCGAGTTTGCCGTCGCACAGCACTCCCCAACCCTTGTTGGAAGCGTCTGTCGTGACAACTTTCCTTCTGTGCGCTAAGATCACACCTCGCTTCAGCCAGAAAGGATCCCTCCAACAGCTCAGGGCTGATACACAGGCCCGAGTCACCGCTATGCGATGGCGACCGTGACGCCAAGCTGAAAATGGAACCCTCTGCTTCATGGGACGCATGTGAAGCAGACCCAAACGAAGCACTGGCGAAGCCGCTGCCATAAGGCCCAGCGTTCTCTGGAAAGCCTTGAGCGAGTGGACGGTCCCTTCCTCGAAGGAGACCGCATGGCGCTGAATAGTCATGGCTCGTTCCGCTGAGACAGTTGCTGTCATCTGCACCGAGTCTATCCGTCCCGAACAGGCTGTTGGCTGAAACTGGAGAATCGAGGAAGGGGACCTTATCCGCCTCCTTCATCTCTGCCAGCGTGAGCCACAGATGACGTTCCAATACTACAATGCTGGACATAGACCGCCCAATGTGATTTTCATGTGTGCCTTAAAGATCCTGTCACCAGGTACTCTTTGTTTGAAGTTTGATACCCTTTCCCTTGATACTCTCTCCCTTTTCCATGTTAAAACTAGGTAAATATCTTTATTCAGTTTAATTCTCGATTAGTTTGTCAACACCGTCAATTGTGTGTCAACACCGTTAGTTATGCGTCAACACCGTAAGATGGAGGTTTTTCATTTTTATAAAAAAATGTATGTTTCATTTGTTCAATTGAGTGTGTTCATGCATTTAAACACCAACTTATCTACATTTATCAGTGTCTTGTGTGCACAAAACCATTGATTGTATATATTAAAAATGAAAAAATTTGTAAACTAAATGACGGTAATTTAAAATGGCTAATTCCAAAACAATATTAAATAATATTAAAAGTGTATATAATGCAATTTATCACTTAACCTTGCTAAGGCACACCATTTCTACACACTTAAAGACGCTACAGTGTTGTTGAATTGATCAAACACACAAAAAAAAACATTTTCATGTGTCCGACGGAGTTGACAAATGTCAAGTTACTAAGTGAGTAAATGTAATTTTTTTTAAAAAGTGGTTAAATAAAAAACCTGTTCCTTTTCATGGTATGATAGATGAGACCCGTGTTTATGAAGATATCCAATTCAAATGAATGTAGTATGGATTTTTTGTTTGTCACTTTTCAAAAGTACTTTTGTCCCTTATCTCAAGAAACAGTGATATATATATATATATGTATATATATATATATGTATATATATATATGTATATATGTGTGTGTGTGTATGTGTATATATGTATATATATATATGTATATATGTGTGTGTGTGTATGTGTATATATGTATATATATATATATATATATATATATATATATATATATATATATATATATATATATATATATATATATATATATATATATATATGTGTATATATATATGTATGTGTATATATATGTATATATATGTATATATATATATATAATTTAAACAATGTTGGTTGATGAACTAAAACAAACGAAGCTTCTGTTAATAAATCAGTCAGTTTAATCCAAAAATGTTTTACAACTTTAATTCTTTTAGGTGGCATTTATCATTATTGCACAACACACTAGGGTTGTCAGTGGATTAAAATATTTAATTGTGATTAATGCGTTAATTTTTCATACTTAATGCACTAACACATTCAGTTCCTTTTTAGAGAAATTACATTAAATAACAGGCGTGTGTGTAATGACTAACTTTGGCAATTTGTGTGGATGTCACAATACAGTGTCGTTATTTGTCATTTACTGATCATTTTTTCATAACCCTGAATTAAATAAATGTGAAAAACTTTGACGGCTAACTTTTAACATTATAAAATATCTATTCAGTTTGTTGAACTTTGTCACCTGTTTCAAGGCGGCGAATCAGGCAGGTGCAGGACCATACAGTGATCATGTGAGCTGTCAGACCCCTGCCACCGTGCCTGATCCGATCTCAGTGTTGTGTGTACTTGAGCACGACCCCACAGAAAGTGGCGTCTACACACCTTCCACTTGCCTGGTTTTGAAATGGGACGAGCCCTGCAACAATGGAGCGGAGATCACATCTTACACTCTTAAACTGGGAGAGCAACTCATCAGCCTGGGCACCAGCACCTGCTATGTGCTACAGAACCTACAGCCTGACAGTGAATACAGGTATGTACACACACACACACACACAAACATACATTGTGACACTACTGTTCTGTCCACTAGATCAGATTCATCTGGTGATTCACATAAGCACTTTTGAGATATGGGAAAACAGTGTTAACTAATAACTGCTTAGCTTTCCGATTCCCTCTGAGCCAAAACGGTGTCCTGCTGGGAGTAGTTACACTCCATCTCAGGTCTCTTTTGCATTCTGCAAAGTTTTCAATTTCAGTAAAGCGTGACGCCACAACCGCATCACCCCCGCTGCCTGTTTCCTCCTCCTACCCAGGAGAACAGTGGGTAAACAGCAGCGTGTTAATCATGCTAATCGAAAGCTAATGAAAAGAGAAGGCCAGAGGGCAGAGTTTGTGTGCGTATCTACGAAGTGGCGACCATAACAGGACATCTATCCCTTCATGGGGCCTCCACAACGCACATTAAAGTGTCTTCATCAGCCAGCTTATGCAACCCATATTTTCGTCTGAGAGCTTTGATTATGGCCTTTAAATTAGAGATCTGCATGGGACTGATTTTTCTAGTTTCATCCCACTTTCCTCTGACTCCTGTAGATTTTTTACTCGTCGTCCACCTGCTCCTCACTTAACAATTTTCTTCCTGCCATTTAAAAGTTTGGGGATTTTTTTTGTTTATTTCAGAAGAAATTAATGCTATTATTCAGCAAGGATAAATTAAGTTGTTAAAATTGAGGGTAAAGGATTTTGTTACCAAAGATTTCTATTTCAAATAAATGCTATTCTTTTTAACTTTCTGTTCATTAAAGAATCAATTAAACTGTTTTCAACATTGATAATAATAAGAAACGTTTCTTAAGCACCATATCAGCATATTAGAATGATTTCTGAAGGATCATGTGACACTGATAACTCAACTTTACCATCAGAAAAATGTGTTTTTATAATATATTAACATAAGATTATTTTTGATTGTAATATTTCACAAATTACTGTTTTATTGTAAATTTGATTAAAGGTTTCATGAGTATAAGAGACTCTCAAAAACATTAAAACAATAAGAAAAATCGGTAACACTTTAGAATAGGGAACACTTATTCACTATTAACTACGACTTTTCCCTCAAACTCCTAATTTGCTGCTTATTAATAGTTAGTAAGGTAGTTGTTAAGTTTAGATATTGGGTAGGATTAGGGATGTAGAATAAGGCATTCATATGTGCTTAATTACTACTTATAAATAAGTAGTAGAACTAATATTCTAGTAATATGCATGCTAATAAGCAGCTAGTTAAGAGACCATAAAATAAAGTGTTAGGTCGGTAAGAAAAATCTTACCGACCTTAAATATTTTAACTCCAGTGTAGGTCTTGTCACCTAAACTTGTCAGCATTTTTCCCCCTATTTTTTCCCCAAATTCTCAATATTCTCATTAAAGCTGCAGTCCGTAAGTTTTACCTCTTTGTCGCCATCTCTGTTTGAAAACCTGAAATTGCAGCTCTGTGCGGAATTATCTTCTGTGCGTGGGGTTGCGATCCGGTGTTCTGGCACGGCTCCAGCGCGGATGAATCTAATGTTTTGAGGTGAATGTGTAGTTGTCAGTCACTGCACTCAGTAATCACAGATTTAAGAAATAAGAATTATCACCGTATATTGCCATCTGAACAAGTAACAAGTCTGCCACGCTTGTTCTGACCAACTGAGGAAAAAAGAATTACAATAAATCACGCTACCAATGGTGATTTAAATCTAATGATCAGTTAGCTCATATCACATTAAACCCTGCAAATTATTATTATTATTGTTATACTTTATTCTCAAATTATTAATGTTAACATCAGCATTGCGTGACAATGAGTATTGTGTATATTATCTTGTAGATTTAAATTTCTGTACAGTCTAATCTCTAATTGT